>NC_139512.1:282114613-282456221 GCF_947247035.1 Vipera ursinii | reverse complement strand
TTGCAAGTGTTATCATAACATTCTGTGCTTTCTTCTATGTTTTCTCCCAAGATTCTGGGTCTCAGAATAGCTGTGAACAGAACAAAGATGAGACAATTTGGATCTTACTCTGTTCTTATTCTGCCTTGTATTTTTTTATGACAAAGCTTTGAACTAAGATCAGTTCCAGTCTGGTATCTAATATATAATATTTTTCTTACCAGAATTATTACTCAAAGCACTGTGAGCATCTCCAAATCCTACACTAGAATTTTAAGATCTGGAGATGCTGATTTTAATCCTGGGGTGGTGAACATACTTTTTCCTTCAGATAATGCCTAACTGTTGCCACCAATATTGTTCTTCACTGCCCATTCTGGGATTGCTAGATATTGTGGTGGTGGTGGTGGAGGAGGAGGAGGAGGACTAAATTCATTAGAGCATGTTATCAGCCAGAATGATGAGTGAGGAAACTGCACACAGAAACTTTTCTCATGGATTGGAACAAGGCAGCAGGTTAACCCCTCATTGAAGGATTAAGTGTGCATGTATTATGCACTAACATTTTTTAAAGAACTGTCACCATGACCGAGGATGATTTGCTTTAGTTTCTGTCTTCTCTTCCTGCCAAACAAGTTGCAGTTCTGGAACCATTAAATTTCCTTTCTGGTTCCTGCAAAGCATCTTTGACAAGACCAATGGGTTAAACAGAGTTTAACCAAGGGACCTGGAGGTTTTCTATTTTATTATGCAAGTAAGAATTTTGAATTACCTCACAGAAAAATCCTTTTTTTGCTTACTGATTTATTGACTTGAAATTTCTTCAGGATTCAGTCATTGTGGACAGATTCAGTAGAAGAAGTCAGCATGTACATACAGTATGTTATTCTACTATACTGATGTGTTAAATAAAAGTATTTATATCAAAGGCTTCCATGATAATTCATTTTGTTTCTTCTACAACACCAGCTTTCATTCCAAGAAGATATATCCAATATCCACATTTAATGGGATAAAATAATTTATAGTAACTAAACCCCAGGAAGGTTAATATGGACATCAATATTTCAGCTTGTTATTTCTGCAAATGAATTTTCCCAATCCATGTACTGATGGAACAGCTTTCCTGTACGTAAGTTAAAATAAGCTGCCTTAATATTTAAATTTGATTCAGATGAGGCGTCAACTATTTATTTTGAAGTTAAGGCCCTCTCTGAGCTCAAAATATTGCAATGATCTCAAGTGTGTTATTTAAAACACAATTACGCTGAGAGGCCCCTCCTCCCCAACTTTATTTTCATTGCATCCTGTGCCAATATAATTTTTCTCAAAGTTGCTCATCTCTCTCTTGGGTTGGACATCAGAGGAAGAACCTACTTCGGAACAAGTAGTGCATGAAACAGTGTCTTATGTCAGCGCTTTCCAAATCTTTTCAAACTCTGGAATGTGTTGGCTTAAAAAAAAATCCTGGAACCCCTGCTCTAGTGATAACAAATTGGTTGCGGTCAAGTGAATTTTTTTTTCTCTCTTAGTCTCTCATGGAACCCCACTGTGTTCTTGTAGGACACACTGTTCGAAAAGCCTCTGCTTATGTTATTGTCTGGGATTTTTCAAGCTTGTGGAATCAGAAGAAGTGGATAGGGTACTCTGTGTATGAACTGCCACACATGGGCTAGTTCCGTGCCCCTCCTAGTTTGCATGCATCCAACCTTTATTACTTTTACAAATAGCTCAAGGTGGTGAACATATCCAACACACCTTCCTTCTCCTATTTCCCCACAAAAACAACCCTGTGAGGTTGCTTGTGTTGAGAGAGAGTGACCAGCCTAAAGTCACCCAGCTGTCTTTCATGGCTAAGACAGGACTTTAATTCATGGCCTTCCCCTTTCTAGACTGGTTTCTTTACTACTAGAACCAACAAACTGGAGCTGGAAGATAATCCTGCTTGAAGGAGGTAATAGTGTGATTGAAGAAGCTGGTCCCATGAACTGGATATGGAGAGAAGTAAGCAGTGGGGTACCACAAGGTACCGTCCTAGGCCCAGTACTCTTCAATATCTTCATCAATGACTTAGCTGAGGGAATTGAAGGGGAACACATCAAATTTGCAAATGACACCAAACTAGCAGTAATAGCCAAGAAGACCAAATAAGGATCCAAAAAGATCTTGACAAACTGGAACAATGGACCCTGTCCAATGAAATGAGTTTCAATGTGGAGAAAAGCAGAGTTTTACATTTAGACAGGAAAAATCAAAGGTACAAGTATAGACTGGGTGAGGCCTGGTTTAAAAACAGTAACTGTGAGAGGGACCTTGGAGTCCTAGTGGATGATCACTAGATCATGAGCCAGCAGTGTGCAGCAGCAGCCAAAAAACTAATACAATCCTGGGTTGTATGAACAGAGGCATAGAATCAAGATCATGTGAGGTATTAGTACTGCTTTATAAAACCCTAGTAAGACCACACCTGGAATACTGCAGCCAATTTTGGTCACCATATCACAAAAAGGAAAAAAAATCAAAGAAGAGCAACTAAGATGATCAAAGACCTGGAGACTAAAACATATGAAGAACGGCTACAGGATTTGGGTCTGGCTAGTCTAAAGAAAAGAAGAAATAGGGGAGATATGATAGCAGTATTCCAGTACTTGAAGGGCTGCCACAAAGAAGTGGGCTCACGTTATTCACCAAAGCACCAGAGGGCAGGACAAGAAACAATGGTTGGAAACTGAACAAAGAGAGAAGCAACCTAGAATTAAGGAGAAACTTCCTGACAGTGAGGACAATTAACCAGTGGAACAGCTTGCCTCCAGAAATCATGGGCGCTCCCTCACTGGAGATTTTTAAGAAGAGGCTAGACAGACACTTGTCTGAGATGGTATAGGTTCTCCTGCTTAACTAGGGGGCTGGACTAGAAGAACTCCATGGTCCCTTCCAGCTCTATTCTATAACATCAGCAAGAACATACAGCTCTGAGAGTTTGAGAACTGTTGGAATAACACAAAACCTCTCTCCCACAGGTAATTTAACATCTTCATGAAACCAGTGAGAGAAATAATCTGCTGGTTTAGGGTAAAGCACCATCAGTATGCTGTTGATATCCAGTCAAAGACTGTGACCGTAGGCCATGCTCAAGATGTTGAGGAAGCATTGAATTGGTGTCAGAGGTTGTCACAAACTGGATTATGTGAAACCAATAGAGATCTTAGCAAGGCAGAGATGTTATTCATTAACACACAACTGAGCAAATGAGTAATATCAGTCCCAGCTCTTTATTATGGCTGGGGTCATGCTCTTTGTAGAATTGATTCATGACTTGAGGGTCCTTCTAGACTAGGGGTGTCAAACTGCCAGCCCCTGGGCCAGTTGCATCATATGGAGGCCATGCCCACCCCAGCTCCGGCAATGCAAAAAAAGTTACGATATATCGCAACATGTCACATGACGTGGAGAGTTTGACACCCATGTTGTAGACTCATGGCTTCAATTCAAGCTGTGTACCTTTACTTAGTTTTGATTGGTGACCATTTACAACCTAGTTTAGATCCTCCAGCAACCATAATCAATGTTTAATTGGTTGGATTACTGTAATGCACTCTATGTAATATTGCATTTGGAAATGATGTGGAAGTGCACTTATTGCAGAATATAGCAGTTAGATGTTAGTTGCCAGTAGGCTCCCAGGCTCAACTGAAAATGCTGATCATTTACTATAAAACTCGCCTTCCTTTTAACAACCCCATAATCTCTATTTTTGGACTAGAGTTGGGGCGACTGGATGCCCTTCCTGATACCGAAGTGGAGTTTGCAGGAGATGTTTCTTTTCTTTGTGTCCTAGGAAAGAAAGATCTGCTATCTAGGATTGAACTCTCAACTTTCCAAGTGGGGGGTGGCCTTCTTCACCATTGGGCCACCACACCATTCTGCTGAACATTTACTATGAAATCCTATGTGGTATAGTATCAGGGTATGTCAGAGACTGCTTTGCCAAAATTGCTTCTTTTATTTGGTTGGAGCTTTCCAAGAATGCCCTCCACCACACAGATATAGTGTAACTTAAACAAAGTTGTGTGAATCAAAATGGAGAATTCTTCATGAAAAGCACTTTATAGGAACACAGATTTTTTTGAAGTCTTAAGTTTGGAATATTATAGAAATTATGTTAATAAATTAACAAGATAATACAGGTAGAGCAGTTACACAATGCAAGTTCAAAAATTTGTAGTATAAAAAGATGAGCTATAAGAAATGCAGAAATGCTGTTCATAATTAGAGGATTTGCAAACAATTGGAAAATAAAATTATGAGTACATCAATCCAAGTGCCCCTGCTATTTAAGACCCTCATTTCCATAAAGAAAAATGCTAAACCACCCCATTTCTTCCACAGTAACATCTGTGGGCCAATGCAAGTAACTATCCAAGGGAAACAGATACCCATTGACTTTTACTCTTTTGTAAAAGTCTTCAAGCAAGAAGAACTCTTTTGGCTCCAGCTGAGCATAGTGCCTTATTTCATCCACCTTGGCAAAGAAGTCAAGAATGTGGAATGTGGGAGTGACAGGAGTGGTTCAAGGAATGTAGGTTCTTGACTTAACACCAATCTGAATGTATATTGTGATGCTGTCTAGATAAAACTGGGCTACCTATTTCAACACATGCTGATCCTCCAGAGAAACATAACCATTTTCTCACAGATCATATGTTAGAACATTTGTATTAGGATGATGATACCTCCTGAATGGTATTTTGTGATTTATAAATTTATATTGCTAAGCACATTGATTTGTGCTTAGAGTGTAAGCCACCCTGAGTCTTCGGAGAAGGGCGGGATATAAATGGGATTAAAATAAAAATAAAAATAAAATAAATATGCCCAAAGGCAGTGAAACCAATAGCATTTTTTGGTTTCAGTAGGTTCACTAACCTATCAAATGCCTGCTTTTAAAGGACATGTGTGTGTTGAATTTAAACATTGTGTTTTTAAAGAATATACAGCAGCATAAGCAGAAGAGCATGACTTCGCTTAATTTACTTCATTTGGCATAGTAAGGACAGATTTATTTGCTGCGGATTCAAAGTAGATTGAAGAGAATGACCACAATCTGTTCTGAGTATGTAGAAAAAAGCCAAGAATGCTAGGCAAGCTTCAACACATCTACCATTAAAGGAATGTGGATATCAGCTCGTTTCAGACTTATTAGGTTGAACTAGTATAGGGGAGAAATATAGCAATAGCACTTAGACTTATATACCTCTTCATAGTGCTGTACAGCCCCCTCTAAGAGGTTTAAGAGTCAGCATATTGCCCCCAATGTTCTGGGTACTCATTTTACCAATCTCAGAAGGATGGAAGGCTGAGTCAACTTTGAGCCAGTCAGGATCGAACTCCTGGCAAGGGGCAGAGTTAGCCTACAACACTGCATTCTAACCACTGTGCTACCATGGTTCTAATATCAATCCTATATTGTGATAGATAGGCAATATTGTGTGGCATGGAGGTTTCACCGACCTGAGCTAAGCTTACCAAGCTTATTCTTTCTTAAAAAGATCTAGAGCTGCCTAACATGTTCCAGAAATTCTTCTACCTCATTCAGTTTATGTTGGAATTTCAGTCTAAGTGACATTTCTGGCTCATCTTCCCTTATGGAAATAGTTGTACTGTCTTCTTTTCACTTTTTGTCTTAAATTTCAGCTTATTCTTAATTTTTGTTTTGACTTGCCTAAATCCTCAGGTTTTATATCATATGGATTTAGCCAACCAGTTTCTTTTGCAAAATGTTACATTATTTAACATTAAATCCAAAGTTGTTGTTTTTTTTAACCCGGGATGTGGCAGTTCTCAAATTTTCAGGTTGTAGCACCTAGACAGTCTTGGCTGATTTTAAGCAGTTTTGTCATCGCTGACCAAGGATTAGATCCAGAAAAATGTAGGATGTCTTGCAATCAGACATTTACAATAGTAAAACCAACAGAGGTAGCTTGCCTATTGGATGCAATAATCTGAACAGCAACAACAGTAAGCCACCCAGAGTCTATTGAAGTGAGTGGCTATAACAACTTTCACAAAATAGAGAAATAATTAATTTACAAAGGCAATAATAATGATCTTACCGCTCCTCCTCTATTTCTTCAAACTACAGAAGTGGAGAAAGAAGCCTCATTGTCTGTTGTGGCCAGGTTAGAAAGTTGGCATATCTGCTTTGCACCACTAGCTGCTCCTGTTCTTTAATCATGCCAAATTCTCTAAGCCAGTGTAAGATACTCTAGACCAAGATTACTTTCAGGCTGCAAGTAATTCAGCCTCTCCCTTTCTTCTGTTGCAGAAAAATATTTGCCAATATTTTTTCTTGTTGTAAGTGGGTCTTATTGCATACAGGGAGTACTTTTTTTGTCAAGGAATGCACTGGAATGGCGTTCCGGCACCTTTTTTTAAATGGATTTTCCAAATTTTAAAAGTAACTTTTTAAAATTTGATGTTTGGTCCACGTGGACTTGAATCGCCCTGTCGAGCGTAGCAGGTCGGAGGCAAAATCATTAAAATGGTGCATGAGGGCTGCTTGTGTGTCGAGTCCGATGCAAGCGTACTTCATGATGGTGCTGCTGGGCTTGTGATTGGTCATGTGGTCATGCACTGTGTGTTACTGCAGGCGGCAACCGTTATGTTTCGTTACACAACTGACATGTGTGGGTGTGTGTACAGTGATTGACTACATGCAAAAGGTAAATAATTTCTTTATTTTAAAAAATCATTGGTGAATTGCAAATCTTTTTTACTATCAACGTTTGCCTTAAATACAATAAATTAAATTTATGTTAAGAACTGAATATATATATATATATATATATATATATATATATATATATATATACGGTATATATATATACGGTATATATATATATATATATATATATATACTGTATATGTGTGTGTGTAAATTTTTTTGGATTGCTAACAAAGAATTAAAGGGAGACTAATATGGCCATTTCAAACTCATTTGTTCTCATCTCATTGTTCTCTAAAATACTTAACAAACACTATATATATATATATATATATATATATATATATATATATATATATATATATATATATATATATATGTGTGTGTGTGTGTGTGTGTGTGTGTGTGTGTGTGTGTGTGTGTGTGTATGTATATGTTAAATGCTTGTTAACTATTTAGATTACCTTGCTAGGCCCCAAACATGGGACAAATCTTTATTTCCTGTTTTGGCCTAACCGAAGGCCATCGACAGGCGGTAGTCACAACAGTGACAGCTCATATTTGTGTAATTTTTTTTTGGTTTGTTAGCAATCTAAAAATTTTTTACACACACACACACACACACACACACACACACACACACACACACACATATATATATATATATATATATATATATATATATATATATATATATATATATATATATATATATATATATTTGTTTTCTGAGGTTTTCGCGGGTGTTTGTGTGTGGATCTTTGGTCATTCGGGTTTTTTTCCCGTGTAGAATTGAAGGTGTAGGAGCTATATATATATATACAAGATGTGAGTTCTGGCACCTTTTTTCTTAAAGAAAAAGCACTGGATACAGGTAATCCTTGACTTACGACCGTTCATTTACTGACCATTCAAAGTTACTGAGAAAAGGTGACTTATGAGCATTTTTCACGTTTACCACCATTGCATCATCCTCACAGTTATGTGATCAAAATCTGAACGCTTGGCAAATGACTTGTATTTACGACAGTTACAGTGTCCCAGGTCATGTGATCACCTTTTGCAACCTTCTTTTTTTTTTTTATTGAAAAGTTTTAACATACAATTTTCCTTTAAAAATCCCCCCTTCCCCCTCCCTCCTCCCCCCCCTACCTCCCCCCCTCCCCCCCTCCCCCCCGACTTCCCAGAGCTAAATACAAGGTATATATATAAAAAGCAATCATAAACAATCATATACTAACAACTATAAACTCTAAAATCCATCACTCTCTAGCTTATATAGGATAAAACAAGCCTTAGTAATATTAAATATATATAAAGAAACCAAAATAAAAAAAAGAAAAAAAAGAAAGAAGACCTATTCAAATGCTACATAAAACTTCTTAACCCTATACTTGTTCTGGATAAACTCAATCCATTTTCTCCATTCCATAATATAGCGTTCTTGCGAGTGATCTTTCAAATAGGCCGAAATCTTCGCCATCTCTGCCAGGTCGGAAACCTTTAAAGTCCACTCTTCTATGGTCGGCAGTTCCTCTTTCTTCCAATATTGGCCTATCAAAAGTCTCGCCGCCGTAATTAAGTTCAACATCAACTTGGTGTCCACAACTGTAGCGTCTGCAATTATTCCCAACAAAAAAAGTTGCGGACAAAACTTTATCCTCTGTTTAAAAATCTTCTGCATATTCCACCAGACTTTTATCCAAAAAGCCTTAACCTTCTTACATGTCCACCATATGTGAAAATATGTTGCATCTTCATCACCACACCTCCAACATTTAGGCTGATAATTCGGATACATACTTGCAAGCTTTTTAGGATCTAAATGCCATCTATAAAACATTTTGTAAAAGTTCTCTCTTAGATTTTGAGCTTGAGTAAATTTTACGTTCCTCACCCAAATCTTTTCCCACGTGTCCATTGTGATAACTTCCTGGATGTTTTGGGCCCATTTTATCATACAATCCTTAACAAGCTTTGTTTCTGAGTCAATCTCTATCAATGCAAGATATATCCGTTTGATATGTGCTGGTCCCTGATTTCTAACTTGCTTTATCAAATTTTCATCAGTCATTGTAAAACCATTTTTCTGGTCTTCTTTCCACCTGGCCCGTAACTGAGTATATTGAAACCAGTTTTGAACAACCTTCTCTTCTCGCAAGAGGCTATATGACTTCAAACACCAGAGATTTCTTTCCAAACTTAGAATCTCCTTGTACGTAGTCACATCATGTTTGAAGCCAGCATGTATATTTTCTATTGCGTGTTTTGGAATTGCCCACAATGGTATCTTACAACTCAACTTATGTCTATACTTCTTCCAAACTCTCAGCAATGCCTGTCTTAAAATATGCACCCTAAACACATTGTCTACCTTCTTATCATACAACAAATATGCATGCCAGCCAAACAACAAATCATGGCCCTCAAGATTTAATAACCTCCCTTGCGTCAAATTAATCCAATCACTTATTCCTACTAATGCAGCAGCTTCATCATATAATTTAAAATTAGGCAATTTAAGGCCACCTCTCTCACGAGTATCCTGCATAATCTTAAGCTTAACTCGTGGCTTTTTCCCTGCCCACACAAATTTATTGATACCTCGCTGCCATTCCTCCAAATTAGAATCTTTCTTAAGAATCGGTATCATTTGAAATAAAAATAAAAATTTAGGCAGGACATTCATTTTTACTGCTGCAATCCATCCCAACAAAGACAATTGCAATTTTTCCCAACTCTCCAATTCTTTTTGTATTTTCCCCCATAGTTTTTCATAATTATTTTTATATAGCTTTGTATTAGAGGGCGACAAAATCACCCCCAAATATTTAACCCTTTTAACAATCTCAAATCCAGTTAATCCTTCTAAGAGAGCCTTTTGCAAAACTGTCATATTTCTGGCCAAAATTTTAGTTTTCTGTGTATTAATTTTAAATCCAGAAACCTTCCCATATTGTGTTATTATCTCCATCAGGTCCACAACAGAGTTCTCTGGCTGGGTCACTGTAACAACCAGATCATCTGCGAATGCTCTCAATCTGTAATCCTGATCTCCAATTTGTATCCCCTTAATTTTTTCCGAATTCCGAATTTTAACCAATAATATCTCTAATGTTAACACAAATAACAAGGGCGATAACGGACACCCTTGCCTTGTGCCCTTCTCAATATTACATGCTTCTGTCAAGCTATTATTAACTATAATTCGGGCAGTTTGTTTTTGATATAATGCCCTAATCGGTTGTAAAAAAATTTCCCCAAAATCCATTTTGTCTAAAACTTTCAACAAAAAATTCCAATTCAATTGATCAAAAGCTTTTTCAGCATCTAAAAAAATTAGCACCGCAGCGATCTGGTTGTTCCTTTCCAAAAACTCTAACACATCAACTATATGCCTCACATTATTTTTCATTTGCCTACCACTAATAAACCCCGTTTGATCCCCATGAATCACCTGTTGCAGAACCCTCATCAGTCTGTTAGCCAAAACCTTAGCAAATATCTTGTAATCTGTATTTAAAAGCGATATCGGTCTATAATTTTTAACTTGAGTAGCATCTTGGTCTTCCTTCGGAATCAAAGAAATAAAAGCTGTTCTCCAAGACGGTGGCACCTTTCCCCCCCTCTGGATTGTCTGGAACAGTTCCTTTAACCTTTTGCAACCTTCTGACAAGCAAAGTCAATGGGGAAGCCAGATTTACTTAACAGCTGTGTCACTAACCTAACAACTGTGATTCACTTAACAACTGTGACAAGAAAAGGTTGTAAAATGGAACAAGTCTCACTTAATGCCCATCTTGCTTCTGATCTGCTGTTCACTGCAATCATTTCATAAACTGTGTTTAGGACATTTAAAATTTCTTGTATTTTAAAAAAGCACATGAAGCTACTTACATACTTCATGTTGTTTTAATAAAAAAAGGTACAATCATTTTTTTTTATAAAATCCATGAAAATTCTTAAAGTCTATATACATTCTCTACAACAGGTTCAGTGTGTTCTAACTAAAAAAAAAATAAACAGTTGCATCGAAAACATTTGGCTGGATTGTAAAAAAAACACTTAACTCATTTCTTGAGATCTGGCCATCTGTACATCCAAATAGACTATGCTTTCTGAGAAAATATTTTTTAAAAAATATATAAATAAGTGTGGCTTCATCGCACCCCTAGAAACTCTGCTTCAGCGCCAGTGCACATGAGCTTCCAAAATGACTTTTGGGTTGGAAGGCAGAGTGACCATGCCAGATGATTACCCTCCATGCCAGTATTTAGTTTGTAATGTTCAGTTGCCACAGAAGTAATGACCAAGAATGGCACTTTCCAAAAATTAGGAATATCCAGCGAATCCCACAGTATTTTTTAATTCCATTCACAGCCAGAAGGTAAATCAAATGCTGATATAAACCTGAACCTCTGAAGCTCCAATCCCTGGGCTGAGGGCACATTATTTTTTCCATCTGAGGGCACGCTATTCTTGCCACACAGAAATACTCCCTTTTGCTTACTCTATGACTCCTACTGCAAAGTGGCTTGAAGAATAACACTAGCAATAGCACTTAGACTTATATATCATGTCAAAGCTGCTACCATTGGATATTCTTGCTTAGACAACAGATGGAAATGCAGCCATTTTTCCTCTATTGCTTTTAGAGTTGGGATGATGGGAGAGGGAATGTGGATGAGTTAGTCATAACAATAATAACTCAGCCATGGGAACCCAAGGTCATTGGGCCCAGAGTTGATAGAGTTTTGGTGGCCTGGAGAGCTGGGGAGAAAGCCTGCACTTCAAACTAATTGGAGAATGTGATTTATGACTGTTTATTGGAGGAGGGAGGGAGGGAATTGTGCTTTGTTACTTTGTATCCAGGGGAGCAGAATTTAATTTTTGGTTTCGACTTTGTAGTGCCGATACTTTGGTTCTCGAATAAAAGATTTTTTAAGGTAAACAATGCCTCAAAGTTCTTTTGAAGAGTATCATCTGTCAGAACCATGACATATCACTTCATAGTGCTTTACAGCCCTCTCTAAGCAGTTTACAGACTCAGCATATTGCTCCTAAGAATCTGGGTCCTCATTTTACTTACCTCGGAAGGATGGAAGACCGAATCAATTGACCCACTGAGAATCAAGCTTAATGTTATATTCGTGGGGCAGCTTGACTCCTTCAATTTTCACTATTTTTCCTTGTTTGATAGTGAACGTGGCACATTTGTCCAATCCAAAGTCCACTACAATATCTTGGATATATATACGGACAGTATTGAGCAGCAATTCTACTTCAGATGTTTTTCCATACAGCTTCAGATCATCCATGTAAAGGTGGTGGGATAATCTGAAAGATGTTTTTGATGTTTGATCAAAAGCCTGAGTTTTTGGCCTGAATTATTCAGTACTGTTGACAGAGGAAACAGTGCAATGACAAATAATAGTAGTGATAGTGAATCTCCTTGAAATATTCTTCTCTTGATATTAATGTCTCCCAGCCTCTCAGCTGTGTGTTCCATTGTGCCATCGATCTTTGCACAAAGTTTCTGATGTTTCTATTGGCTCCTGTTATTTCTAGCCACTTGATTATCCAGTCATGTGGCAGAGAACCAAATGCCTTTTTATAGTTGATCCATGCTATATTTAGATTGGTCTTCTTTCTCTTGCAGTTTTCCAAAATCATTTTGTCAATAAGGAGTTAATATTTTGTTCCTCTGCTATTGGGACCATTTCCTTTCTGCTCAGATGGAAAGAGATTTTTTTCAACTAGATACTGTTGGACTCATCAGCTACCATACCATATCTAGAGTAGACCTTGTTAACCCAGATGACATCCGAGTCGGTATGGTTTTCTGAAATTTACATCTCACCATATTTTTATGGAAGAGACACTCTTTGTCTGACTCCTCTGATGAGACCTATCCACTATGGTTGAACATCTGGCATAGCTCTCATCTTCCTCAGAGCACGCAAGCCCCACAACCATGTCAAGGTAGTGTCTCACTGGGATGATGATGATGATGATGATGATGATGATGATGATAACTATCCTATCCAGTGTATCTGGAAAAAAAATCTTGTATATGCTAGCCTCCTATGCAGATGCATCCTGATGATTCAATAAATAAAAATTGTTTAAGATTTGAAGTAAAAATTCTTTTATGTTTTATAATGGATGGATGGATGAAAGGGAGATAGATAGATAGACGATAGATAGACGATAGATAGATAGATAGATAGATAGATAGATAGATAGATAGATAGATGACAGATAGATAGATACTCTAATGAATTCACATTTGTGAAAGATTTAGTAAGCTAAATTATCTTATTACTTTTCAGTTGTTAGGGCCAGCCTTTCCATGAAAAGAACCATTAATAACTTGCCACAAGGAAAAACTTCCAAAAGATTTCTGTTTTAATTTTCCATGTGTACTGTTGAAATATTAGTTCAAGTGTCTACTGGAATTCAAACTTTGCCAAGAACTGAATGGTTCAGCTGTATCTGGCAGCCCTTTTCAATACTCTTGACCAGGAGTCAGCAATATGACTTTTGTGATTGCCACAGCTGCATGACATTTGCAATCCTGCTCCTGAAATGTGTTTGCCATCACCACCACCATCACCACCATCATCTGGGTGATGCTAATGGTAATTCTTGAAAAGAGTGTTCATTTCCTTAGTATCTTCCAGGCTAACTAGCTTGAACTGCCTGTTAGTATTTTTGGATAGGCTGGTCCCACAGTAATAAGTTTATCTATTGGCCAGAATGTGTAGTTCTGTATAAGTCATTGGAACTAACCAGGTGTGACTGCACTTTAATGGTGCCTGTGGGCTTTCCAAAGGCATCTAATTGGCTGCTATAGAAGCAGAATGTCGGTCAGGTTAGGCCATTAGTGTGATTGGGTACCTTAGTGCTTTTCTGATGTCATTTATGATCTTGGCATTATTGCTTGGATAACCTCCTTCCAGTATAAATACTTAGGATTATTTGCTTAGACCGAGCATCAGCCAATGTTAAACATGTTTAAAGCAAGAAATATACTGAAGCAAACTGACAGCAACAGCTTCTGTCTTCTAAAAAGAAATTAAGTTTCAGAAAGAATGTAAGTTACCTTAAATACTTGCTTATAGTTAAAAGAGGCTGAGAATGATCAGAGAATGATCAGCAATCTGTCAGGATGCTAATTTGGTTTAACTGGTCCCTTGCAGAAGTCCAAAGTTTTGAACTCTGCTAAATAGCATATTATCTTGGTGATTTAGATCTGTTTTCTGTAGTCCATTTCCTATGTTGCAATCACTACCCCATCCATTCACATAACATTGTCAATTTTTCTGGAATGCTAAGGGTGAACTACTGTTAAGAAATATATCTGCCCACCTCCAATTGTATATAACAAGTAAATATACAAACAACCAAAATCCTGTTTCAGTCGTTTAATGCTTTGTGGAGGTTAGGGAGCACAGCACGAAAATAAAACCTAGAGTGACTCAGACATGTTGAAGATGTTTTGTTGAGGGAGTCTGATGATTTCTGGAGAGTCCAACCCAGAATAGGGATTTGAGCTGGGAAAAATCCCAAAAGGGAATCCATCCTATCACCTTTAAAATCATATTTATGACCCCATCCCAGACTGGAACTCAGTGAGAAGAATTAATGATAGTAGAAAGTAGAAGGCAAATGGCAGCTTTTTCCATTATTGAGTCTACTTAATTAATGAGACCCTTGAGATTTCCTTTTGTTGAGCTACGTACAAAGGCCTGTGACAGATTTGCTGCCATTCAGTTGCCACAAACATCTGTAGAAAAGGATTATCTTCTATTAGCTTTATGTCTACAAACCTCGATTGGTCATTAACACAGTGAAGTGGCCAGTTTAGGCTCAGTGAATCTTAATGAAAGGAAAGCAACTATTTATAGTGTCGGGAGCAAAAGGAAAGACTGGTGGGATTTTTCTACGGCTAGTGTCAAAATAATCCAACTTTATCTGAGAGGCAAGGGTGATAATTTCTGTAAGCAGCCAGATTTCATAAATTACTCCCAGTGAAGAGGAATGCTACATGGGAAGTAAATTATGTATCCTCCCTGAGTCTAACAATGCTGGAAAGGAGGGAATCACACAATTTAGCGGCCCCACATACAAAGATCATTTGAAGCAATAGGGGACCTACAAGTGGCTTTTTCTTTTTCTTTTACATCTTGACTAAATAGAAACAAGAATCTGAGGTTTGGCCATGGTGAAAAATGAACGCCTACATGTTATCCAGAGTTCACATACCAACAGTGGGAATGAGTGAGAGATTTTACTTGACACTGTTAGATCTTTGTCTTCCTGAACAAACTGAGCATTGAGCTATAATGCAATACTTGAGGGACAATATTTTATGTCGTGAACTAGCTCTTACCTTTTCTAGAGGGGTGGAGTGTTTCCCAACTGTCCAATGCTTCCACAGCAAAGTAATTGCAAACTAAATAATTATTTTTAAGACAATGCACATTAAGTGGTTTTATGTGGAAAATGTCAAATGGTACAGAATTTATGCAAAGAAATTAGGAATGCCATTGTCTTCTTTCTCTTTTGTCTTCTCTCCTTGGTCACTGCACTCATTTCACCATACGGACCCATCGTTTATTGTAAAATCACTCATCATTTGAACACTGGCCCCTTAGCAGAAATTCCTGTTAAAATGAATGGTCATTATTATATGGTTATGTTTAAATATTACTTATAGAGAAGGTAAAGGTCAATGCCTTAACCTAGGAGTGGTTATTTTCTCTTGAGAGCACACCTAAATATTTAAACTTAAGCAAATAAGTGAGAGGAACTCAGTTATTCTGAGCAGAGGGCCATCACTGGCCTTTGAATAATATTCCTGGGAGCATAAACCAACATAATCTCAGTAGATAGGCAAAACAAAGAAGCAAGTTAGAAGCAAGTTAAAACTAAACTCGATTAAATGCCATTAATAGGAGTATTTCCTATGTATTTCATAATGTTCCATTGGGCTAAAAATTACAGTCTGACTACAAATTTTGAAGACTTCATGGTCAAAGCTTGAGGATAGGAAAATTATGAAGCCTAAGATACTGGATTCTTGAAATAAAGTGAACAGCACTACTTAGTGCATAATTTACATAGAGCATACTATTTACTGAACTTGTTGAATCTGGCAGACAAATAGTCCATACTAGAATCCAGATAGTCCCCAACCTACAACCATAATTGACCTTGGAATTAGAGTTGTAGCCCATGCCAGTCAATAAGAGGGTCACCATGTACCTGAACACAATTGTATGAGCTTTTTTGCAGTGTTCATTAAGCAAATGCTTTGGTTGTAAAACAAATGTGGCAGTTGTAAAGCAAACGTGATTGTTAAGTGAATTCATTATCCTCTATGGGCCTTTTTCCCCCCTAGAAACCATAAGAAATGCTGGTTTCTGGCAAAAACCATCATAAATCAGTTACATGATTTGGATGTTGCAAACAACCATAAATGTCAGTCACTGAGCATTCAAAATGCAGTTGTGTGACTGCAAGGGACAAGGGGGTGATTATCATAATTTTCATAGCTAGTCATGGAGTAGTCATGGAGAGAGGTCCATTGTAAGTTAGATCACTAAGCAACCAGTCGTAAGTTGGGGACTACTGTAGATGATAGCCTGCCCTTGTAATAATCTAACACCAGGTGATTTCCATTCTAAAATCCTGTAGTGAATTCATCCCATTGGTTAGAGCAACAGCTGTTTCTTTCTTTGAACTAATTTTACTACTTACAAGTTAGTGGGAGCTTTTTAAAAAAATCCCATTCAGGTTGTTCCCTCTTGAATCATATTAATTGTTTCTTAGGCAGCTTATTCTGCTGGGTTGAGGAATAAGATGAAGCAATGTCCAAAGCATTATTGTTCTAGATGACAAGGCTGGTGCTGAACTAAATCTTACAGAGGGACTTCTTTGGTCACCATGTGCAATTCAGACATATGCAATATTCAGGTGCACCAGCTCTGACTCAAACCCTGCTGTGAGCTGTCTATCATGGGCGTTGATTGTCAGCTGTCAGTTGTACAGCTGCCCCCAGCAGACCTAGTTATTATGCATCTGCCATTGAAGAGTGAAAAGCACTTCAAGGTACCAATAAGTCCTCCTCTAACTCTGTAAAAGGTAAAATTAAAGGTTCCCCCGCACATGCATGCTAGTCGTTTCCAACTCTAGGGGCCGGTGCTCATCTCCGTTTCAAAGCCGAAGAGCCAGCGCTTGTCCGAGGACGTCTCCGTGGTCATGTGGCTGGCATGACTAGATGCCAAAGGCGCACGGAACGCTGTTACCTTCCCACCGTAGTGGTCCCTATTTTTCTACTTGCATTTTTACATGCTTTCGAACTGCTAGGTTGGCAGAAGCTGGGACGAGTAACAGGCGCTCACTCTGTTATGCGGCACTTGGGATTCGACCCGCCAAACTGCTGACCTTCTGATCGACAAGCTCAGCGTCCTAACCCACTGAGCCACCGCGTCCCTAACTAACTCTGTAGCTATCTAGTAAAGTCCCAGAGTACCATGCCACTTTACTGCATCCCATTGATACTTGGGAAAGTCACAAAGGATAGAAGCTATTTACTGAACAGTGAAAAAAATAGCCTGTTTATTGTACAATAAGTAAATGTGTTTGTATTTAACATAATTACATAGCCACCCACTCAGCACACAGCTCAAGGCAATGATGTTGGGACAAACGCTTTAGAATATTCATGCTAAGCTGACTGCTACTGGAATAGAGTACACAAAGGAGACTCTATTCAGCAATTTGGAAAAAAGCATGTACAGTAGGAACGCACCATAGGCATTCCTCTGAGAGTCAGTTTGTGTAAATGTAATAGCATCTGGGAGGCCCAGGTTTTCTTTTTTAAAACAAATCTAATATTTCCCAAGGTCTTCAGTTTAAAAACAGTTTCTGTCAATGCTTAGCATTGCAGCAAGAAATTCATGCGACTGTTAGGATAATTATTTATTTGCTTTGCAAAAGATCTCCGGGCAAGATTATGCATCATTTAACGACTTCGTGACTACAGCACCATATGTCAATTTTCATTTTTTTAATATATAATTTTTATTGAAAGTTTCAACAATAATAATGACTAGTACTAATTAAAATAAAATGAACAAGAAGAAGGAACATGAGACAGAAAAAAGAAAAAGCTAAGAGTGCAAAAATATAAAAGTAGAAGAAAAATATAAAAAATATAAAAGAAGATATAAGGAAATGATTACGATCTTCACAGAAGTTATCAGTAAAATTATATTTTAATCTCTATGTAAGATCACATCATTACTTTCTTCTTTCTATAATCTATTCTATCTAATAATCAGATCCATAAATCATGTTCACTTTGTTATGTAAAGAGTCCATAAGGGGGTTTCCAATCACGAATAAATATAACTTCTCTCTAATCAAACAACTTGTTTTAGCCTTTTACATGTTGATTTTCACATGAGCAATCACACATCAAGCAAAACAAATGTAACAAGGTAGGAAACCTACAACACACTGTTTACTGCTGAAGTTCAACTCCCAGCATCCCTAGGTATTGTAGCCAAAGATTAGGAATATTGAGGTTTAGTACAGCAACATTTGGTCTGTCAGTACAATGTTCAATATTTTAGATATAATCAGCTATTGTATGTTTTATTGTTTGTATTTTATTTTGGATTTTAAAAATGCATAGAACTGGGAACCAGACCTTTCCTTGATAGTCTGTTGGAATGGTGGGCTCCCAATGAGAAATCACAGTCTAAATTATCTCCTCCCAGTTACATCTACCTGTCCCACCAACAAGAGAGGTCCTATCTATTCAGGAGTGTTATCTAACAGGACCCAGAAAGAGAGCCTTTTCTGCCATGGCATCTCTCCTTTGAAGCATCATTCTCCTGGAACCTACACTGGTTCCTATCCTTCTGGTCTTTAGAAAGGCCCTAAAGATATGACTGTGCCACTGTACTTGGATTTTAGTGGGAGTGGTGAGTCTTTTCAATGTTTATATACTGAACTGAATGTCTGAATGGTATGAGCAAGGGGGTTGGACTAGAAGACCTCTGAGACCCCTTCCAACTCTCTTATTATGCTATTTTGTATTGATTGTATTTACCTGCTCATTGTGATTGTGTTATTGTTTCACCGAGTTTTTAACAATGGTTTAAGCTTTAGCTCTATGTTTGTTATTTTTATTTTTATTGCTTTTGCTGCTGTTTCTAATTCTTGTGAACCACCTGGAGTCACATATATGAGTTGAGTGGTTATGCAAATTGAATAAATAAATCAATAAACTGAATTCACCATTCATACAGGACAGCAGTAACAACCCTCCCCCACCCTCCACAATAAATAAATAAATAAATAAATAAATAAATAAATAAATAAATAAATAAATAAATAAATAAATAAATAAATGCCAATGTCTTGCACAAAGTGACTGTATGCCCTAGAGAAAACTCCAAATATCCTGTATCACATTGGAGTTCATTGTGGGGGTTTCCTGGGAAGAAGTCACTATGGAGTAATGTTTGAGAGTAGACTGAAATGACTGTCCTATCACTGTAATACTTCCGTGAAACTCAGTCGTGCTGATTGGTAAGAAAAGACTGAATATTTGCCTCACTGGGAAGAGGGGCGAACTGTGTTATTGTACTAGTGCAACAGAATAAAACCGATTCCTAATAGCAAAGCAATTGGCCACTGATCTAAAATGTGTTATATGGTTTGAAATAATGTTGCTCAGCTTCCCTGTAATTTGAATAGAATTAAACCAATGCTATTTGTCAAAGAATGATTGAATTGCCGGTGGTTATCCCCAAGCACAGCGCAAGCATGTGAAACAATTCATTTTTGTTTTTACTCAAGCCTGGTAAATATTGGACCGTTTTACAATACATGCAAGATGAAGTTCAGTTGATGAACTCAAGGACACATAATGTAAGTGAGATGAATAAACGAATGACACAGTTCAAAGGAAGAATGGCTATTTGACAGAGCAGCAACATCTGTACTTACTCAAGTAAGGATTTTAAAAATCCATATTGGTTATTAAGGTTCATGAGTCAAGACACATTGAGCAAGAGCCGGAGTCAGGAAGACTTCCCCTTTTTCCCACATGGCAGCATGTGGAATGACAAAGTTTTGCACAGAGAATGTCCTGCCTTTGTTTGCTGTCTCGGTATTGGCTACCATCATAAAAGAACTCCAGATGAGAAGATTCAGTGTGTCTCTCTTGGTGTGGCGGTTCTTACAGAAGGATGCCCGCAGAAACATTCCCGAGCTGGTCAGGCGTCATAAGGGTGCTAATGGCTGCTTCTTCACTTTGTATTTTCCATCTGTATTGGATAGCCTAGAAATTAGTACCAGCTGAGTCTGTGGTTGTCTCCAGTCTGACAGCTGGCTAGCCAAAAGGGATATGGAAACACATCAGAGAATGTAATGAATAAGCATGCATCCCAATCACATTACCTTTGTCCGAGTTTAACATTCCAGGTTGCCGAGCACAAATGTCAGAAGGACAGTCTTCTCTCAGTATGTTATTTCATCCATTTAGGAACATCCGCCTTTATATGATTTGGATTTGGCAGTCAGGAAAAAAAAATCATTGCTCATACCATTCAAGTCAGCAGTGTTTAACTCTCATTCAGATACAAATTTTTCTGGCTTATGGGGGTAGGGTGTGAAGTTCAAAGATTGAACTACATGTTATACTAAAATGCTGATAGATCTACTAGTTTAACAGCTGCTGCTTTTTTTAAGAAAATTTTTTTCTATTTAATTGCTGGAGTAGATTATGCAGAAATCTGAAAGCCATCTGTAGCATTTCCCCTAAAGTGATTTTGCCGGTCATTGAGCAAAAGTGACCAGTTCAGTGAAAGTTTGACATCAACAGATGTTTTCTGCATTGCAATATATTTCTTATTTTGGTTCTTATTGGAATAGGATTAAATGGCATCTAGGTTTTCCAGCTTTTTATTTTACTTTAGTCTCACAATAGTATTCCAACCATAAAATAAACAAACATACTAGAATATTCTTTTGAATGAGTACTCCAACTCTACCATGACAATGCCTTTTATGAAATGAAATAAATAAGAATAGAATATACTCTTTGTAAAAATGAAGAGTAATGTTAACAGAAGTAACTCCCTGCAGTAACAAATGGAAAAGGGCTGAAGTAAAGCATTGTTGGACTCCTGTTCACATACGAAAACCTATCTTAAATAACATTTTACTGTAGGAATGCATCTTACTAAATACTTTATATAGCAAAAAGCCACTCTACCAAGCTTTTAATCAGCTGGCCTATGTATAGGTCAGATTATGATTATGGTCATATTACTTTCATAACATGAAAACCTAAGGGAACATTTACCAAAAATGCAGTCACTCATTGATATCCGCCAACTTTGCCATACTTCCTCAGTTTGACCTAATAATCTTCATCTGAAAGTAAGTACAGTAATATGTGCAGCATATAATACCTCACATACCAAATAGCTGACCATTGGCCATTCTTTTTTCCCCTCTATGCATGTTGCCATTAATCTCTTGTCGAAAAATATGGCTTATAGTTCAACTACACTCTAGTCCTACAACAATTTAAAAATTCTCCTTAAAGTTTAATTTGACTAGTGATGTGTGTGTGTATGTGCATTTGTACATGCTTGTTTTGCAATGCAAAGAGGGAATGGATTGTTAATATTTTATAGATATATTTCTGCAAAGTAAATTATATCGATAAGAACAAAAACCAAGAAACTGCTGGGAAGGATCTGAGCTGAGCGGAGAAGCTCTTGGAAAGGATCACACTGTGGTGTGAAAACCTCCTCCAGACCGAGCTCTTCAGTTTTGTTGGGAGTGAGAAATGATAGGGAGAGATATAGTTGAATTTGACTTTCAGCAGCTTCATGAGTTGAAATCTACATGCAAGAATGACTACGTTCATCTTGCCCAGTGTGGTAAATATTCTCACTCTCTGCCATGGACATCTGAAAAGGAGAAACTTACGTTCTACACATCGACTTGCAAATTACTTTCTCCTGTTTCTACTTTGTCCATTTTTCTCCTTTCACTTTCTTCATGCCCACTTTCCCCATTTCTTTTAGAACCAGGGCAGATGTTACTGTAGTCAATTTACTCATACAAATAATCTACTTGGATGTAGACTGTAATGTGTGAAGAATAATCTTTGGAAGTCTTGCCTCCTTCTGTTCAAGTGGAATGAATATCTGTCAGACACACACAAACACACACATTGCTGGTAAAAGTGATACTGTGTACCATTTCTGAAAAAGTAAAGCACAGAACCAAGCATTAAGAATTAATCATAAGTACCTGATAGGAACATAATGTTCTTAATGGAACATTATCTACTTAGTATTTCAAGAACTTGATTCACATTGCTTTGTTATGGTGAGAACAATATAGTAGGCAACCTCTAAATGGGAAATATATGTATGCATATTTTCGACTGAAATTCCCCATTCTTAGGTTTCAAATTAAGTGTTACGTGGTTATCCCGGAACCTGCAAACAGGGCTGGAAAATATCTTTGTGCAAACTGTAGAGAGCCACTATTAGAATAGAATAGAATAGAATAGAATAGAATAGAATAGAATAGAATAGAATAGAATAGAATAGAATAGAATAGAATAGAATAGAATAGAATAGAATAGAATAGAATAGAATAGAATAGAGCTGGGAGGGACCTTGGAAGTCTTCTAGTTCAGCCCCCCACTCAAGCAGGAGAACCTATACCATCTCAGACAAGTGACTCCCTAGTCTTTTCTTAAAAACCTTCAGTGATGGAGCACCCACAATTTCTGAGGGCAAGCTATTCCACTGGTTAATTGTCCTCACTGTTAGGAACTCTCTCCTTAGTTTCAGGTTGCTTCTCTCTTTGATCAGTTTCCAACCATTGTTTCTTGTCCTGCCCTATGGTGTTTGGAGAATAATTTGACTCCCTCTTCTTTGTGGAAGCCTCTCACCAACTGGAATACTGCTATCATGTCACCCCTATTTCTTCTCTTTTTTAGACTAGCCAAACCCAAGTCCTGCAGCCATTCTTCATATGTTTTAGTCTCCAGGCCTTTAATCATCTTAGTTGCTCTTCTCTGAATTTTTTCCAAACTCTCAACATCTTTTTTGTGAGATGGTGACCAAGATTGGTTGCAGTATTCCAGGTGTGATCTTACTACGGTTTTATAAAGCAGTACTAATACTTCATGTGATCTTGATTCTATGCCTCTGTTTATGCAACCCAGGATTGTATTAGCTTTTTTGGCTGCTGCTGCACACTGCTGGCTCATAGTCAAGTGATCGTCCACTATTCCCTCATCTAAGTCATTGATGAAGATATTGAAGAGTACTGGGCTTAAGATGGCGCCTTGTGGTACCCCAGTGCTTACCTCTCTTCATGTGGATGTTGTACCATTGAGGACTACTCACTGCACATATTGGGTCCTGTTGGTAAGAAAATCAAGAATCCAGTTGCACAAGAGCAAAAGGCTTGGGGGAAAAATTAAATAGGTGGGAAACCTATCCTTATTACTTGTGGAGCCCATTGTGTGTCTGTCTGTCTGTGTATGTGTGTGTGTAAGAAGGAGTTGATTTGGATTATTACTTCATGCTGCCATATTCCCAATCCTAACATGCTAGAGCTGAGTAAGTATGTGGCAATCTTTATATCTAATTTGGCTCCCATTAGCTACTAAATACATTTCTAAAAGCACTGGAAGCCATCTACACTGATAAATACTTAGTTAATTGGTATAACATGGAAAAATGCTTTCACATTTCTACTTGTGAAACTCCAAGTTTTTTTTAAAAAAAGAAAATGACTGCATACATATTACAAATTTGCAGATTATCTTCTTCCCCATTAAATGCAAACAAACATCCCCTGTCTTTTATAGATGCCCTTTTTAATTTTGCCTGCCTCAGATCTGACAATGATATGATAAAACTAGCCAGGAAGTACACAATATTCACTTAATTATGGAAAGCAGGATTATGCTTAACTCCTTTAATAAAGAAAGAAAGAAGAAAAAAAGGGGAAAAAGAACAATGGGAGGTGTTCTCCATGTATTTGGCTTGTACTCTCACAATATAATTATAATATTGTGGTTGGGAGCAGGCCACACTGATGACTGAGTAACATATGGCAATGACTACAAGGTGGTCTTAAAGACTTCATGACTCATTCAGCATTTCAGTGAAGTTCAAATGCAGTGTTTCAAAAGCATTATTGCATATAGTGAAATGAAATAGAGCCAGATCTTATCCTGCAGGATCATTGATGTTAATGTTTATTATTTATTTATATTTTTTAAATTTATTTATCAAATTTATTTGCTATCTATCAGCTGGTTGAAAGCGACTCTGAACAGCTCTCTCTCTGTGTCTCTCTCTCTGTCTCTCTGTCTCTCTGTCTCTGTCTCTGTCTGTCTCTGTCTGTCTGTCTGTCTGTCTGTCTGTCTGTCTGTCTGTCTCTCTCTCTCTCTCTCTCTCTCTCTCTCTCTCTCTCTGCCTGCCTGCCTGCCTGCCTGCCTGCCTGCCTTTCTCTCTTTCTCCCTCATGTTACAAGTAAAGAAACAGGGCCAGTGGCATGTAGCCCCTCTCCATATCCTTATTATTTTCACAGCAAAGAAAAAAGAAAACCAAAAGAACTCTGGTTCCATGAAAAAAGAGGGGATGGTGCAAGGCACAATTACTTTTATTCTCCTGGCAGGAAGGGGAAACTATCAAGTGGCAAAGAAAATGGATATTCCTGCCAACAGGAGACATTTGCCTCTTAATCAAAACTGCAAAACTACCTTTGCAACATTTTCTTTGAAGCAGGAGCTTAGCTGATAGTTAATTGTCTCAGCTTTTGATGTCCTTGGAAACCCATGGGGTTGTGAGGAGGCAAGATTGTTGTGTAGTGAGTTCTTTGCTGGCAATAAGCGAGACGAGAGGTTGCAAACAGGAACATTGCTTTATTGAGGCAAACAGGAACAGAACTGAAGCAGAGGCTTCTGCGCAGCTACTTATACGGTTGGCCACTAGGCGGCAGCCAATAGGTTTAAAGGAACCCATTCCCACCCCAAATCATCCAATGATCTCCTTGGAGACAGCAAGTCTGGCTAGTCAGTGACCATTACACAGACACACCAATTGAGCAACCTTAAGCAGCATTCAAACAGACATGTGAACAGTTCAAGTAAAATCCCAATACATTACAAAGATGGTCCTCACTTAGGAAAGGGCCTATATCCTCTTACACATGACTAGCCAATAAAAAGTTATACTAACTCCCTTTTGAGGATGCTCAATCCCTATAATTTGCTTCATAGAGTCGCAACAATGTAGGAATTGGAAATCACCATTAAAAATGAGTATGCTCCCTGGCTCAGGATAGACATCTAAATTAAAATGGGATGAAAATTGCTTATTCTCTGCAGAATGGAATCTCCAACAGCTAGAGGGCTAAATATTGCCTTTAGTTAAATCTGTGTTTAGTTAAATATTGAATAAAGTCAAATTGCTTCATCATACTGGTACAGATGATGGAGGCAGTGAACTTAGGAAGAACTAGAAGTACTCTGGGTGAAGTGGACTGCTTCCTTCTATAGCACTGATGTGGTTGGATCCATAATTGGGCCTGAAAATTGGATTTATTTGTGGAGTGCAAAATGGGAAGGTAAGAGTTCAGTGTATTGCGGGGAGGGCTGGAAAAATTCTTTAGAAAAATAGAATTCATAGAAAAAGGACAAGTATTTTAAAGGAATTTTGGCCCTTGCAGTAGATGTACTTCTGCTTGTCGTTCAGCCACACAACTTTGGCAGGTTTTTGGTTACAGAAAACACTGTAGGTTTTTGGTTACAGAAAATTAATATTCATGATTACAGATGTTTACAATTATATTCAAAACACAGCTTTTCTTCGTTTGCCATCTTCATACATATTTCAGATTTAGAATCACTGTCTGTAATTTTATGACTTTTGCTATCACTGGAATATTATATACAATACACTTAATTTAAGGTTGCATGGAGAGAGCCATGATGGCACAGTGATTAGAATGCAGTATTGCAGGTTAACTCTGCCAACTGCCAGCAGTTCAATTCTCACTGGTTCAAGGTTGACTCAGCCTTCCATCCTTCCGAAGTTGGTAAACTGTAATTCTGTAAACTACTTAGAGACGGCTGTAAAGCGCTATGAAGAGGTATATAAGTGCTATTGCTATTGCTATTGTTCCAGTTTGAAAGTAGGTCCATAGCTCCATCTTCCATTGCAATATAAATGCTGGGGAAATAGATGGAGCTTTGCTCAACTGAGTCACAAGACGAATCATAGATCACTGGTTTAGAGGCATCAGACACTGGAGCTCAAAAGGACTTGAAGAACAGCTTGTAATCTCCCACCTGCAGAAGCTCTTACCTCACTCATCTCCCAAACCCTGAACTCAGACCATGTGAGTAGAGTGATTCAATAGAGAGTATTTACTTGGATTTACAAAGGCCTTTTTATAAAGTTTTTTTTAAAAAAGACACCTGAGCAAATGCAGGAATCATGGCTAAAAATCAAAACAAAACCAAAAATGATGGATCAGTACCTTTTTTCAGGAACTGGACTTAAGAGAGTGGAAATAAATAGACACTTCTCACAGTGTAACAGCAGGATAACTCATGGATTTGGATCTGTATTGTTATTGTTTAGTATTTATTATTTTAATGTTTTATTTTGTATTTTATTCAACATCTGTAAGCTATTTATAAGATGGGCAGTGTACAAGTTTGATACATACGGGCATACATACATTTATACAAGGATTATTATTTTTACATTCATTCATCAATCGTCTAAAATTAAAGGTGTGTGAATTAAGCTTAATAACAACATCAAACTCTTTGGGATAAATGAAATTATGAGGAGAGAGCAAAAGAGCTTCAACCTTTGGAATGGCTAGTAAAAGTGGCAAATCAAATTCTACAGGGAAATGTCATATGGCGCACACTGGGGCTGAAAATCCTAACTTCACATACATATATGTATAAACAGATCTGACCTGCCAAGAACTGAAAAGGAACTGATCCTGGAGTTTCGGTCAAGAGTCTGATGAAACCCTTGACTCACAGTAGTGTTTCTTACTTTTTTTCTCCTTCTCAGAACCATTTCCATGTATTTGAAAAAAATATGGAGCCCTCCCCATCTATCAATCAATCAATCAATCAATCAATCAATCAATCATTTCAAAGCGAAATGGAAAGAAGCATGATGTTTTCACAATACTTCAATGAGATTAACTAAAAATCATAGGTACTGTTCTAATTGCAGCCCCTTAGAACAAGGGTCCCCAACCTCCGGTCCGTGGACCAGTACTGGGCAGCAGTATGCCAGCAACCGGTCTATGCAAACAAGCAAAGCCCCATCCGTGGGATGTAGGCAGCCCACAAAACCATGCACTCTCCGGTCTGTGGGAAAACCTTTCTCCACGGAACCGGTCCCTGGTGCCCAAAAGGTTGGGGAACTCTGCCTTAGAAAATAATAACCAAAGCAGCAAAAAGTTGGAGCAGCTCCTCTAAGAGAACGGATTCTTTCAAAAAGTCTGGATAATCATAACTAAGATAAATAAATTAATGTCTGTGTTCCCCAAAGTTGAGCTTCGTGAGGATTTAAGGCAGACAAAAGGATAACATTCTTCACATAACATTCATTTAAACTATGCAGAATTGATTTGATCCCACACAATGATGGACACCGGTTTGAAGAAATTTAAAAAGCGATTAGCTACTAGTCATGAGAAAGATGTGTATTCTCAAGCAATTGATTTAAGAGATACTAAAAGCCTCTAATATTGATTACTTTTTTCCTCACATACTGCTTATAGTCTCCACATAAATATCTGGTTGTCCATTAAGAACTAAATGTTACTTTCTTCTCAAGCTTATTAGAACTAAAAAAAAGTACTGGGTAAATATTCTTTGACTTAATTTTTTTCCTTTGCTTAGAATGAATGCATGATTTTATATATAAAGGGAAAGCCAGGATAAACATTTGATAATAAAATATATATTTAAAGTCTCTCCTCTTTCAAGAAAAATAATGTTATTGTCCTTTCAGAGGAAGTGGTGGTCAATACATTCATAAAGCAAATCTAATATTGTCATAGCAAAACTAATCTACTTCTGGGAATTATGAAGAAGGTTTTAGATTTATTTTCAAAGGACTACTGCAAGGGAGATAAAAGGACAACACAAAATTAAGATGAGTGACAAAATGGTAGCATTTCCTACTGTATTTGAATAAGGTCTTAGATACTGCAATGCTTATTTTAGAAGTGCCAGTGGTATTACATTGTCAGAAAAGATGAAAGGTGAATGTCAAATATATCAGATGAATTGCCTGTGCCATTGTTGCTATCAGCGTGCATGGCCCTAATCAAGGAGAATAAACCCTATTACTATGTATAGAGCTTTGACTACATACACAACTATACAAATATATGTCCTAAATGTTGTGATGCTAGTCCACCTCTCCCCTTCCAAATATTTGGGGAACTAGACAAATATCAAACTTCTAAATCAGCTAGTCATGGTACCTTAGAAATCTAAAAATTGCTTTTCTAAGATATCTTAATGGCACCAGGTCAATTTGAATAATGTTTCCTCTGATTGATTGATATTAGCTATCCAGGATCTCATGATCATCCTATATTAGAAGTTGGAGATGGAACCAGGGATTTTAAATGTTTAAAATAAAAACTACAACTACCATTAAGCCATGTATTCTTACTCTCTTTGTACTTTTCTGGACTGTTTAATTATGTATTTGGCTTATTTGACTTTTCATTCTTCTCCTTGTTTTTTCTCTCAATTTACTGCTTTCTCTTTATCTCAAAATACCTTCTGGCTTTTTTGTGCCATAGCTTTATCTCCAAATTTTTATACATGATAAGTTAATACTTAAAAAAAATCTTCTCTTTATTTTGCAGCAAACAATGAAGAAATAACAAGAACAAAAAGAAGAAGAAGAAGAAGAAGAAGAAGAAGAAGAAGAAGAAGAAGAAGAAGAAGAAGAAGAAGAAGAAGAAGAAGAACAACAACAACAACAACAACAACAACAACAATAATAATAATAATAATAATAATAATAATAATAATAATAATAATAATAATAATAAAGTTGGAAGGGACCCTATACCATTTCAGACAAATGACTGTCCAGTCTCTTCTTAAAGACTTCCAGTGTTGGAGCATTCACCACTTCTGGAGGCAGGTTGTTCCACTGGTTAATTGTTCTACCTGTCAGGAAGTTTCTCCTTAGTTCTAGGTTGCTTCTCTCCTTGACTAGTTTCCATCCGTTGCTTCTTGTCCTGCTTTCAGGCGCTTTGGAGAATAGCTTGGCTCCCTCTTCTTTGTGGCAGCCCCTGAGATATTGGAACACTGCTATCATGTCACCCGTAGTCCTTCTTTTCATTAAACTAGACATACCCAATTCCAGCAACCATTCCTTGTAATTTGACCCATTGCTTTAACCATAATAATTAGTAGAAAATAAATTATTCAATGTGTACCAACATTATTTTTGTTGCCAAGTTTAGTTTTACACCAAAGTTTCTGATTTGCTTCTGATGGTTTTAGTTGGCCAAAACTGGCTCTGTTCAGCTGTACAACACTATCACTGATTTTTGGTGCATATTTTTAAAAAGAGAAGCTTGTTATTTGTTTGTTTACCCACTTTAAAGATCATCCTATATCAAACCAACACTTCTCATGGCAAGTAGTTGCTGTAACAATCTCTTCTACTATATTAACATGCTCTCTCCCAAATGACTCAGCCAGCATGAAGGAAATTTAGTTGAAAAATCCATGAGAACTCATAACTGGGAGCCACGTTGGTTCTTCCTAAAGTGAACTGAAATAAAATTTAAGAGGAGATGCAAATGTTGCTGATAGTTTATGTTTCCATCTGGAATGTGCCAGTATTTCAACATACATATACAAATAACACTCTTAACATATGCATATACTCAATCACACTTGAAAATGAAGTAGGGAGAAAAAGAAAGAAAGGGAGAAAGGGAGAAAGGGAGAAAGGAAGGAAGGAAGGAAGGAAGAAAGAAAGAAAGAAAGAAAGAAAGAAAGAAAGAAAGAAAGAAAGAAAAAAAGAAAGAAGCATTTTAAAAGGCTGGAACAGGAAGCATACTGAAACAGAATCATTTGTTTTCAAACAAGCAGGGCAAGTACAATTGTGTCAAAGCAATTTGGTAAAAAAGAAAAAAATGAAAAGAAAAATGAAAAAAAAATGCTGAAACTATCAGTTTCTATAGTCTTCCCAAGCCTGTTAATAAGCATGTATATTAATCAGAGACATGTAAAAATGGCTAAAAAATAAATGTCCTCCCTACATTTCTGATTGATTACAACTGTCTAAGTAATAATAAATGTGCCAGAGGGATTTTTTTTGAATACATAATATTTTGGCTGTGGTTTGCACAAGATAGAGTATAGGCTATTCAGATAATGTTTGAAAGCTGATTGAAAGAAAAAGCCAAGTTTCTTTAAGAAATTTACTATATACATATACATAGACAAACTCCGCACCAAGTGGAAGATCAAACAGATTTCTGACAAACCTAGTAAACAACTTTGTCACCCAAAAAGTAGAGAAGGGAACTAGGGGATTAGCCATTTTGGATCTAATTCTCACTAACAGAGATGAAATGATAGAAGGTGTTGAAGCCACAGGAACCTTGGGAGGAAGTGATCATGCAATATTGGAATTCAACATTATAGAAGCACAAGCAATAGAACACAGTCATACTAGAGCCCTAGACTTTAAGAGAGCTAATTTCAATAAACTTAGAGAGGGCTTGAGAAGGATTCCATGGATGAGAATCCTCAAGGGGAAAACAATTCAAGAAGCTTGGGAAATTTTGAAAAGTGAGATAATAAAAGCCCAGTCTAGCACAATACCAACGAAGAGGAAAAATAACAGCTCTCAAAAGAAACCAGCGTGGCTGCATAAAGAACTCTCTGACAAATTGAAAGATAAAAAGGACAAGTATAGAAAGTGGAAAGAGGGGCACATAACTAAGTCAGAATATCAGCAAATAGCCCGAGCCTGCAAAGATGAAGTGAGGAAAGCTAAGGCTCAAAATGAACTAAGGCTTGCGACCAAAGTCAACAATAACAAAAAAGCTTCTTTCAACATGTAAAAAACAAGAAAAAAGTGAAGAAAATGATTGGTCCATTAGTTGGTGAAAGTGGCAAGAAGGTGACAAGCAACAGGGAGAAAGCAGAACTATTTAACTCTTTTTTTGCATCTGTTTTTACACAAAGGGAAAAAACAGACCAACCTATCAAAAATAGTGTCATAAAAAACAGAATAGAAACACAAGTTAAGATAGGCAAGAAAATGGTAAGTGAGCACCTGTCCAGCCTAGATGAGTTCAAATCACCATGAACAGACGGATTACACCTCAAGGTTTTCAAGGAACTGGTAGATGTGATCTCAGAACTACCAGAGGATTGGAAAAGAGCTGATGTAGTTCCCATTTTCAAAAAAGGAAAAAAATGGATCCAGGAAATTACAGACCTATCAGCCTGACCTCAATAACTGGGAATATTCTGGAAAAGATAATCAAACAACAAATCAGTGAGCACCTAGAGGCCAACAAGGGTTTGTCAAAAACAGATTTATTTATTTATTTATTAGATTTCTATATCGCCCTATTCCCGAAGGACTCAAGTTAAAATTTAAAAATTTAAAACCCCTCAGTCCAGGCCAGATAAATCAAACAACCAGGTTTTTAAGTCCCGGCGAAACGAACGAAGGTCGGGGGTGGTCCAGAGTTCTACAGGCAGGTTGTTCCACAGGGCAGGCATGCCCACAGAGAACGCCCTCCCCCTGGGGATCACCCGCCGGCACTCACTGACCGGCGGCACCCTAAGGAGACCCTCCCTGTGGGAGCACACAGGACGATGGGAGATTGATGCTGGCAGCAGGTGCTCCCTAAGATAACCCAGACCCATGCCATTTAGGGCTTTATAGGTCAACACCAGCACCTTGAATCTCACCCGGAGGGCAACCGGAAGCCAATGCAGCTCGCAGAGGAGAGGTGTTACATGGGAGTATTGGGAAGCTCCCATCACAACTCACACAGCCACATTCTGCACCAGCTGAAGCCTCCGAGTGGTCCTCAAGGGCAGCCCCATGTAGAGAGCATTGCAGTAGTCTAACCGGGAGGTCACGAGCGCATGAGTGACTGTGCGTAGGGCATCTCGGTCCAAATAGGGCCGCAACTGGCGCACCAGGCGAACCTGGGCAAAAGCCCCTCTGGTCACGGTTCCTATATGATCTTCCAAAGTGAGCCGTGAATCCAGGAGGACGCCCAAGTTGCAAGCCCTATCAACGGGGGGTCATGCCAGACAAATCTTATTGCATTCTTTGACCAAGTGACAAAATCAATGGAACAGAGGAATGCTGTGGATATAATTTACTTGGACTTTAGTAAGGCATTTGATAAAGTAGATCACAACCTTCTACTTGATAAGATAGAAAAATGTGGGTTAGACAGATTCACCACCAGATGGATTCGTAGCTGGCTGGCCGACCATACTCAGTATGTGGTCCTCAATGGAACCACATCTATATGGAGGGAAATATGTAGAGGAGTGCCCCAGGGCTCTGTTCTGGGCCCAGTGCTCTTCAACATCTTCATCAATGATTTGGATGAAGGGATAAATGGGGAACTCATCAAATTTGCAGACGACACCAAACTGGCAGGAATAGCTAACACTCCCGAAGATAGGCTTAAGATACAGGAGGATCTGGACAGACTTGAACACTGGGCGCTATCTAACAAAATAAAATTCAATGGTGAAAAAAGTAAGGTTCTACATTTAGGCAGGAAAAATCAAATGTACAGGTATAGTATAAGGAGTACCTTGCTCAGTAGTAGTAACTGTGAGAGGGATCTCAGAGTCTAGAGGACAATCACTTAAATATGAGCCAGCAGTGTGCTGCAGCTGCCAAAAAGCCAACACACTGCTAGGCTGCATTAACAGAGGGATAGGATCAAGATCATGTGAAGTATTAATACCACTTTACAATGACTTGGTAAGGCCACACTTGGACTACTGATGTTGAGACTCTAGAAAGAGTACAGAGAAGAGCAACCAAGATGATTAGGGGACTGGAGACTAAAACATATAAGGAACGGCTGCTGGAATTGCGTATGTCTAGTTTAATGAAGAGGGACATGATAGCAGTGTTCCAATATCTCAGCGGCTGCCACAAAGAGGAGGGACTCAAGCTATTCTCCAAAGCACCTGAGGGCAGGACAAGAAGCAATGGATGGAAACTAATCAAGGAGAGAAGCAACCTAGAACTAAGGAGAAACTACCTGACAGTTAGAACAATTAATCAGTGGAACAACCTGCCTCCAGAAGCTGTTAATGCTCCAACACTGGAAGTTTTTAAGAAGAGACTGCCTGAGCAGGGGGTTGGACTAGATGACCTCCAAGGTCCCTTCCAACTTGATGATGATGATGATGATGATGATGATGATGATGATGGTGATGGTGATGATGATGATGATGATGATGATGATGTCTTCGGTATCAACAATGTTATAACAAACTGACAGTGGGGAATGGCTAAAGATGTAACATGGTTAGGCAGCTCAGTCATTGGACTATATATAATACTATGACCAATCTTTGCCTCAAAGATTTGTACAATCCATTTCTCAGTAGTTGTCCACTGTTGAGTTAATAAGGGCCACATAAGCATCCAGAGAACTCACGAAGCACCTTTTCTCATCTAAATTGAGTGTTTATTTAATAAATAAAACATTCATATATCTTTGATTGTTTCTTATATTATTTACTAATTGCTGTAAACATATTTCTCTCATTTATAAATATTTTGCATAATAATTTTGGACACCATTTTTTGAATCTGGTTGGTTGGATCCAGTTGTAATCATATTTAGAACAAAACAAATTGCTAATTGCTAATTAGTTAACAATTTTTAGCCAACTGAAGTCCCATTTTTTAAAAAATTCTAGTTGTTCTTTTTATTTTAATGGCCCTGTTACAGATATGACTACATCTGGATCCAACTTGAAATCATTTCATATCTTGGACTATTCCCCAAAATGAATTTCCATGTTCCAAACTTAAATTGTTTTTTTACACCCAGCTTTTATTCACAGCAGGAACATGCAACATATTTTAGCTGAGGACTGCATTTGGCCTTTAAGTACTATAGTAGGAGTTATATCCAACAGCGAATGAGGCCAAGAAAAATAAGTGAGAAAAGCCAGGACAAAAGCAAAGTTTTGTTTTATTTAAGTCTTAAATTAATTAAATACGGCTCCTTTTATTTACTGTTTTAATTATCTACAGTTCTGTGTTTCAGTACATTCTCCTATCTTTTACATTAAATCCAATATCTAAAGATCTTTTTCAAAAGGATCTCAATTCTCCTTTGGAGAGTAAGTAATATGGTGTTGTTTAACTGCATGTTATAGATGTGGAAAAAAACACCCCACAATTGGCAAGGTTGGGGGGGGGGGGTTATAGCAAATGCAAGAATAATGTCCTCTATTTGCTCTAGAATTTGGTGTGGTTTGATGAACTGAAGCAGATTCCCTGGAATCTACTAGAATCTTCTAACTCTGTAATGGCATTAGCACATTCCATGAGGGTGAATAATAGATATCCATGAATGGTTTGTCTAACTACTTCTCAGCAGATGTTAAACGCATCCCTTCTAGTTTTTTGCACATATTCCAAAATTTGTAAACTTTATAAATTTGTACAATCAGCAATAGTAATTATTCTTTGTTAAGTTTACACCTTGCCCTTCTTTTGGGAAGGCACTGCATCTAGCAGTTTGATCCTGACCAGCTCAAGGTTGACTCAGGCCTCTATCCTTCCAAGATGGGTAAAATGAGGACCCAGATTGTTGGGGGGGGGATAGGCTGACTCTGTAACCACTTAGAGCTGTAAAGCACTGTGAAGTGGTATATAAGTCTAAGCGTTGTGTTGTTGTTCCCCACAAAAGCAACCCCTATGTGGTCAATGCAGATGAGACAAGGATAATAATAATAATAATAATAATAATAATAATAATAATAATAATAATAATAATAATAATATGATGATGATGATGATGATGATGATGATGATGATGATGATGATGATGATGGAAGGGAACTTGGAGGTCATCTAGTCCAACCCCCTGCTCAGGCAGGAAACCCTATACCATTTCGGACAAATGGCTGTCCAGTCTCTTCTTAAAAACTTCCAGTGTTGGATCATTCACAGCTTCTGGAGGCAGGTTGTTCCAAAGCACTCATTGAGCTCAGCCTGGACTTCAAGTTGCATCTTCACAGCCCTGATTATTCCTTGTTAACGTTGCCAAATCTAGAGGCCCCCAGATATAGAAGGATAACTTTTTGTTGATAGGAGTGCCTATTTTAGTTCCATATTCTGTGGTGGTGTCCTAGAGAAACTTCATCGGAAAGAAATCATATTTAGAACTTATGTTCATGGATCAAGGTTATTAAATCACTTTATAGAGGGACTGTGAGAAGCAAACTTCCAGCAACTTGTTTAGACTAATACCTGCTTTACAGGTAATCCTCGACTTATGACCACAATTGAGCTCAAAATTTCTGTTGCTAAGCGAAACAATTGTTAAATGAGTTTTGCCCCATTTCACCACCTTTGGTGCCACAATTGTTAAGTGAATCACTGATGTTGATACGTTAGTAACACAGTTGTTAAGCGAACCCAGTTTCTCCATTGACTTTGCTTGTAAGAAAGTCACAAAAGGTGATCACATGACCCACCCAGGACACTGCAACCATCATAAATATGAATCAGTTGCCAAGCAGCTGAATTTTGTTCATGGGACTAAGGGGATGCTGCAATGGTCGTAAATGTGAAAAACGGTCATAAGTCACTTTCTTCAGTGTTGTGGTAACTTTGAATGGTCACTAAATGAATTGTTGTATGTCAAGGACTACCTGTTTATACTGCAGTTCAGATGAACAATTAGATTCCAGAGTCGAAGTGTTCTGCATTTGCAGAGATATTTGGAGACTTTGCTTTGAACTCTCTAAAGAAAGCTAAGGATAAATGTACAATTTCCAAGGCTACATTAAACCTGCAAACATATTGTAGCTCTTTTATTTCCCCAGGTTACTGATTTTTGCCACTGTTTGGCAGTGCATCTTTTTCTACCTTAAACAACTTTCAGTAGAACGATTGGTCGCATCCTTCACAGTACGAAATATGCTGGAAGGACAGATGCTTTTATCCACCTGTCAGTCTCTTTATTATTTCAAAGTTGATTGCTTTTTTTTCAAATCAGAGTCAGCAATGAATAGACTTTAGTTTTCTTTTTCTTTTTTTCATTAGGATTCATCGCACCTGCCAAGAGGGCCAGATGGCCATAACAAATTTGTCAGCAGAATATCTTAAAACACATTCCAAGAGGCCAGCTACCTCCTAATCCTCTGTTTGTATAGATGCTTAGTACAAGGCTGGTGGGAGGATGGATAGAGACCCTTTAAATGTGTTCTTTTTCTGAATGACAACCTGTAAAATAGTTTAAATTGCTAAATCCAGATGGTTTCCCATCCTTCTGATTAAATTCGGTATACAAGTATGATCAAGTTGTTCAAGTTCATTTGCTTGTTATTAGAACATGCCTAGTTGTTTTCAGAGTTGAATTCCTCAAGGCTGGTAATCTCTGTCTCTCCCTCCTCTCTCTCTCTCTCTCCCTCTCTCTCTCTCCCCGCCCCAAGATGTTTCCAATATTTTATGACATAAAATTAGGCTTGGCCAGGTCACTATTAGATGTTGCACTGTTTGCACTGATTTTGGTCTAGCAGTATTATCACTCTTGCAGAAAAGAAATTAGAGTTACACAGATATATTTAAAAGTCTTACACTTTTGAACCCAGCTATAATTTCTTTCAACTCAACTTGAAAAAGTTTTACATTGTTTTAAATACTAGATTGCTTAAATGTGAGTTTTGAAGCCAATTTTATATACTGTATTTTCTGGCGTATAAGATGACTTTTTAACCCATGAAAATCTTCTCAAAAGTTGGGGGTCGTCTTATACGCCCAGTCATCTTATACGCCGGAAAATACTATTCACCTCTCTGATCTTTTCTCTTTTCTGCTGGACAGCGGGATCGCTGGGTGAATGGAGGTAGGCAATGGCAACCCGTGGTTAAGCGGCCGATGGCGAATGGGTGATGGAGGGCAAACTCTCGTCAGCTCCTGGGGCGGCTACTGCAGCCATCGCCATTGCTCTCTGTAGGACTGGCCATGCTGGCGCTTCCAATGCTGGCTGTCAGGTCCCCAAAAAGAGGAGGGGCAGGTGGTCCCCAGAGGCGCGCTGCTCGACAGTAGGAAGGGAGCACCTTTGCTCCTGCCGAGGCACCGCCTGACCCGTGCCGACCGGAAGAATCGCTTGTCCGGTCACGGATTGTGGAACAGCGGTACATGGTGCCACTCTTGCCCACAGACCATGCAGCGGCCCTCGCCAGCCGGCCTCGGCATGGCCGCCCCAAGCCCGGCTCTCTAGCACGTCTTCCAGGCCTGCCTGGCCAACCGTCTCCTGGGCAGGGCTTGGCTCCAGATGGGGCGGCTGCTCCGTCTGCAAATGCTATCTCAAAGCCAGATTGCGCTTGGCTGTGCAGGCTGCCAAAAGGCGGGGACTCAGAGTTCCTGCGGTGGTTGCTGTTTGCAGAGTCTGGCCTGGAAGAGCACGTGGCTTTGCACCATTTGCATCAGACGGGGCTGAATTGGGCTTGTGTTGGACACTTGGCAACTGGCATGTAAGCATTTTCCGGCGTATAAGACAAAAAATCTTGAAAATCTTCTCAAAAGTCAGGGGTCGTCTTATACACCCAGTCGTCTTATACACCGGAAAATACGGTATACAATCAATACTGGTTGAAAACACAGGACTCTGCCTCTTTATGCAGATTGTCACATTTTAACACATGGATGGTTCTTATTGTCAATGTGTCCAGTTTTTTGCCCCATTGAAATGTATAATTCATCTCTTGTTCCCCCAGGAGATACCTATGGTTGTATATTTTTTCATTTATAGGATACATTTGGAAAAAAACTTTTATTTTTCTGAAAGGCATCATAAAGCTTTCTAACCTAAATAAGTAAAAAGTTACTTAAAAAGAACAACAGCCTTGTCTTAATACACTTAGGCTGCCCCCTTGCCATGAAATAGCATGCTTGACAGGCAAATTCAATCTTATCTCCTACAGTATCTCTATTTTAAAATGTCACAGATGTGAGAGCCAGACTGAAGAAAACATTTAATGTTGGTTTCTTACTTCAGAGAGTTCTAGGAACTGCAATTCCAATATATATTTGGAAGAGTCCAATGTTGGAAAGACTGAGATAGTGGAATTAACCAAAGCACTGCAGTAATTCAGAATACCAACCCCTAAAGAGCTGGAGACAAAGTCTTAGAAGTGTTGTTGTTTTTTTTACTCTAATTTTGTATTTTATTTCTTACCAATTCTTGGAATATAAAATATTGTAAGAGCTGTGTGTAGGAAATTCAGGAAAGTAAAATTTGCCTGAGTGGGCGAAATATTAGGCACAATCCTTGTATATTTGAGAATTTTGTAAAGCAATCATTGCTAATCATAGATTAGCAATCTCATTAATTATCCTTCAGTCTTTTAAACTATTACCACCATCACAAAAGCTAATCTCTCCCATTGGCTAAGTAGTAAAAAATTCATGTGGGTTTAATAGGAGGCTGGAAAGACATCAGATGTGAAATATTTCTTTTCTAATTTCAACTATATTGGCCCGATCTCAGAAAGCATCAAAGAGAAAAGCATCAGAAAAGAAGAAAATTAAAGCTTAAAGCCCAGGCAGAGAATAAAATTGAACCAGGGTTATGATCCATTTATTTGTTTATTTACATTGCTTATGTACCATCCCAATTCACCAAACCCAATTTGACAGAATTTAAATTCTAGAAAGCCATAAATCTTATGTTTACTTGAATGCTGCATGGTGAGTTCTTTTTCTTTGATGTCATTTTAAGATTAATAGCATGTTTAATAGAACTCTGATTTGGGCCCCAAGTAAAAGCAGTTGATTTTGTTTCAGCGACTTGGGTTTGTATATTTAACCTTATTTTTGTTCTCAGAAAAATGCTACTCCTGTTAATGAATAAGGATTAAAGAGTACTGTCAGAAATGATTTTCCAGAAAACATAAATATGAAATATATGATCATTCTATGTAGAGGTCTAGCAGATTGTATTATGAAGGAATGTATTGCAAATTAAAATTCCATTGTGCTTTTTCATTCAAATTACTATAGATGCTCATGAATGTTTCATAGGCTACAGTCTTTGTTGAGTTAATAAATGTTGTGCCAAATTTTCTGCACGTCTGCAGTTAAAAAAAAGCTGACAAAAGTATGCAGCCCCATTAAAATAAAAACAAAAATAAAATAACATATTTTACGTGTTCCCTGTGATAATTTGTAGCTCTGATAAGATGCTTATTTTAGAATTTCTCTTCACTGCCTTTAACACTGTCTTCCAGATCATCTTGCTCTTCTCCTGTACTATCAAGTTTTTAATCACTGTCATCTATACCATTAAAAGAAACAGTTTTATGAACTGTTTATAGCAATTGTTCCAGTTTTCTGAAATGTATGTTGGATGATTCTAAATCAGTACACTTCTTTTAAAGAAAACTAAACAAGGTTGTTAAAGAAGTATGAGTTGTTTACAGGAATTTTAGAACAAAGAATTGGAATAATTCATATTAGCAAATCAAATAATTAGGGGCCTTAAATAATATTTCTTAAGATATTAGAATGATTAATTCTATATATTTCATGCTTAATTACTCCTCAGAGAATCTTTAAAAACTGTTGTCATAATGGAAATAAATGTGAAACAAAAGGAGAACATCATGTATATAATAAAGGATTATCCCATTCTTGTTTTGTCATTTATAAATCTGGTAATATAATTTGGGGAGTGGTAATGTGGCTCAGTGGGTTAGGACGCTGAGCTTGTCGATCAGAAGGTCGGCAGTTTGGCGGGTCGAATCCTGAGTGCCGCGTAGCAGAGTGAGCGCCTGTTACTCGTCCCAGCTTCTGCCAACCTAGCAGTTTGAAAGCACGTAAAAATGCAAGTAGAAAAATAGGGACCACTACGGTGGGAAGGTAACAGCGTTCCGTGCGCCTTTGGCGTCTAGTCATGCCGGCCACATGACCACGGAGACGTCCTCGGACAAGCGCTGGCTCTTCGGCTTTGAAACGGAGATAAGCACCGGCCCCTAGAGTCGGAAACGACTAGCACACATGTGTGGGGTAACCTTTATTTTTTTAATGTGGCTAAACATTGAGCAAATATTTGAATAATTTTTCAGCCAAATGTAGGTTGTATCATTAAATCAAAAATAATAGGCAAAGAAGGGAGAAGGGAGAGAAGGTGAAGAAAAGAAGGAGGGGGAGGAGGGGGAGGAGAAGAAGAACAAAAAGAAGAAGAAGAGAAGGAGGAGGAGGAGGAGGAGGAGGAGGAGGAGGAGGAGGAGGAGGAGGAGGAGGAAGAAGACAACCAATGTATCACTTGAAATTTGGAGTCTAAGAGCATAGGTATGTTTTCATTCTATGTCAACCTAATGGGAAGACCAACCAATATTATTCTGTACACTCAGATTTAAATCAGTGATTACAAACTGATCTGATTATTTTATATGTATCACAATGAGTGTTGTTTATTTTTTATTAAATTTATATGCCACCCATCTTGCAGCCAGCCAACTCTAGATGGCTTACAATCTGATAAAAATACTATAAAAGATCAAAACAGTAAATATAACATTAACAGAGAAATAGCTAAAATGGTAGGTCTACAATAAAGTGGAGGTGGGATCTTGTATTTAATCCAGTAAACAATTCCAGGATCACACACTCCCATCCAGGCCCCAGGCCAACTAGCAGAACCAGGTTTTAAGACTCTTAGGAAGGCCAAATATATATCAATAGAAATAAAGGCTGAGTGTTCTTTCTTTGAATGGGCCTAATTTGTTTTTTCTTTCCTTTATTCTTCTGCTCTACATGTTTGTGCATATTTGCTTCCAGTCGACACACAAGCTGAGATTTTTAATCAATGTAACTGTCTAAGGAAACTGAGATCCCTGAAAGTCCCACCTCTGCTTTGCCATCACCAGTCACATCTGTGAAGGGAGTGTTCCACACTTTGCACCTGTGATTGTGGAACTTGGAAAGTAACTTTAAAGAAACAATATAAAGGAATGTTTTGCTTTGACATCGTTTTGGAAGTGAAACTTGCGAGGTGAAACACATTCAATATTGCTGTTTAATAGATTGAAGCCAGGTGCAGGACAGTGAAATTGGTTCAAACAAAACAAGAAGCAACATGCACAGAACTCAAATATCAACTTGCCCTAATTAGGTTTAAAATTACAATATCTATTGATAAAAGTCATTTAAGTAACAGGAAGTCTAAGCAATTTTAAAATTAAATTGAAGCTTTCGTGTGAATACAGTCTTAGTCTTACAAGGTAAATGTTTATTTAGATATATTGCAGGGCATTTTCAAAACTGTGCTCTGCTGGCTACCTTTTCACCAGTTTCCACTTTCCATCCCACCAGTATAAGGTGAGCCAGCACCTGCTGGGATTTTCAGCCAGTGCTGATGGCGACTCAACCTCTCCAGGGGCCATTACCACATTAGGAACTTCAGTACATCTGCCAGCAGAAGAAGGAGCAGTGGGAGATGACAGTGAGTATCCTTTGAAGAATGGAGGGAACATAAAGCCCTGATATTTATGTGAATTGCAGATGCAGTTCTGGCATTAAAGTTCTGGACTATCGTGAGGTTAAAACTTTTTCAGGACTAACTGGAGACATCAGGGATTGACCTTAGGACTTCTTTCCTACAAAGTATATACTTTATCACTGAGCTTCAGTGCATTTCTATTAAAGTATCTACTTAAGACATAAATTAATTCAGTTTATTTGGACCACAAGCAGCCATATCCATTTACCTTTTGCTTATTTTCCCCCTCATTTTTCATAATTCTTATTGAGCTTAAAATGTGTTGTGACCAGAGCCTACCGGGCCTGCTTACATTCCTTTGGTAATCCAGTCCTTCTTACGACTGTTTTATAAAATAAACAATTTATTGAGCCATAGCTGTGATCAGAGCCTGTTTCTCAAAAAGCTCTGTTCCTATGGGCCTTTGAAGGCCTTGCAGAAGGGGAGGAAGTTTGATTAAAGCTTTCATTGTTGTTTTTTTTAAGGCTGAAGTGATGCTCCTTGAGAATTTCCTCATCATCTGCACAGAAATTAGGAAGTTTTTTTTAGTGATAAGCACAACATGTTCTCTTTAATAAGTCCATTTGGCCTAATATCTGTAATGGGAAGAGCACTGCTGATGCCTTTGCTTGCTACTGCTGCAAGATAGTTTGCAATTTATATTCTGTCTCTCCAGCTGATGCTGGTTGTAATTCCTAATACAGTTGCTGAGTTACAAAATGTGTTACTGTTTTTCAGTTGCTAAGTCATGCCCAACCCTCCATGACCCCATGGACCCACAGCACATCAGGCCCCCCTGTCCTCCATTGTCTTCTGGAGTTTGCCCAAATTCATGTTGGTGGGACGCTATCTAACCATCTCCCCCTCTGCTGTCCCCTTCTCCTTTTGCCTTCAATCTTTCCCAACATCAGGGTCTTTTCCAATGAGTCCTCTCTTCTCATTGGGTGGCCAAAGTATTTGGTATATGTCCCCCCAAAGAACAGTCAGGATTGATTTCCTTTAGGTAGATTGATTTGATTTCCTTGCCATCCAAGGGACTTTCAAGACTCTTCTCCAATACCACAATACAAAAACATCAGTTCTGCAGCGCTCAGCCTTCCTTAGGCTCCACGTCTCGCAACCATACATTACTACTGGGAAAACCATAGCACTGACTATATGAACTATTACCATCTCTGCTTTTTAAAATGCTGTCTAGGTTTGCCATGGATTTCCTCCCAAGGAGCAAGCATCTTTTAATTTCATTGCTCCATTCACCATCTGCAGTTCTGGTTTTGGCGTGCATTAACAAATTAAATGTTTTGTTCATGATCAATATTTAAAACTGAATTAAAATTTTTAGAAAGATTTGCCCTCATACCCGTGAACTTCAGATCAAAGTTAGGATAGAAATTAAAGCTCTCAAAGAGTCCAGAGTCTAGTCTTTCTAGCCTGTCTTTGGAATAAATATCCTTCCACTTCTGCTTGAATACCCTGAATAGCTGGAACATAAAACAGGTTTCAGTTTTGTCTGCATAATGTATTAGAATATAATTCGAAAAATGGGGTAGAAAATCTATTTGATATTTCTTTAATATTCCACTGCTTTCCAGTCTCCTTTCAAATTGTTAATATTTGTATTCCAATGACTCTGTTTATTAGCCTTTTTTTCACCACATTATTCCATTTCCTCATCCCCAAACCTTCGGGAATGGTCATGTACAAGAACCAAAAAACTGCAAGAGCCTTTTCTCTGAACAATTCCATGTTACCAGCAGATGGTTCTCATTTGACAAGGCTGAGATGGAGCAGTGTACTCATAATCATTCCAAATAAAAAACATCTCCCTAAAAATCAAGGAGTCCAATGAGAGGTGATGTCCTCAGTATGTCTTTTAGCCAATGCTGGTACAAAAAGATGCATTCATCAGGAAGACTTCTTGCATACACTGGCTGGAGCAAACAAACTGTTCCATCTGATTTCTAAAATTCCACTTAAGATTCTGGGTATGTGAATGTTTAGGTCAATAATTGCTAGGGTCACCTTTAATCAGAAATAAAATGGCAAACTACATGTATTCAGAGCTTGGGTAATTTTAAAGTCTAATCAAGTGTAATATTTCCCCAGATGTGCCCTCATGAATGGGAACACTAAGACCGAGACCTGTTAATAATGATGTAAAGCCAGCAAACAAGTTCTAACCATTTCTAGGTTAAGGGTGAGGCTAGGAAATTTTAATTTAAGTTGTCATTCCTCAATAAGAGTGTTATTCTCATCCTTGGCTTAGGTTGGGGAATATTGAAAACAGGCATAATCCTGAACCCTAGCCAATAGTTACCTAGTTCAGTACAATTTTTGTTCTGGAAGGATTAACCATGAATTTTACGCATTTGGTAGGGTATAGAATTCTTTTCCAGTGTATGTCTTTTGAAGTTAACCCAATTAATTTGTCAGATGATGTGCTACCTTGATATCTGATACCAATTCTTCAATTCTCAAACCCTGTGTGGAATTTTTCAGTTGAAACAATCCTAACATGGCTAAGATGAGCTTCAATTTGTTCCGATACATAGTTTTTGTATATTCCCTGTTTTAACTTTTTATCTCCACACAAAATACACAGAAAATTCGAAGTGTCTATCTCTTTTCTTTAGTTCCTGGATACCTGTCCAAACAGTTTATGTTTATGTACCTCTGTCTAGGCTACCCTCATGTCCTGAGTGCAAAATTATATATTCCCTTTGACAGTCTTGTCTTTATGAAACGCTGTGCTAAAAACCGATGTGGGAAAAATCCAGAGAAAGAAATATGGGGAATATTAAAAAGGCAGAAACTTCTTCCTCCCCCCAGCCAAGAAATTCAGCAGAAACCAGCTTTTAGAAATGCAGATGTAATAATCTATTCAGGAAAGTTGGGGCCAGGAAGCTAGAAGCTATGAGATTAGGAAGACAAAGACCTCTAAAATCTACATACGCCACCCAAACTCTAAAAGACATGACCTTTGGGGACATCATAGGATTAACCCACCAATACCAAAAGGGCACACTCAGACTCAGGTCAAAGTACATGACACAGGAAATACAAAGCCTCAAGCAGGAACAGGAAACAACCTCAAGAGCCCCAGAAGGTATATAAAACCCACCACTCCCAGCAACATGTGGTCAGCTTTCCCAGAGCCATCTTTCTGTCTGGCTCTCCTCTTCAATAAACTATAACCTTCTTTCTAAAACAGTCTCCATTTTGTTTATTCCCAGCTTGGACTGGACCCTGATGAAGATATTTCTTTCTACACTGACTACACTTACTTAGTGGAGACATGATTGCATCTCTAAGACATGAAATCATTAATGAATTGGTCAGCAATAACAGACGTTTGAACCTAGAAGCATAGCCTTAATAATTTTGCCATTTAGAGAGGATGCTTTTTTTTAATCCCATTTATATCCCGCCCTTCTCCGAAGACTCAGGGCGGCTTACAATCTAAGCACAATCAACGTGCTTAGCAATAGCCTTCATTCTATGTATATGCCTGCTTATTAGGGCTTTCGCCCCCCCCCCCAAGTGGCATTATTACAAAGTCAGCTTATTGCCCCCAACAATCTGGGTCCTCATTTTACCTACCTCGGAAGGATGGAAGGCTGAGTCAACCTTGAGCCTGGTGGGACTTGAACCTGCACTAATTGCAGGCAGCTGGTGTTTCTTAAGGAGGCATTAGCCCACTGCTCCACCAAGGCTCTTTTTATGGATGAGCAACAGATGCTATATTGGGTTTGACTCTGCTATGACTCTATATACTTTAAATAAGTATATGATTAAGCCTAACTTGACTGTTTTGCAAGACACCTAAAAATACCACACTAATACCAGAAAACAAAATCCTGGTCTTTATTTTTCACTGCTCATTATAATAGAAAAATAAAGAAATATTTATATCATTTCTGTACTTTATGACACTAGGGTATGAAACTTGGAAGTGTACTTCTTTTAAGTGAACGCCCTCTGCCAAATTTCAGGAAAATTATGAACAAGGAAAATTATACCAGGAACCTTTATATTTTAATTCTAAAACTTTTGTGAATGGTTTCTAGCCAGGATTAGATAACATTTTCAGGTCTAACTGATCTTTCAATCAGAATAAAACAAACAATTAATAAAGATAAATTGTGTGGAAAAGAATTGATTTGAAGCTTGGGTTGATCAGAAGATACTGTAATAATGTTTATTTTATTTTATTTTGAGAACATAGATGAAAATAAGATACAGTGTAGAGGTCAATTTAGAGAAGCAATAACTCCTTTGTATAACATTGCATACTCGTACATGAGTATACATAACATGACAATGAATGTTTCAGCCTTTTGCTATAGATGTTCCTGGCCAGTACTAGATTTTAATTGCAGGAACAAAAATAGGTAATTATACGTGATGCTGCAATATTTATTCCAACTCTTAAATTTCAACAATAAATAAAAATAGTATTATTATATTACTATTATATGAAGCATATAGTAATACAGTAAGCATAACTATTAATAATTCCATAAGCAGTGGATGATGATGATGGGATCTGTATTCTGATGGCTCCAATGGGAAACTGCAGGGTGTGTGATGGGCTGGTCAATGCCTCATAGGGAAAAAGAATGATGTTAGAGAACTATTACCCTACACTTCCTTTGAGAAGAAAGCCGCTCAGAGAGACTGTGGCTTTGGTTGCAGAATGTCCTAGAAGAAATATATTATCTTTGACCTATTACATTTCAGGTTGCAGACCAGAAAATGGGACAAAAAAACCCACCCATTTGTTTCATTGGCTGTGGGAACTGATAACATGTTGGGGGCCAAGATGGGGGAATATTTCCCTCCTGGCCTTCTTGGACCTCTCTGAGGTATTTGATATGATTGACCATGATATCTTCTGGACTGCCTCTATTAAAATTAAGAATGCTGCTTTATAGCAGTTCCACACTTTCCCACGTGATCTCATTTCAAGGGCAGGGGGAAAGAGATAGCTTGGCAATTGCTTCATTGTGAGGTACTGTATAACTCTTCTATCTTATTCTTATTTTTTAACATATACATGAAGCTTCTAGAGAAAGTCACTTCTTGCTTTGAGTTGATGTATTTTTCAGTATGATGATACCCATTGGTACAACTCCACTCCTGGCACTGCTAATAGTGTGGAGTGGAACAGCTTCCACCTAGAGATCTAGATGGTCCCTCTTTGCCAAGATTTAGAAAGGCCATAAAAAGCAGAGCTGTTCAAAAGAGATTTTATTGATTAGAGCTTACCACTGGGAGATGCCAAGGTTAGTGTTAGGCTGGAAACTATAGATTATTGCTGTGTAATTTTGTTCCATATTGTATTGTGATTTATTTTGTGTACCCAGAGGACTAAGGAGAGTTGCAATATAAAATAAATGAATGAATAAATAAATAAATAAGCAGGGGTTTCTTGGTTGTTATTGGCCTCACCTTAAATAAACATACCCAACTTTAATAACTTATATTATCTTCATGGCATCCTCAGCTGAGGCAATAGCTGAAGAGCTTAGAGAAGATTTAAAATGGTGTTTTCCCTCCTCTCCTAATATTGGTTTTTTGGAGGGCTTTAATCTAGAATGTTTTACAATGATGTGGCTGCCAATGCAGGCAGGAATGGCATCAGCCCAAGTTCTGTTGGTCATCTGTGCCTGCTCCAGTATGCCTCTGGCCTTTGATCACTGGGAACCTTTGGGTTGTTTATCTGTTTTCTAAAATACAATTAGTTAGATCAAAATAGCACTTCTATTTGCAAAAGTGTATGAGATATAGCAGGGTTGAGAGCTTCTTCTTTTATTACATCTTCCTCATTTAACCCACTATATATCTGGAGGACTTTTGAATAACAAAAAAGAAAGAAAGAAATCAACAAAATATAAACTTCTCTTTCTCTAATGGAAATGTCCCGTGAACAGCACTCTGGACTGGCTCAGTATTAAGTATGTTGCAGATCATTTCCTTTCAGACTCAGAAGAAAACAAAACAAAAGATGTTTCTTGACTTCATTTATTTTAATATATGTGTTCACTCTGCCAGCAGACAGTACTTGTCTAATGGGAGAAGGCTGGCTACAGTTAGACCACTGCAACTTTCATTATCTTTCCAAGAAGTCCAATTCCTTCACTTTAAGTGTTCAAGGACGTAAAATGTGATCTCTAAACACAAAAGATATACGCAACTTCAACTAATTAGCCTTGTATCAAAATTTTCCCCAATGTATTTTAAATTATTTTTAATCTTTATAAGAAGGAATGCAAAAGTAAGCCACAAAAAAGGCAATAACCCCCTTCCCCAATTATTTGTAACATTTTTTCATTAGTGTGTTGATTAAAGAAAATATTATAACCGCAGGGTAGCAGCAGACCTAATGTGCATCTATAGATTCATTTTTTAAAATCTAATTACATTTTGCTCACATCATAAGAAATACAAAGGAAATTCCTCTTTGTTGTGGTTTGGATTTCCTCATCTTGTGTAAATCTGCTCCCAATTTAGAAATACACATTAGGTTCTCCTCTCAAATTTTCATTACATCTTGTTTTCTTCTTTGGATTTAGAAAGCATTTTTGAACTGACCATGAGGCAAAATGGCTGAAGAAACACAGTCTGTTGGAATATGCTGGATAAAATCAATGCTTTCTTGTAGAAATGTTTATTTGATTTATAATTCTCAATGAATAACTTAAGGAAAAAGGTTGCACTTAGCTTCTGTAAAAAATGGGGAGGGAATATAAATAAAATTGCCAGATATCTTATACCTTTATGATGTAATTAGAATCCAGTGGGGGGGGGGGTTCTGTGTATCCCACCACAAGTTTGGGAACTGGAAGAAAGAAAATGTGTTTAAAATGGCAAAAAAAAAATGATGGGCATGATAAAAATGTATAATTTTATGCACAGTGTGAGAAGAGTTGCTTTCTTTCAAAGCACAGAGTCGTCTAATGAAGCTGAGTAAAGAAAATCCAGAAGAGGAAAAAATGAATCTTTTTTCACAGAAAGGTTGTTATGGGATTTGTTGGTGAACAATATGATAATAGGCAATAGCTCTACTAATGTGAGATTAAATCCTTCTGCCAAAGAAGGCACTACTATTTAATTAGCTCACAATTTTTCTTGGTACCCTCTCCCATGGTATCCGTGCAAAGGGGGCAAAGGATGTCAGGTTGACAGAAGCAATGTTATGACATTGTGATGCAAGTCCTGTTCCTTTTATATGCATGTTGCAACAGATCGTCTCTCAACCTCTTCAGGTCTGAACAAAAGAGAAACCAAAATATTCAGAGGTTTGAATTATATCAGGAATGGAACAGGTTTTTGGTCAGAAAGAAACAGGTGATGTCAATATTGAGTTTTGTACTGGAAAATGTTCTGGCATCATCAGAATAAGGGATACATTTTGTGTAAAAGGAACATTCGGCTGGCATAGTAACATGGATGACCTCTTAGAATTTCAGATTTTGCCAGGGAACAATCTCATTAAAAATAAATAAAATATATGAGCAGCCCTATTTTTACTATATCTGAATATCTCAGTAATACAATCACTTTGACCTCCCTGATTGGCTACTTGATGTCCTCATTGTTTTTTACATATTTTTTTTAAAGTGCCACTTCTGTAACCAACTGGGATTTTGAAGACCAGTGATATAGCATACATGTAAAAGATAAGAAAGTTGATTTTATAAGATTCACCCTTTAAATCAGTATTTTTTAAGAAGGAACAGGGGGGAAAAGAAACTGAGCAAGTATTTATGATTCTGTACAAATGATTTGCAGTAGCACTTTATTCATGAAAGCCCTTTAAGAAAAGTGTGGTATTTCAAAAGATCATGATGGCCATCTCAAGGGATTCCCCAGGCCATCTCTGCATTCTCTCTCTCTCTCTCTCTCTCTCTCTCTCTCTCTCTCTCTCTCTCTCTCTCTCTCTCCCTCCCTCCCTCCCTCCCTCCCTCCCCTGCCAGAATTAACATTAAGGCAAAGCAGCAATTACTTTGTTTCATCACCAAGGAAACAAAGGAAAGATGAACCAAAAGGAAGGAATATAGATGTATTTATTAAATTCTACCAGTTATCAAAGTTTATCAGTGGTTTACAGTACAATTATTAAACCAATGTTAAAATCAGTATAAACAGCAATTAAAGACCTACCTATTTGAAAAAAATGAGTGAGCATCCTCACATTAATAAGAGTTCATTCCAAAAGCTGCAGGGAAAGGATCATCCCTAAATGGTTATGAAATTAATTTGCAAGAAGAAATGATTAACATCCTCAGAAAGTCACAAGTGGAAGGAGGAGGGTTATGTGGAACACATTATTTGGGCAAATTGGGCTAAGCCATAGTAAGCCTTTAAAGGTAAGAAGCACCACTTCATATCTGAAAACAAACTGGCAACTAACGTAGGACTTCCAGCACAGGTGGAGTGAAGTCACTTGAGTTTTCCCAAACAACAACTAGCTAAGATTTGGTTGAGTCCAGCTTCTCTACTACTTATCTAACCACCTAACTTAAGATTTTGTAAAAATGCCAATTGCACAAGTAGCTTAGTAGTGCATGGCTGACTGTAATGAGTAATGAAGCGATAATAAGAAAATAGACATTTGTGTTCTCTTGGTTGTTCGATAAGGCTTTATCTGGGTTGTTTACGTATTAGGAAATTTAAGAATATAGTTTTTATTTGTGGAAGGGAGAAGTCCAGGAAACAAGGGGGACTATAAGTCTCTGCACTTGGTAGTCCACAAAGTACCATTGAGTACTGGCTGGCAATGGTCCAAAAGCAGCATCCATTTATCTAAGCATTTCTTGGTATTTATTTAGGGAAGCCAGCATCACACAGATCAACAACCCAGAAGGGCTTTTGACAGAGAAAGAAAACTAAGTTGTTCTGTTTGTTGAATGCCTTCCACATATGCTTTTGGTTAAGAAAAATGCAATAAGATATTGGGACAGTGAGTACAGTTTACATCAGTCATTTGCTGCAATCAGTCTAATGTTTCAGGCATCAACGAAGTTAACTTGTTTGCATTTAATGTTGAAGTAATTACTCCCTAATTACATCAATTTGTTTTCTTTAAAAAAATAAGCCAATGCAATAAACCTTTCACTCTCTACATTGAAGGATTTTTTTGACACTAGTTTTAATATAAGTTGCTCTAACTGCATAATATCCAAATGTAAATATGTCAGGTGCATTTCTAAATTGCCTTTGTCAAGGAGTAACCAGCACTAATCTGTCCTTCCTGGCAGACTATAAAGAGCCAAACATTTTTGGGAAATGCGAAGTTGAGTCATCTTGCCAGATTTAGATATCTTTATTTCTTTTAGCACAAGAAATCTGTCAGCAGTGTTCTTATGTTTTCTTCCTCTTGTTTGCTCATATATTTTAAAATTCATTGAACCTCATTCTGTCCTAGTGATATTTTAATTTCAGTGCAGCACATGCTGACAGTCATGATAAGGCTAGAAAAATATTTATAATTGATTGAAATTTCATTCCTGACCAACTCTGATCACCCAGAACTGCCTAGCCAAAACTTGTGTACCCTTCGGGGCTTGGTAATTGAATACTAATGTCTCTTTCTTTCCCTGGCTCTACAAAAATGCTTTGCTTTTGTTCTTATTTCCATTTGTACACTGTCTTTTAACTACATGGCTATATACAACTATAGGTACATTTTGAAATGTTGAAATGGATAATTCCTAAAGCAATTTGTGACAGAATAGAGTTATATCTCTGCTTGTTCTGTGTTAATCTGTGTGTCTCATATTAATCTAAATGCCACAATTCACACAACCATCTGCAACAAGTGCTACTAGGAACATGTGTGGTGTGAAATGTTACTATTTTTTGAGTTAATAGAAATCAAGTATTTGTTAGTCTCTAAAACATATTAAAATTCACAATTGGTTACTTAGATGATTGTATCAAGTATTTGCCTATTCCATAAATTACGGTAGGTCTTGAATCTTTGTTGTTCATTAAAAAAACAGGTATAATATTATGTGGAAACAGAATGTGCATCGACTGATCTGTTATGAATCAAGTAAATGTATAAAGTTATATGTGAGCTGCAGACAATAAAAAACACTTCATAGTACACTATATATTTAATCTAAAAAGTTTAAATTCAAAGTTTAGCATTATAAAAAAGTATCAAATTCTAAGTTAAAAAAGGTTTTTTTTAAGACATAAACATTCCTATGCATATGGTTATCTCCTTATGCCCAAATGTCTGGATAAAAACTGATTTTATATTGCCTCAAACTGAATCTGAATAAAGTCATCCAGTCACACATTATTAGGCAATTTTAAATGCAGATATAAATACAATATAGAGACCAAATCAGAACACAATCACCAAAAGCTATTCTACATATTATCTAGCAAACTTCTGTAAATGAATTGAAAAGAATATTGGTCACTTTTAACAATCACAGCTATCCTCTTTACTTTTTTTAATATATACAATCAAGTTATTTTATCCATTTGGTCTCTTTGTCTAAAATCTCTCCAAAATCAAAAAGGTAAAGTTTTTTAAATGAGTCTTTGTTCTTTTGGTATGAAGGACACATCTACAAATTATTGTTCCTTTAAGGCATTATAGAAATGAACTGAAAAATCCAACCTCCAACAGATCGGAAGAAAAAGTATGAAAACTTGTAAGATCATCTCCCAGGTGGCAAGAAAGATGCCCCAAGGGAGAGCTTGGCCTAATTTCATCTCCTTACCATAACTGTACATAATTTGTCCAAGTTATAGGTTTTAACTTCATAAGACTTGGGGCTCCTAAGTTTCATATCTTAGCCTATCCATGCATAAGAAGCAGCGAAGATGGACAAGCCTGTTTTACTTTCTTTGTCTCCTTACAATTACACTGAATGCTAAACAAATGTGTCCTTTTAGTGCTGTTCTGTGGCTTAACAGAATCAGCTCTGAGTGACAGAATGAACTTTCTTTCCCTTTACTGGCTGATTAAATCAGGAGTCTTGAAACTCGGCCCTTTTATGACTCATGGACTTCAACTCCCAGAATTCCTGAGTCAGCATGCCTGGCTGAGGAATTCTGGGAGTTGAAGTCCATGAGTCATAAAAGGGCAGAGTTTGAAGACCCCTGAATTAAACCATCCCAAAACAAAATGATAGAAACTAAAATAAACATATACTCCTGCCCTCTAGAAATTATAGGAAATACCAGAAGACAAATTTGTGGTGGGTTGTTTTTTTTTTTTACAAACTAGTGTGATTGCAGTCTAGCACTGTATCTTTGAGAAAAGATATTAATCTTTTCCATAAAAACACCCTAAACATTTCTAAAATCTCTGTTCTTAGACAAGGTGCATAAATCACCAACACTTTTTAATCTTTTCTGTGGCTTTAAGAACATGCAAGCTCAAGCATAGATTATGAAACTTTGTGAGCTCAGTAGACTTCAGATCAAACTGGTCAATAATTTTAATGGTTACATAAAAATAAGCAATTCTACTGAAAATTTGTATGTGTGTGTGTGTGTGTGTGTGTGTATAAAGGTATGTATGCGCACACAAATACACACACACACACATATACATACTATAAGGCTAGCTTCTACAAAACAGAACATTATTCTTTTCAGAACAGATTAAATGCAAACTTTTACATCTCCAAGACATATAGATTTCAGACAACAAAAAAGACACATACATTGTATGTGGCAATTGTTTAAAATAAGCTGTTACTACATTTTCACAGATTTTTTTAAAAAAATGTTTAAATATCTCATTTCTACAAAGTGAATTTACATTTAAAGTACAAAGTGCAAATACTATGGTTGCTCTTTATTGACCTTTGGTGAGGGAGTCTCCCACATGTCCGGGAGATTTGCCTTGGATAGGAAGTGTTCAGCCTTGCTTCTTTGAGGATGGCTGCCAATAAAAATGTGAAAAATAGTATTTCATGTGTATGCTACTATAGTATACATGGCGATATTAAACTAAGGAAGAACAGTTTTAGTAATATGTTGAGATAAATATATTGCAATTAGAATAGAATATTCCATAGTGCTAAATGTATCACAACAGGATCTTGCAATGATCAGCTATCAATTATCAAAGGTTTGCATTGCAAACAATTACCTCTTTTTATCCTTTGTTTCAACAGCAAGCAATAAAGTTCTGAGGAGAGCAGATTTGCCTCTAGCTACTGTCATAACTGATAGAAAGTAAATCTGATGGGTGTGGAAAAACAGTCGCTTTGTTCTGAAGCTCTCCAGATTCTCTCTCTCTCTCTCTCTCTCTCTCTCTCTCTCTCTCTCTCTCTCTCTCTCTCCCTCTTCCTCTCCCTCTCCCTCCCTCCCTCTTTCTTGCCTGCAGCTATGTGATTGATTCTCTTTGATTACATCTGCTGAGCCACTGACAGAGAAGGCATGCTATGAGTCCCATTTGCCAGGGAATTACATTTGGAGGGTTCCAGGAGGTTAGTCTTCTCTACTGCAGTATCCATCTTGTGGAATCTCCTTCCCCTTCCCAGAAGTGAAATTAGCTCCACCCCTCTCAACTTTCTGCAAGTCCCTCAAAACCTGGCTATGGTATCTGACCTGCGGGAGGGGGGAGCAGGGGACTGGAGAAACTTTGCAATGGCTTCTTTACTGTGGTTAATATAATCCTCTTGTTTTTGTGCTTTTTAATAATTATTTTTAATAATATCAATACACTTTTTACAGGTTTATTTACTTTTTTCACAATGTACATATATTTTTGTGCATTTATTGTTTTTTTAAATTAAATATTGCATACTGCCCAGAGTTACTTTCATATGTCACGAGCAGCTGTACAAGTATGATAAACAAAAATTGGATTAAGATTTGATTTTTAATATAGAAAGGAATATAAAAATCAAACCAGAGACTTTTCTTTTAGGTTTTATGGACAAGAAGCTTGAAAAAAAATCTGAAACTTTGTTGTTGTACACGTTGACTGCTCTGTGTGCAAAAATGGAAAGACACATTAATTCCCACAATGGAAGAGTAGCTGGAAAAATTGATGGAGCTAGAGACATGGCCAGATTAACTGCTTTAATCAAAGAAAAGTGCATCCAATTGCACAAAAATCTACTGCTTCTAGATTTTGTGTTTCAGACAGAAAAAAAATGAAACTAACTTTGGGATTTACCAAATAGAAATGTTTGTTGTTGCAGAAATAACTAGTATATACTAACTAAGCAAAGTAAAAAGTTGAGCTTGCAATATTGCTTTTAATCTATTGTGCTAAAAAAAAGTTGGAAGTTAATGTTTCTTTTCTCTTCACCTCACACTTCCCTCTTCTCCTTTTCCCTCTTCCTCACTTTTCTACTACCTTTATTGTTTACTTGTGGTTTATAGTTTGATAAGCTTAATTAAAATCATATTTAAAAATAAATATGATAAATAACCACATAAATAAATTTCCATAAGAAAAAATTCCATCTATAAATGCAATTTTCAGCTCGTAACTGGGGCTGAAATCAGACTGACATATATCCTCTAGAGACTTTTATAACCTCCATATAGACCTCTATAATTGCAACCCTATCACTTTCTCAAGATCTAGGCTAGGCCTCTTAAGAAGTGGGGAAACCAGTGCCTCTTTCAGAACTCCTGGAACCTCTTCCTTCATTTTTGATTACTGCCTGGATTCAACTCTTAATTCTTTTATGGACACTTTAATCAGCTAAGTAAGTGAGACTGCACATGTAGCTGAGCTAAGATCACTTCCCCAAGATTCACAGGTTTACAGAGCTTACAGAAAATATAATAAGACATCACCTCTGCAATCTCAGAGAAAAGAAAAGAAAAGAAAAGAAAAGAAAAGAAAAGAAAAGAAAAGAAAAGAAAAGAAAAGAAAAAAAGAAAAAAATGTCTTTCTCTGGTCAATTATATTTTAGCCTAGTCCTTTTTCATAAATGCTAGTTTACCAAATGAAGGCCATTCAAAACCATGACTTATCACCTGCAATCTGAAAGCATTGTAGACCGCAATACTATTGCTCCAATTTACCACTTCACTGTTCATAATGTGTGTATTGAGTCTTAGATCATTTATGTCCCATTCCCTAATGGAAACAGAGCTGATTGTTGTCTTTAAGGTAAGTAGCTCCTTTTAAAAAAAAAAATTGTGAGGCAGATTCAATTCTAGAGCCTTCCTTTCAAGCCAGGCTCTCCTCATGAAAGCCCCTTTTGGCATCTGTGAGGACCCTTTATGGCCTCCCATTGCTGTAGCAGTTAACTGCCAACAGATGGTTTGTACAGCATGGGCCATTTCAAGGCTATCACTTCACAGGACGAGCTTTTAAAATAATTGCAAATGAGTCAGCAGAAATATTGGATCAAATAATTCTTTAAGAAAAAGAGAGAAAAGATAGCACTATTGCACTATATCCTTTACATGTTATCAGATGACTGGAAAGCTGGAGGAGGCCAGAGAGGAGAAAAATAAAGCCAAGATTGGATTTGAATGAAGAGTAAGTCACATGCGCATAGCCACAACAATTACATAATCAAAATAAATGGTTGGAACAGTTCTAAGAGTCAGGGTTTCCAGGCCATCTCGCTCAAAAGGTAAGAGATTTTTAGGGAATTAAATCACTGAGTGATGTAGAAAGGAGGGCTTTGGACCTCTGTGAGATTCTTCCAAAGGTGTAAAAAAAACACCCTTCACTAAATTCTCACTGGTTTAGAGAGAATAAATGTCAAGAAAGTGGCAGAAAATGAGAATCATATAAGTTTCTCTCCTTGCAGAGGTGACTTTGGTAGCTACTTTGTGAATGTTTTCACACTTCAGTGTGGTTGCCCAACCAGGCAAATTCCAAATGCTATCAAGAGAATGGAAAAGTTATTTTCTCCCCTCCCTTCCTATATTTACCTGCCTGTTAGAAGGAGTACTTGCAGCACGTCTTCTGGGAATTGCTGAGGAGCGAAAGAGACAGGAAGTTATTTGAGAGTAAGCAGGATTCTACGGAACAATTTAAACAGACTTTAAATCTTTCAGATGTTCATTTCAGTTATTCCTTAGCAACAGAACAAGATGCTATAAATTTGATGGTCTTGCTTCGCTTGTGGGTCCTGATCATAGAGCAATTCTTCCACTTAGCCACCAAAACCACAGGCTGAAACTAGACTGGAGATTCAGCTAGCCCAATTACAATATTTATAGCCAGGCAAGAGTAGAGAGGCTAGAAGTGGTTTATCTGCACAATAATAAACTGTGGAGGGATTGTGTTTATTCGCTTTATAATTTTTAAATTAAAATGTGTCAGGGTGCTCACATTTCCAAGAGTAAAAACCATGATGCATAATTTGTAGGACTGTATATATTTATCTATATTAATCTATAATTCAATTTCCCAACATTTTCATATAAAAATTACACTCACTCACTCACTCACTCACTCACATATGAACATAAGATTTAGAAGGACTTCTCTGTAATGAAGTAGCTTTCAGTAATTCCAAACACATTCTTTTTCCAGTTGTGCCTTTGCATATTTGCACAAAGATTTCTAAGTCGAGACAAATTAATGATCAACAAGCAATAGATCCCTCTATCATTCAGGAAATGGAGGGGAATAGTCTTTTTTCCCAACCTTATCTTTCCTCTTACTAAGATGTATCCCAAAAGATGAAGCATGAAAGAAACCTCAGGTGCTATCAAAAGAATCTGATTTTCTAATCCCATTTCAATGTCTATTTTTTTTTCCTGCTTTCTGCAGTTCTCCAGCTGTCCCTTCTCCCTCATGTTCTGAAGTCAGGGCTGTGGTAGCTGGACTTAAAAAAAACCACAACCCTAGGCAACCAATCAATGTAAGCATAAGGTCAGAGTCCTCTGTATCTCCTTGCATGCACATGCATTTGTGTGTATATACACATACATACATATTTGCAAAAAAGACATACTCTCAGAAATTATGCTAAGCCTCAATTCTTTTCTGCTTTCAGGCAAAACATCCCACTTCATTCACACTTTTTGTAAGCTATATTAATAATAATTCAGGAGGGTTTCTAAGGTAAGATTAAAAAAACCAAGATGGTAGTCATGGCAATGTGATTGAAGCTTTGTTTATTTTGTATATGTATTATAATAATTTTATCCACTTTACGGAATTCTAAAGGTTTCTATTTCTTTTAATTAATAACTAACAGTTAAATTTCATGGCACATCTTTAATTTTTAGTAAGGTACTTTCTCCCAGGCTAAATAGTGTCTAATAGGAATAGCATATTTTGTACATGCTCTTTTTCTGAATGCCAGTTGACATTTCTTGCCAGAACATTCTGCCTTTAAACTTTTGCTCATTTCCAAAATTTATTTTGCTTTTTATTGTTTTTGCAAGATCACGTGATTCACAGAGAGACGGACACAAGAGCTGGGTAACGATGCGTTTATTCGGGAACAGAATGAATCTGGAGCAAAGGGGATGTCTGGCATCTATTTATACCTGCCCAGGTGAATCACAACCAATCGATTCAAACCTGGGCTTCCCGCCAGTGCAGGTGGCCAATAGATTTAAACCATGGCTTCCCGCCAGGGCTGACCATGCCTGGGGCTGTCAACAGCTTGAGCCATTCAGGCTTTTCCCGCGTAAACGGTTATAGCCCGGAGCTGTCCAGCCTCCTGCTGTGCTGTTCATTGTGTATGCTGAGTGGCATACACTGCAGTTTTAATGTCTGTCTTTAAGTGTCTGTCTTCTTCAAGTGTTGTGATGATAAATGCCATTTTATATACAGTTCAAAAAGCACAATTCACACACAAGAGGAAGCTATTAGCTAGACTGGGGGGGGACATCCTTTTGCAGAAATATAACAATGTTTAACCTTTTTTTCAAGTTACTGGAAAGATCCCAAACAATTCAGTAAGAACTGAGCTGATTATTGAAAGTGGGAATAAAAGCTGGGGATGACATGGGGGTGAAATAGAGGCAGTACCAGGGTGTCATCCCTCAAAGGAGCTGAATTAACAACCATCCTAAACCTGGGCCACAAATAACTTGTTAAGGAATAGAAGAAAGCAAATTCCACATTGATGTTGCCCACTCATCTTATTCAGTAGCAGTTAAATCTTTGTTTTTCAACTCTGCAAAGTGTGGGTTTCAACTCACTGGCTAGGGTAGGGGTAGGCAACCTCGGCTCTTTTATGACTCATAGACTTCAACTCCCAGAAATCCTGAGCCAGCCATGCTGAGGGGAAAGAGAGAGGTTTCCAAGCTGAGCCATGTTGGCTCAGGAATTCTGGGAGTTGAAGTCAATGAGTCATAAAAGAGCCAAGGTTGCCTACCCCTGGGCTAGGGAATACTGGCTGGGTAGGGAATTCTGGGAGTTGAACTCCAAACATCTTAAAGTTGCCAAAATTTAAAAAGCAACAACATTGCACTACACAGTTCAAGAGCTAGAAAGAAATTCTACTTACCATGGCGTTTCTTTGTGTCTGCTTTATTTTCTTCTTTTGTTACACCTAGACAACCCATTAGTTCTGGAACTGTCAAAGATTTGTCATTGTTCACATCACAGTATTCCACAAACTTTTTCACACATTTTTTGGGCTTGGATTTTTTTCTCAGGAATTTCTTAAAAGGTTTGATTTCTTTTTTGCCAATGTCGCCACTGGCATTTTTATCCAGTTGCTTAAAATACCAATGAACAACTCTTTCCTCCAGGGTATGGTTTGGATCTGGTTCTGAAAGCCTACAAAAGAAGGAGTTCATTAATTGGTTAAATGACAGAAAGTGCATAGTAACATTTTGGAAAGCAGAATTGAGGACAAAACTGAATTTAATTTGATTTTGTATTTAAATTCAGTTCAATTAATATAACTTTGTGTGTGGACATATGTGTGTGCTTCAGGTCAGGGTTAACTCCTGGTGACTGCCTAGACAAGTTCCTGCACTTTTCTTGGCACAGTTTTGGGGAAGTGATTTGTAGATCACAACCTACTTCTTGGTAAGCTAGAAAAAAGTGGGATAGGCAGCATCACCACCAGATGAATTTGTAACTGGCTGGCAAACTGTACTCAATGAGTAATCCTTAATGGTACTACATCTACATGGAGGGAAGTAAGCAGTGGGGTACCACAAGGTTCTGTCTTAAGCCCAGTACTCTTCAATATCTTCATAAACAAGAGATGAGGGAATAGAAGGGGAACTCATCAAATTTGCAGATGATACTAAGCTGCCAGAAATAGGCAGCACCCTAAATGATAGGCTCAAGATCCAGATGGATCTTGACAGAATTGAATACTGGGCCCTATCAAACAAAATGAAATTCAACATAGAGAAAAGTAAAATCTTACACTAAGGCACGAAAAACCAAAAGTACACATACAGATTAGGTGAAATCTGGTTTAATAGCAGAAACTGTGAGAGGGATCTTGGACTCCTAGTGGACAACCAATTAAATATGAGCCAGCAGTGTGCAGCAGCAGCCAAAAAAGCCAATGCAGTGCTATGTTGCATTAACAGAGGGATTGAATCAAGATCACATGAGGTATTAATACTGTTCTATAAAGACTTAGTAGGGCCACACCTAAAATACTGCATCCAGTTTTGATCACCACACACTATAAAAAAGATGTTGAAACTCTAGAGAGATTGCAGAGAAGATCAACTAAGATTATTAGGGGCTTGGAGGCTAAAACATATTGGCTTGGAGGCTAAAACATATCAAGAACGGTTGCAAGAACTGGACATGGCTAGTCTAGTCAAGCGATAGCAGTGTTCCAATATTTGAGGGGGGTCACAGAGAGGAAGGGGGCAACCTATTTTCCAAAGCACCCAAAAGCCAGACAAGGAACAATGGATGGACACTGATCAAGGAGAGATTCAGCCTAGAAATAAGGAGAAATTTTCTGACAATGAGAACAATTAACCAATGGAACAGCTTGCCTTCAGAAGTTGTGGGTGCTTCATCACTGGAGGCTTTCAAGAAGAGACTGTCACTTGTCAGAAATGGTATAGGTATGGTCTCCTGCTTGAGCAGGGGGTTCAACTAGACGGCCTACAAGGTCTCTTCCAACTCTGTTATTCTGTTATTCTGTCATTGCCTCCTTCCTGGGACTGAGAAAGAGGGAGCAGCTCGAGGTCATTGAGATGGTTTTATTCCTAAGATGGGACTGGAATTAATGCTCTCCTGGTTTCTAGCCTGGTACCTAAACTTCTATCCTAAACTAGCTCTCTAATTAAACATGACTGCTCATATTTTAAACATTTTTTTTTATTTTGGTCAATTCAAAACAATACTTTTATCATAGCTTCTGGCGGTCTCAGGGTCACCCACAGCTTTGGTGAGAGGGGAATGACCTGGAGCCTCAATTACTGTGGGTCGAGTTTCAGTGTTTAAGAGCTACACTACATTCCTCTTCGTTACTTTCTCATGCCAAGGGGTAATACATGCTAGAATATGCACAACAATCCTGAAACACTGCACATTGCATAGGAAAATAAATAAACTGTCGATAAACGTCTTTGCAGATGAGGTTGTCCACCATTTGTCTTCTCTCCAATAAACTCTTGAGTGACTGGCATGGAGAAAAGATGGAAAATCTCAAGTTAATTCTTCTTCAAAATATTTTAAAAGGTTATTGTTTGCTTTTTTATATATACCTACACTTCAGTTCTACATAGTTTTATTATTATATTCGGTAGGACTAATTCTAAAATACATAACATTTAATGTTATTAAAGCAAACAAAGTTATCACATGTATCAGTACATCTAATTTCCATATTATAGGCATGTTATGAATAAAAAAATATTTTCATTATCTCTGCTTTTTTAGATCGCATTTGCCAGTCACTGTGACCTATGTCTCAATTCTGTTTTTTTAAGTCCAAAAGACAAATGTACTGTACTGCAAATATCTAGGTGAATTGTGGATTTTAAATTCATTTGGTTTCAAAAGATTTTCATTGGGAAATGAGAGTTTGAATTCAAGTTAAATAAGCCAGTTTTGTGGGATCTTTGGTGCTAAAATATTTCTTCTCTTTCCGTTCCTTCTTAAATCAAATTTAGGTTTTTTAAACAGTGAAAGACAAACTGTATTAACACAAAAACATACAGTATAGTAGTGGTTATACAATGAAAGAAAAACTTGAGTATATTACAGTGATTCAAATAAACTAATAAAAATATTAAGAACCTAATAATAAAAACAAAAAAGATCTACATAATATCAATTTAATATCAGTATGGAAACAGTTGTCTTTACGTTTGCTATTAAATCAAAACCAAATAAAAAGAGATTGTTCCATCTCCCATCCATTTTTGAATATAAAGACTTTTCAAAGATAGATAGTGTAAGAAACTTATGTTATATCTTGAATCTTTTCCTTAATATCAGGGAGTTGTTTATTTCTTATTGCTTAAGATTATCATAAAACTTTTCATAAAAGGGCAAAATCCATAGTAAAGTTTAACATCACATTTACATCTTTAAATGTTACAGCTTTTTGACAACATATTTTAATATCTGTTATGATTTGAAATCAAAACAAAGCTATGGCTGGACAAAACCAATTCATATTCATTTTTAAAAATAGTTAGTAAAATTTCTAATAATGCCAGCACAAAAATATGACTTGTAATTTTTAAAAAATGTCTTTGAAGAAAATAATATTTTTGGTCAATTGACTTCATTTTTAAATTGTGAGGCACATGTTTTACATTTCTTAAATCCTGGACACATTGATTTTCAAGACTGAATATTTCACTTCTGCATTCCACAGTTTTTATATATAAACAATACCGACCTTTATTCTATTTTTCATTCCAAATGAAATTTAATTGTTCATTTCACTTTGTCCACTGTATATCTTAAGGTTCTTAAGATGGCAGGTATTAATGGGGCTACTAAAACATCTGGAGTGTACTGTTTTGTCAATAATCCATTTCTCTCTCTCTCTATTTCCCCACCATAATCTATTAGGATTCCCAATGGTTTACAAAAAAATAATCTAAAAACAGAATTAAAACTGAAATAATACCACAAATCCAAATCTATAATAAAAGAACAGATGACATCTCCTCACTTCTCCCTAAACTCAGTTTTACCAGTCTCCAGAAGGCCTTCAACTTACTCAGCCTCAAGAAGGGCTGCATAGGGCTGCAACATAAATGCATATCCCTTCATGTAAAAAGATTTAAGTTTGGTTTTTCTCTAGCCGCCCTTTTTTCAGCAACTTAACTTTTAAAAGTGTTATTTGACAGTTGGCAGGCAGCAAGTTAAATGCAGATTTAATCTTCTTTAAAACTTAAACTCATAATTAATTATGTCAGTGAGTTTGTTTTAAGCTGATGAATTCTGGATCTTACATAGATATCCTAGCCAACCTTATATAAAACACACAGAGATGTACTAGTAGATCCAAATTTGTCTTCTTACCCACCATTCCTCCAGAGTAGAGTCTGGAATCTTTAATTTCCACAGTCCTATGGCCCAGGTCCAACTAAGTGTACTTCCCATTCAATCTGGTCAAAACTGAGTTAGTCACAAGCAGATTAAGTTGCTTTGCTTTCAAAGCATTTTAGTTATAAGTAATTTTAATTGGAACTGTGTTTGTGCTAAATTTTATTTTTACTGCTGACATTTCTACGTCCCTCTATTCCAAACAGTTTTGAATGTTGTACAACAACAGCAGAATAAAAACAGCAGGGAAAAAACCCCAAAATAATGTAAACCATACAAGATCTGATACTTTATATTCCAGTTTGCTGCATCAAAAAGAAATAATATCCAATAACGATTGCTTTGTGCTTATAGGGACCAAATTCGTACTATTATTTTATTTGTCATAGATGAAATGTAGGTACTAAAAACAACAAAAACGTGAAAAGTTATTGTGTAAAATACAGTTCTTATTTTTAAATGATTTATTTAATTCTTTAATTTCTGTTACTGCACCAATAATTTTCAGCCACTTCAAATGGACTATCGGTGAATGTTCAAAAGATAGAGAGGCCTTTAATCAGCAAGGAAATGCTGATAAACACCACAGAAGTAAAAATAGTTTCTCTGGCAGCAAAATCCTGCATAGGTTTTGCGAAAAGGAGGAAATGTCCACCCCTTTGTGGAAACAACCACCCACCTGCTGGAAGACACTGCAGGATCAGAGACAGCATGGACCATATCTGTGGAAAGTGCATCTAGAACACTGGTCAGAAATTCATTCTTTTTGGCACCAGGACAACCTAAAATGGGGAAAAATATCTCTTTTATTGTTTGCATTATTTTAGTTTGCTTTATTGAAGAGCTGCAACTGAGCTGGAGAAGGGGTATCATGGCATTGCATTTCGGGATTGCTCAGAATCTGTTCCTGGGTGAATCATCTCTTCTATCATCTTCGATAGAACAGAGAAAAAGTTCATAATTTTGCAAAATGAAGCTGCTCAGGTTATTGAAATTACAATGTTGCCAAAGGTAACTTTTACTGAGTCTAACAGAAATTTGATATAATTTCATACGTTGGTATTACGGTTTTGATGACACCCAAAAGACATATTTTGTGTAATCTCAACCCAATTTCCATCAAATGGAATCTTTGTAGTCTGTTTGCTCAAGAATTCTATCTGCCCCTTTTTAATCCCAGAGAAGTTTGTCCTTTAAATGCTTCAGTCTATAGAAAACATTTGGAATTTCTGTCGATTTTTTATTTGGTGCTGGTTTTTCAGTTAGCTCTTCCCTTGTCATTGCTATCCAGTTTTGGTTCTTACCACCATCACCGTCACCATCCCTTCTCCTTTTACCTTACCCGCATCTCCATCCTTTTGTTTCCTTCCCTTTGAATTTTGCTGCTAAAAGGAGAAAGTATCTCTATGTTTCTGTGTGTGAGAGAGATTTGTGAGAGTATGTGGTTAGAATATGCACATGGAGAATCAGCTAAATTTATAAAAGAAATGTTGTATTTCAATACTTAATTAGAAGTCAATAATTTCACCACTATAAATCCATTTCTTCTTCTGTTCTTTTTTTTTTAGTGTGGCTTTTAACTGGCATTTACATACTTATAAATGCAAAAAGGGGTGTGTGTTTGTGTATGGGTTAGTAAAAAAAATGTTTATTGGCTGGAAGAGAAATCTCCTAGATAGGTTTTAGTTGTGTAGGATTGTGTGTTTCTCTTAAATTCAGGACTATCTTCTTTTCAAGTAAATGTGATATTTTTAAAAACTTATTAGGGTTTCAAAAAGTAGAAATAATTATAAAATAACTTACAATAAATTATTTTACCAATAATAAAGCCTCTCTATAAACCTACATACTGAAAACCATACAACAGCTAAAGCCAACAAGCAGGAAAATTGAACAGAAGGCAGCATAGAGTTAATCAAAAGTTCACATAGCTTTGGACAGATGCATACATGCCATTATATCTTCAGACTATTGCCAAAGGCAAAGTCTTTAAAGCATAAATATTTCAAACTGTCTGACTGCTGGCTTACAGCAATAAATTGCAGTATATTGCTTATTTACTGAAGTATGTCTTGGCACCATTTAGGATAGGGCCAAGAAGATGTTAATGTTTTGGTAAAAGGTAACTTTGGGAAAACTCTGGTGAAGGACACTCCCCTACCACCTACCAAGGTTGTAGGATCTGGGAGAGCCAACCAGGTGCATTCAGATGGGAGCGAGGGGATCAAAAAGCTGAGTGCACTCTGACATTTTATTTTTGAAAGCAGGCCCATCTAAGAATTACAAATGGTTGAGTTACAGTAGAGCTCTCCAAATCTATCACTAAGATATCTGAACAGACAGCATGTCTGACGCCGAATGTTCCCTCTCTCTACAATAGAAACTTGGCACTGCCAGGGGTGGGGTAAAAGTTTCCTGGCAAATCAGGTGGAGATAGTCAGTTCTGCCAAACTCTCTAGGGACAGGATTGGACTGGAGCTGAAACAACACAAGCCACTGCTTGCCTCACTGAGCCTAATCCATAGCGCTCCCCGCCAGATTCTCATTAATCTTTCTTGCAGCTCATGTAGTAGATAACCTGTAAAATATAGTTTAAACTTTTCTCAGCTTTTGTGGGTTTGATACTCAAGGCATATCCTACTGATATCTGTTGTACCTCTTCTGACAGCAAAATTGCCAGTCTTTTCCATATAGACAGGATCTATTTAGTCTTCACAATCGTTTACTGAAAATTCATGAAATTAGGGAATTACTATTTTGTACTAGAGTGCTGCAGTAAGTAAAGCAAATTCCTAACTTATTCAAAAAGCTTATTATCCAAACCTTTTATGACCTTCTCACCTACATTTCTTATGTTTCTCCATAGGGATCCAAATAATGCTATGCTTTCCCAATCTTACTATACATATATTGGCAAGGATATAATATATTTATAGCTGAACTTAGTCAAAAGGCTGGGAAGTGTTTCTAAAGTGTGGGGAGCTGGGGGTTAAATTTCTGCCTAGAATAAACCTAGTATTTTCTCTTCCTTTGTATTTTCTCAGCTGACAGTATTTCTTTAATCCCATACCTGTGACTCTTGATTAGATTATTGTATAACCTAGTGAATTTAAATTGGACAATTCTAATTCCTAATCATGTCATACTAGGATATATTCAGAAAATGAAATATGAAAGAACTAAATGTTTCTGAGGTTTAGAAACTTTCCCTACCCCATCTATAGAATTAAAAAACAAACAAACCTAACAACAGAGAGTAGCATCCTTATCACCACCATCATCTTCCTTCTGGTTTGGAGATTTTACTGGTCTTACCACCCATACAGCTTTGCCAAATTTGCATTATTAATATTTACTTTAAAATATGTCTGTATCATAAAAGTTATGGTAAGATGTGGCAGTGGAAACAAGGTTTTATGTTGAAAGTGTACTTATTCTATTATTCATCTCCAGCCAAAGGAATCAAGGTTCATAGTACTTTTAGACAAAAGAATGCTTAATTTGTATAAATTGGAATTAGATAACACACAATTCTCAGCAACTCAGTTGGGTCTGAAGGCGAGAGCTTCTCAGTATAAGGCTCTTGATGATCCCTCCAATATTCAAGATCACAGGATGGTTCAACTATTACTGAAGGAACTCGCACAGAGGTTGCATTGGCTGCCTTTCTGAAGAGAATAAATATAGTTTCTGCAAAGGTAAGTATTGTCTCACTAATTTTCTACACCTTTTGGAGGGCACAAAAAATAAATATTATATATTTGGACTCCTGGAAAGCCTTTGAGAAAATCCTACACTAAAGCTTAGGAGTAACCATTTCCCCATTAGCAGGAACATGACTCTCATTGGCTCCTGAGCTAAGACGGTCTCTCCTGTTCAGTGGTCATAGTGTTTTGTCAGCTTTCTTTTCCTTCTTTCCTTAAAAAAAAGTGCCTTTGAATCACCTTCCCATAAACAACAACCTCCCACGGAAGGCAAAGGAATCACTGGGTGAGCAAAATTATGGGAAAGTGATGACCAAGTGCTACTCTTTGAGCTCTCTTATCAAATAGCTGAAAAGAAAGAGTGACCCATTCCAGTTATTGTTTAACAACAGTAAAGATTATAGGCTGGCTTCAAGCCACTTCTGTCATACTGGGGTGTGGAAATGATGGCATTCTGAAAGTGCCCAAAAAGAGCTTGCAACATAGGCATTGGAAAATTTAAAGTTTGGATCAGTCCTGTCATGATAGAATTGCTGGCATTCCACTTTATACAATCACTTGTTCAAAAGTGTAGAAAGCATTTTCTGAATTGTTGATTACAGCCCTGGAACCTTACGCAAGTCAGCACAGTATAGAATTTCCATCTTATGGTGCTAAAGAATGATAAGGTGTGATAAACAGTACAGAGCATTAGCTACTTGGCTCCTTGTTTCTATTCCACAGAAGGAGTTATATTCAATTTTGTTCAATTAGCAATGATAAAGGAGAATATTTGTAGCTCAGGGTTGACACAAGGAATCCTTGGTGCTCTCTGAGCTTGCTTGTTTTGTTGCAGACATTGTCATTACACAAACTAGGTAACAATATTGGTGCTAGCGCTGTCTAGCACTGATGATGTTATCTAGTTTGGGTAATGAAACATCTGCAATAAAATAAGCAAGCTCAGAGAGCCCCAAGGACTCCTCAATTATACTTCAGTTTGTCATGTCACAATTGAACAAGCTTGAAGTTCATCTGAAAGAAACCAAAGCGGTGGTTTTGGATTCTTTTCACTGCTTGTCTATCCTGCAGTCATATATGCATAATGAACACTGATAATGAGATCTATGTTAGAGAATTTATGTTGGAGAATTAAAGGCTTGGAGACTAAAACCTATGAAGAAAGGTTGCAGGATTTGGGTTTGGCTAGTTTAGAGAAAAGAAGGAGGGGGTGGGGGAGTGGGGGGACATGATAGCAGTTTTCCAGTATTTGAGAGGCTGCCAAAAAGAGAAGGGGGTCAGTTTATTTTCCAAAGCACCAGAGGGCAGGACAAGAAACAATGGATGGAAACTAATCAAGGAAAGAAGCAACCCAGAATTAAAGAGAAACTTCCTAACAGTGAGGACAATTAACTAGTGGAACAGTTTGCCTTCAGATGTTGTGGGTGCTTAATCACTGGAGGTTTTTAAGAAGAGACTGGACAGTCACTTGTCTGGGGTGCTATAGGATCTCCTGCTTGAGCAGGGGGCTGGATTAGAAGACTTCCAAGGTCCCTTCCAGCTCTACTCTGATTCTGAAGTGAATTTTAAAAAAAAACTTATTTAAATAATGGGAATTAAAGGAGAAAAAGAGGAGAGAATCCATAAACAAATGTGGGTTAGACAGCATCACCACCAGATGGATTCATAGCTGGCTGGCCGACCATACTCAGCATGTGGTCCTCAATGGAACTGCATCTACATGGAGGGAAGTGTGTAGTGGGGTGCCCCAGAGCTCTGTTCTAGGCTCAGTGCTCTTCAACATCTTCATCAACGATTTGGACGAGGGGATAAATGGAGAAATTTGCAGATGACACCAAGCTGGCAGAAATATCCAACACCCCAGAAGACAGGCTTAAGATACAGGAGGATCTGGACAGACTTGAACACTGGGCGCTATGTAACAAAATGAAATTCAATGGTGAAAAAAGTAAGGTTCTACATTTAGGCAAGAAAAACCAAATGTACAGGTATAGTATAGGGCAGGGTTAGGCAACCTCAGCTGACTCAGGAATTCTGCGAGTTGAAGTCCATGAGTCATAAAAAGCCGAGGTTGCCTACCCCTGGTATAGGGGGTACAGTACCTTGCTCAATAGTAGTAACTGTGAGAGGGATCTTGGAGTCCTAGTGGACAATCATTTCAATATGAGCCAGCAGTGTGCTGCAGCTGCCAAAAAGCCAACACAGTGCTAGGCTGCATTAACAGAGGAATAGAATCAAGATCACGTGAAGTATTAATACCACTTTACAATGCCTTGGTAAGCCCACACTTGGAATACTGCATCCAATTTTGGTCACCACGATATAAAAAAGATGTTGAGACTCTAGAAAGAGTACAGGGAAGAGCAACCAAGATGATTAGGGGACTGGAGGCTAAAACATATAGGGAACGGTTGCTGGGATTGGGTATGTCTAGTTTAATGAAGAGAAGGGCGAGGGGTGACATGATAGCAGTGTTCCAATATCTCAGGGGCTGCCACAAAGAAGAGGGAGTCAAGCTATTCTCCAAAGCACCCGAAGGCAGGACAAGAAGCAATGGAGAGAAACTAATCAAGGAGAGAAGCAACCTAGAACTAAGGAGAAACTTCCTGATAGTTACAACAATTAACCAGTGGAACAACCTGCCTCCAGAAGCTGTGAATGCTCCAACACTGGAAGTTTTTAAGAAGAGACTGGACAGCTATTTGTCTGAAATAGTATAGGGTTTCCTGCCTGAGCAGGGGGTTGGACTAGATGACCTCCAAAGTCCCTTCCAACATTATTATTATTATTATTATTATTATTATTATTATTATTATTATTATTATTATTATTATTATTATTATTATTATTATTATTATTATTTAGAACAATAAATGATGAATTGCAGGTAGTAGATCCTCTGAGCATAATTCAGCAAATGATTTTTATTTAGGGTCATATCTATCAACCGCCTGTGACATTTTTGCTTTGAATGTCCCAGACTCAGCTCAATAGGTTGTTCTACAGTTACTTTCATTTTTAAGCATTAATGATTATTTTCCCATTCTTCAAACAAGTTCTTCTAATAGCAAATTTGGATGCTTGATTACCTATTGCTCTAGAAGAAAAATGGGGCCAACAAAATTTAAAACAGTGCTTTCTATATATTTGGAGAACTCCCCGGGGGCAAAATAGTATATTAATTCATTGCATTTCTTTTTTTTAAAAAAAAATATTGATTTAAAGAACTCCACAATAAATAATCTGGAGAAAATGTATGAAGCAGGGAAGGTTTAATGCATGCATAAAAAAATATACAACCCAACACCACCAAATTCTTTCCCTCTCCTGTACAGGAATATGTTGCATAGGAGGAAAAGAAAAAGGATACCGTATGTTTTCTCTTTTCCAGCCTTCAGAGCTTCCTCATAAAAAAAATGATGAAATGCTCACTGACAGGCCCAAACCTGAATTCCCTTTGACATTTTAACACTTTATTGTTATAATACCATGAGAAACAACAACTTTGTGTCAATCAACCCATTTTTTTATATATTCAGGTATGGTCTGCTTTGACTAATATGGATCTCAAGCAGAGTTTTCCCATCACTTGAAATCTTAACACGTGAAATAACCCAATTTTAACACAACAGATGAAGCAGAAGATGCTTGAAACTTTCGTGGTTTTGTGGCGATTGTATTTAGCTTCTCTTGTAGTGAGTTGTATTTTGGGGTTTGCATTTTGTTCGCATTCCTGGGGGTTGTGCATTCTAAGGTGTCTGTCAGGTCTTGTCTAATCACAAGGCCCATCACAAGACCCACCACCACTCTCACTTGACACACACACACACCTGACCTATCACAAGACCAATCACAAGGCCCTAACCTGATGGGACCCTCATCTGATGTGACCTCACCATCACAAGATCTACTGACTACACGAAGCCCTTATAAACAGAAGAACACTGACATTGACATTCCCTAAAAGCTCCACTGAAGAAATTACATAGCCTGGTAACAAAGCATTTGGAAACCAAAACCTGCAAGCTCAGAGAACAAAACTTCATCCTCCCATTTCCTCTTTTTCTACCAAGAGAGAGTGACACCCAAATCCCCCAAGATTTCTAGAACTCTTATTCATATCCGTGTAGATTGGTGTGGAAGAGACAATTTTTCTATAAATGCCATAGTCATTCAAGGGGAGAAGCCTTCCCAATGTCTGAGGGACACAAGCCAGGAGAGCTACGATAAATTTAAATAGTTTAAAGAACCCAAAGGTGCTTTTTTTCAAAAAGGCAACTGGATTTTCTTGATTATTTTTTTCTTTGAAAACATTTCACTGCTCATCCAAGAAGCTTCTTCATTCTAGAAAACATTTCACTGCTCATCCAAGAAGCTTCTTCATTCTAGAACTGAAGGAGCTTCTGGATGAGAAGTGAAATGTTTTCAAAGAAAAAAAACCAAGAACATCCAGTTGCCTTTGGGGGGAAAAATGCACCTTTGGGACAAGCATAAAGTAAATGGTTGAGAATCTCCATAGACATAGTTTAGAAAACTTTTGCATTCTGTTTAGTCAGTACCAAAATGCAACAGGAGAACAAGAGATGTGAGAAACACAATGCCAAAGGCACAAGATTGTAAATCAGCATTTTCCAAATCTCAGACCCCACACACTCCACGGGACTCTTTTAATATTACTACTCATTAGAGTTAATGGGAAATAATCCTGAAATAAATCTGCAGGACATTACTTCTCCCTCCCCATGCACCAAGATAAGAAAACCTGGCTGAGAGTTTTCACTTTGATTAGAATCTAAAGCTTTTGGCCAGGAAACTCTGTCAAGCCCCTCCAGATCATTTTGTGGCCCTCCAGATCAGTAATAAAGCTTTAGGAAAGGCTCAGACTGGGTTGCTTTAGTTAAAATATTTAGTGAGCCTTCCCCAAACAGCCTGACTCAGTACAATACTTGTGATTTGGCCAAATCTGATGAATATTGCTATTTTTAAACAATTTTATTTATTTATTTTATAATTTCTGCTGTAATCTTTTTTTTCCTCAATATATATTTACATTTTAGTGTGTATATGTGTGCATGCATGAGCACGCACGCATATGTGCTTGTATAGGCAACAACTTTATCATGAAAAATGTGGAAACTGACAATAAACTTTGAAAAATGATCTATGGAGAAGTGAGTTGTATTAGTGCAACAGCTTGCTCGTGGTTTTAGAGTACAGCATCTTACAGGAAGCCTTCAAAGTCTTAATCAATCAGCAAAGAAAATGTATTTCAGAAAAGAACAGAACACTTTTCCCAAAAATTGTGTATGGTTTCTGAAATGTGTGTTACATATAAGTGAGATGCATTTAAGTAATAGAGACTGCATTTAAGTAATAGAACTCTCCTTATAGAAAAGTGATATTTAAGCAAAACAGAGAAGATGACATTCTAAATTGTGCTACTCTACTACTTAACTAGATGTGAAAACACAAAAAGACCAAATTTTAAGCCAACACGGGGCAAATGTTGTCCTTTCCTGAGGTTCATTATTGGTGAGTGAGTGTGCCCTAACAACTGCACAGTGGAATCTCTGTTCTGTGCAAGTGTTATCAAACACTGAAGTATTCTCCTGAGATTCCTGTTGTGATTAATTTCAACAGGCTGGGGAAAATCTAAGGTGATGTCATGAATAATTTACCTTCAAAATATATATATATATATATATATATATATATATATATATATATATATATATATATATATATATATATATATATATATATATATATATATATATATATATACACACACACACACACACACAAGAAAAGGCCAGAAATAGAGCTTGTCAAGAAACTCTGTTAATGCACCTTTTTTGCTTCAATTTCTTCTTTTTTTTCACAATCACCTATATTGTATGGCTTTGACAGCTTACATAAATAATTTCTTGTTAAAAGGTTGAAGTTGAAACCACATAATGTTACTCTGCAGGTTCAACGATGTAACACAGAATTAAGTGTTTATTTTAGAAATAGTTTTGCCCGCAAGTATGTTTTCCATTTAAACAGAAAATGAACCATAGAAATCTTAGTCCAACCAAGGCATAACTCACGTGACAAGAATATATACAAACACTTCACCTCAGCTTTCAACTACATAATACTAAGTTTTCCAATGTTATACAGACCGTGTGACATATATAGGCCTTTTGCTACACATCATGTTCAAAGTATTCTGCTGAGATCTCAAACACTTACATGGCTGTCATGGGCATGCTATTGAATAGAGAGAGGCTCCTGTGAAGAAACCGTGTTCAGACTAACACCAATTATGTATGAGCAATCACTGCTTGAATAGGGGATTCTATGATAAAAACTCTCATGGTCTTTATATCAATCACAAAGGTGATTTTTTTCCCCAAAAGTCAGCTGGACTTTCTCTAAATGACTGGTGGGAAGTCCCTACTATTTCCCAGCAGTCAGTTAGAACTAAAGAAGCTACTTGGATGAGAAGCAAAATGTTTTCAAAGGAAAAAAAAAGTAAGTCCAGTTGCCCTTTGGGAAAAAAGCACCTTTGGGAAAACTATGACCTGGATGATTGAGAATTCCCTTGGACATTTACACCATTCACATAATTTGTACGCTGAACTGAGTCTACTTTTTCCAGAGGATATTAATTCTGATGCTCTCTCAGCTTTATTGTTTTCTTGCAGATGTTTCATTACCCAAGCTAGATAATATCATCAGTTACCTAGATGATGTTACCTAGTTTAGGTAATAAAACAACTGCAAGAAAACAGTCAAGCACTGTGTTCATGGCAAATTCCTTTATTATTAATATTACTTTTTGGTCTACGTATATTCATCATTTTATTCTATTTCATCTAGAAACTGATATGTATTCTCTGTTAACCACAATAAGAATTTTGTGTTATATTTCTGGATAAATTTTCACTTTGTACAACCTTCTCAATCCAAATTAAGTTTAGTGGATTTTTTAAAAAATAATTGTGGCTGTCTCAGACTCACAAACTATTGAAATGTGCTGGATTCTCAGAAATATTTTTCTTTGAAGTAGAGTAGGAAATGTGGTCTCCACATAGTTTGGAGTACAGCTCCCAAATAAGTTATTGCCCACTATTATACACTAAAGGCATTTAAATTCAAAAGTTTTTAAAAACTCAGCTTCAACAAGATCTTTCCACTTTTCTTCCCTCAATACAACTACATAGATCAAACTATTGATGGAAACTAAATTCTGTTGATGTTGAAATAAGCATTTTAAAGCACTCTTAGAATTTGTAATTAAACCTTTTCCTGAAGGTAAGTAAACTTGTCTTAAATAAAGTAAGGTAAGTAACCATTATTTATATTAAGTAAATGATAATGATAATAATTTCCTACAAAGGGAAAGGGGAAATAGCAAAAGTCTATTCCATCCCCCATCCACTGGGTAGCTGCCTCTCTTATAAGCTGAAGAAAGCATATTTTCACTTGAAGGTTTAATAAATTGCAACAATTGGTTTTACATCATGTCTAGCTGACAGCTGTCTGAAATACCTGAAATACAGGATTTCCCACTGAAATCAGCAAAACCTTAGACAAATTTGTTTACCTAGTGTACTAGGGCTCTTTTTGGCCCTACGGTCCAGAAGAACTCTGAAGTAAGGTTCTCCAGATGATAGTTGCATAGATAACTGGTCCAGAGCCATGTAGGGCTTTCAGTGACCACCTTGAACTACACCCAGTATGAACTTGCAGCCCTTAAGCACATGTGCTACATAGGAGAACTTCGACACTCCCATCACTACTCAAACTGCTGCATTCTCAACCCATTAAAGCTCCCAGCTGGTCTTCAAGAACATCTCCATGTACACCAAGTTGCAATAATGTAAGCAGGAGATGATTAAGGCAAGAGTGACTGTAAGCAGGAATAATCATCTCTGAACCCTAAGGTAACAATAAAAAGCCTTATTGGCCACAGCTGCCCCTTCCCCATGAGCAGAAGCTCCAGGTCTAGGAGGACTCCTAGATTATAAACCAGTTGTACACAAAGAAATATGACTTCATTAACTACCAAAAATAGTATAACTCTGAAATAGAATATAACCAACTCTACCTTCCTCATGTTGAATCTGAGTTTGATTTTCTCCATCCAGATTCTAATAGCTTCCAACTTTCTCTATTTTGTATTTCCTGTTCAGCTTCTGCTTGTGATATATAGCTGGATATCATTTGCATAGAGCCCAAGCTAAAATATAACCTAACTCAGCATCTACATATAGACTTAAATAAGAAATATGAGAATGTCAAGCTATGCAATATCCACCACAGAGGCCCCTAAGGCCTAATCTCTCCCCACATACTACTACTGACGGGAATCTCCTGCTATAAAGCAGTACATCTCACTTCCCATTCCTAGAGATAGTGCGATAGGATACTATAATCAATGGTATCAAAACGTTGTCCAAAATCCTGCAAAAACAGTAGAAGTTGTATCATTTCTATCCCATCTTACTATCAATGCTGCAAACATCAGCCTAATCAAGGAACCTCCAAGGACACTTCCACCCACACCTAGAGGGCAAGCCATTTGTATATAAACAGAGAGCAAACCCCATTCCCTTTTGGAACTGGTGATGTTACCTAGTTGAGTAATGAAACGTCTGCAAGAAAACAACCAAGCTCAGAGAGCACCAAAGATCCCACTCTTTCCATTTCCACCACAGCTCAATCACAGAAGTGAGCAATCCAGTTACAGTAGCATATTCAGACCTGAAAGTTGATCTAAAAGGTCCAGATAATCCACATCTTCCAGGGAACTGAAGACACAGTTGTGCCATTAGTGAAGCCTCTAGCTAGTGCTTAAGGCCCCAGGCTAGAAATCAGAAGACTGAGTTTTTGTCTTGCCATAAGCATGAAAACTGACTGGTGACTTGGTGCCAATTGCTCTCTCTTAATTCAACACATCTCACAGTGTTGTCATTGTGAGGAAAATAGGAGAAGAAGGAAGGTGCATTAAATAGGTTCGCTACCTTCACTTATTTATAAATATAATAAAAGTGGCATAAAAATAAATAAATGGCTTTATTGTTTGTAAACTGATGGCTGGCACTTTCCTACATTCTGTTTTATTGGATAATTATGTTTTAACTTTGTAATTTTTATAAAGTTCTTTTTTGTTTTAACTTGTGAGCTTCCCAGATACGTAGCTATATATTTTTTTTAAAAAATAGAAATATCTCTATCTCCAGGTCTACCACCTTTACTGAAAAGAGAAGATTGGAGATAAAAATATAGTTTCCTAATATTACTGCCTTCTTCACTCAGCCAGGTTTTTGTAATGTGAGCCAGATCTGTTGTGGATGAAGAAATGCAAGCAGATTCAGCATCAAAAGGCAACATCTGGAGCAAATGCCCTTCAAGAATTTAGCACCCTGAATTCTGTGTTCAGGCAATGGAACTGGTTGGGAATTGGGCTCAGATGATCAGTCTCCTTCCCCAAGAGTGGCCTTTGCCTTCTGCCAAACATCCCTCTGCCAACTTTCCCAATCTTCATTCCTTTTTTCAGTTCCCCTCCCATTTCCCAGGTTTCCATTATTATCCTTGGGGAAATCTATTCTAGACATCTGTTTCACAATTCTCTACCACACCCCAAGAATAAACCCAGAGTACTATGCTTTCTGGACTACTTAGTAACTTAGTACAATTATCCTCCCACCAAATCACGACCTGCAATCTTCCTCACACTTTCTTTTCTCAACCCTTCCAAATCCCACTTTTGCCTAGGTTGGGGGGGAGGGGGAGAGGGCATTAAGTCTATACTTCTAATAACCCAAATATCTCCACCTCTCACCAAAAAGAAGCCACTTCCTCTCTCCTTCTCAAATAACACCAGTGCTCAACTCTACACGTTCCTGAAATCTTCTGCATTCTTTCTCAGTGCTCCATAATTGGTTTTTAGGAGATAGCTTTGGAAGACAGTCAATCCCAACAGTCTTTCCAAAGTCTGCTCCAGCTTATTTGTTGACATGTCTACAGAACAACTCCCACAGTAGCCATTTTCTAGTGATAAAATGGTGGATATGCCTAATTGAAATGGCTGAAGGACTTACACAACCTGCCAAAACCAGTCCTGAGTCCAATCCTACTCCTTTGCAACCAGAAAAATTCCAGGGCCCAGCAAAAAACAAAAAGCAAAACACGATTTGGCTGGATTCTGCAAACTTTTCACTCTTTTCACTCACAAGTCTTTCCTCCAGATCATAGAAAAAAGGCACCTAACCTGGTTGGTACATGTACCACCCTATTTCCTGCCCACCTGTCAGATACTTAGACTTGGCCTTATCCATATTTCTTTCTTTTTGAGTATGCATTCCAGCAAGCAAAACTGAGTAGGAAGAAAATTTGCTTGATTGCACATGTATAAAATCTATAACTCTGGTAAATAATATGTACGTTCAATGTCCTATGTGATATCTCATTAAGAAAGAAAAGGAACTCTGAGGCAAATTTTTAATTTAAAATATTACATATATTTTAAATTGCTAATTTACTTGGGATCCAATGTCTTTTTCTAAATTCAGTATGCTTTTTTTTCTTCTTTCAAGAGAAAAACTCTTCAGCACTATTGTCAGAACCATGACATTGGATGTTCTTGCTTTGACAGCTATATTACAAACTGTTTTTTAGGAGAGGTTGACAGTATACCATGATATGTCAGGATAAGATGAATTCGGCCCAAAAGAATTCTTCAACAAATACCAGCCAAAATTTTACTGTGTTTTTTGGAGGACTGGGGCATGACCTGCAAGTGTTAAAATTAGACAGTAGCATTTTTTTTCATATCTTCATCGGAAAAAAATTAAAAACCCAAACTGACCAAACTTCAATCTAATGTGTTTTTATATAATTGTTTAAACAGAGGCTTATAAATTGAAACTCTGGCAAAACCATATTTCAGTCATGCCTAGAAGTGACTATTAGGACATGTCGTTACCACCATGGAATGAAACCTGGCATGACAAAAATATAGTTTGATTTGTGTTAGCATCAATATTTCCTTCCACATCTGGCAGAAAGAGATTATAACCTTGTGGCGGTTGTCTCTGTTAATAGGAAAATGTGAAATAATGACCACGAAGAAGAGAAATAATTGTCCTATAATTATTAAGAAAATTGTATTTACAATCCCCGCCTAGTATAAGCAATAAATGAATTGAGGGCAGACAGTCTACAAGATACCCAATATCCAGCGAACCCCTTGGGAAAGATTTGTGGCATGTCTTTCTTGAGGGCACTTCAGCACCTTGTGCAAGTGGGACATTAATGACTAGGCAGGAGTTACTTTTGCTAAAATTGTTGATCCACCCACATCAGAACTGCTCCTCCAAGCCACTAACAGAGAGCTCTGTGTAACTCAGCAATGCTTTCAAAGCTGCCTTTGGAACTTGGCATCTCACGGAATGAATCCCTCGAGCCAAATATAATATAGTCTGCTTTATTAAGCCACAATAAACTAATGCTAAAGTAGCTTTAAAAATTTATGTGAAACCCATCAGAAATAAAGAATCTGAGATGTACATCTGACACTGCCTTTAATTTGTGCACAGTGTGGTAAATATCTAGGAAATGAGCAGTTCCTCCTTAGCTTCTAGAATAACTTGCAAAGACAGAAGCACAATTGAGTCACATTAAGAGAGAAGGTGGTGGTGGGGAGGATGGTAATTACAGTTCTAAATTATCAGTCAGGAAGACTGGAGTACAGCTGACTTCATCTAAAATATAAGTGTACTTTGATTACTAATTGTCTTGGGTCCAGTTACAGCAAGGAGATCCAGTTACAATTATAGCAATTCATAATGGATTACTTGGATGCTTTTTCCAGGCAGCTGTAATGCTGAATATAAGGTGTTAGTGTCTTAACATTTTTTTCTCTATATATTCTTAGCAAACTAATAACTTTCCACAATAACAAGGTTTCAGTTTTAAAGTTATGATTTGCAAGATCACCAAATGTGTGGATTAGGAACTCTGGCCACCAAATAGGTACTGTGGATTAGATTGCTAGCATTAGATCAATGGCAAAAAGGTGAGTCTTCTGAGTATGTTCCTTTTACAATGGGCTTGTACAATGGGCTTAGAGGAAAAGATGATCACATACCATATTTCATCTTTTCTGGCTTAATATGTTGGCAGTGATCAAACATTCCAGAGAGCGTTCCTACAAAAACATTCTCTACGAATCACTTGACATAAGAAATTTTCTACAGAGCAAGAATTGGGGATAATTAATGTATAAGAGACTTGGGAAATATCAAAACAAATCACTTCAGGGAAAGGGGGCAGGTTTAAAGAATAAATAAAAGAAATAAATGTCCCTCTTTGCGTATTTGTAGTAGAAGCTAAGTTTAAGCTTGCTTAGCAATGGTGGACTTTTACTAGAGAAGATACAAGACTGGCACACCAAACAGACTTTGGATAGATAAATTAATTGCCAAGTCATCTCCAAGAGACAGAATGTGAACAGCTCATTCCTCCATCATAAATACAAGTGAGTTGTGCTCTAATCAGTGGCAGCTCAATATGGCACCTCTGAACCACACTGACTGATGGTTCCACCTCCCACCAAAGACTTGCATTTTTGGAATGATTTGGCAGGAGGGAAAGCATTGGTGCCCATAACCTTTAATGCCATAAGCCAGGGTCTCCTTGGCTTTAGGATAAAGCCAACCCAGACTGTAATATATGGAAACATTAGAATGGTAAATATGTCCAGCTCACATCTCATATTTTTCTGAGATATGTTCAACACTGTTTAGATGAGATCATAGTAGTGGGAGAAATAATGGAAGTAACTTGAAATTAGGGAAGGAGTGGTGAGTAAACAGTGGACAACTTGGGGAAAAAAGGAATCTTCACAGACTTAAGCAGGAAAATTATGGAGGTAGGACGTTTCATCTGAAGTGAAGACTCCCGAAAGAAAGAAATTAACTTTGAATTATTTATTTATTTATTTATTTATTTATTTATTTATTTATTTATTTATTTAATTTATATACCGCCCTTCTCCCGGAGGACTCAGGGCGGTGAACAGGGCAATACATAAAAACTAGATACAAAAATTAAAAATTATTAAAACGTGATTAAACAATGCCCATAATAAATTAATACAGATTAAAATTGAAGTTCATTTATAAAAATTCCACCCCGTCCCATCAGGCCAGGCCAGCTTGTTTAAAGAGATGGGTTTTAAGATCGCGCCGGAAGGAGCGGAGATCGGGCGCCATCCGGAGCTCGACCGGGAGATGGTTCCATAAATCCGGTGCACTGGATATCTATTTGGATCCCAATGATAACCAATTGTACCTATTTAAGGTACAGCAGTTTCTCTCATCCAGAGCCAAAAATCCATGAAACCTCATGAGGAGATTCTCTCCGTCCATGGAATAGTTCTGCTCTATTTTGGAAAGCCAACAGCTAAGGGCTCTGCATTTCAGAAAGCTCAGATTTATAAAAGACTCGTTTTTACATTAGGATAAAATGAATCTTCTAGGAAAAAGGAAAGAAATCTAGTGTATGTGTACATGTATGAGCCCATGATATGTATGTGTGTTTATGTGTATGTATACACACAAATATACATATGAACACATAAATACATTATGATTAGCACTACTAGATCTGGGCTACCAAAATATGACTACTAGGTAAAAATGGACTGCTGGTAAGCAAGCTTAAACTTAGCTTCTAGTATAAATCACAAAAGAGGCACATTTATTTCTTTTATTTATCTTTAAACCTCTCTTTCTTTGCCTGAAATGGGAAAGAAAGATAAATAAATTGTAATTCTTCACAGACATTCAGAGTTTTCCAGGCCAGATCTGGTAGCGCTAACCATAATTTTGTAAAAGTATACATAAGAAATGGATTGTTTTCTGTTTTCTTGAAAATGCACATTGGATTTGTATTTTTTTAGCTTGCAAGAGTGATTTCTAGAAGCCACTCCTCCCCACAGTGCAAACATTCTCACTCCTTGCTCCAGTCTTACAAGAAGTAACTATTAAACCAAGCTTGCCCCATGACACCCCACAGTTATAGATGAACGAGAGCTAACAACAATGAAGCATTCACCCCGGTGCCGGCAGAAATCTCCAAGGCCAGAGCTCAAGCAGCTGAGGAATTCTACAAAACAAAGTTTGCACTGTGGAGAATGTGGCAAAGTTTTTAATCTCCCAGCATACTCCTTCTTCCCAAATGACCTTGGTTTCATCAATTTACCTGTCTGTCTCTGGGAAATGAATGACCTTCAAAAATAAACACAACTCTGGACCAACAGCAAATTTTAGCTTTATAAACACTAGAAATGTTTTGGTTTACAATAGAATATGCAACTTTTTTTCAGAGATGTTCCAGGATTGAGCTTTTTAATATTTTTCTAAGCAGTTTCTTACTTAACAAAGGCTGCTTCTATGAGGCATGGCAGCCTCTGAACCAATCCAGCAAATCAAGGAGAACACCTGTTTAGTAGGAACAGTTAATCATTTTAAAAGCCTGAGAAATGAAAGTCCCATAGAACTTTGCTAAAGCCACTAATAAGCATTCCAATGAGGCTCGGTGCTGTGGCTCTGCAGAATTACAATGTGTCACTTGTTTTATACAGACACAAACATAAAGGAAGCTACACCAAAACAGAAATAGGAATAACTCGCATGTGCCTCTGTGTTGACTATTTGTGGAGACATCTATGGCTGGACACAGGCTTGATAAGTTTAGAAGCCAAAGATAAATGGGCTGCTCCATAAATTCATGCAATTTAATATATATTTCAGTGAGAAATTATTTTCTTAGGGCAGTATTGAATATGCATAGATCTTCATTCTCTGTATATAGATGGGATACTTCAGAGATGCTACCTGATCTCTACGACAAATTAATACTGGCCAGTATTGCTATGGTAATTACCATTTTGCACATAAGAAAACAGGCAGCTTCATAAAACCAGAGAAAGGGACAATTTGTTGTGACACCCTTCTGTCGCATCTTCTTAGAGCCATGCCCTCATCACTTCAACGGTGACTGGTGATAAAGCCAACGTTAAGCATTTTCAGCTGGTTACTATTTACTGGACTTTGTGAAACATATCTATTTGAATGAATGAATGAATGAATGAATGACAGCTCATATTTGTGTAATTTTTTTGGGTTGCTAACAAAGAATTAAAGGGAGACTGATATGCATTTCAAACTTATTTGTTCTCATCAGTCAGCCATACCCTTCTATATATGTTTCTAGGTGTGTGTGTGTAAAATATGATAAACAAACCAGTTCAATTGCTTTGTAAAACCAGCATTGTTAAAACAAATATTATCTATTCTAGAGATGTTTATTTGTCTGAAATGATATAGGGTTTCCTGCCTGAGCAGGGGGTTGGACTAGATGATCTCAAGGTCCCTTCCAACTACTACTACTACTACTACTTTTATTATTATTATTATTATTATTATTATTATTATTATTATTATTATTATTATTATTATTATTATTATTATGCTGTACTTGTTACTCTGGTTTCTGATATTGAAATAAAACACATTCAATAAACTAGCTTATATCACAAATTAAACTGGGGTTGATTTCACACACACCATACATCGTTGCCTTTTTGTAACTGGGTGTGGATTTTCAAACTATATGGATATGATTCCGAATATCCCTTCAAGTTGCCTAAAGTGGAAAGCAACAAACACTCCGCATATACATCTAAACAATAAGGGTACTATTAAAAAGTTAATGATGTGACGCAACAAATCTTTAAATATATGAACATGTCTATTCAAAATAGGTTAAGATGAGTGTTCCTCCTACAATAAGAACATATTTCCTGCCATAATAATCTTATAAAACTCTATTGATATGTTTTTTTTATTTTTAAAAGCATGTTTTACCCCTTGATTTGCAACCTTACAGAAGTGAGTTGCAAAAGTTCTTCTCCATTTCCCTTACATTTGTTGGAAAACCTTTCAAATGTCCCAAAATCGAAGTGGGGACAGATCCTTCAAATTGAAAGAAGAAGATGACCAATAGAGCCAGGCAGCAAATGGAGAAGAAGGGATTTACTAATGATTTTCTGTTGCCCTCTGAGAGCATGCCATTACTTAGGCCATTATAGATTTAGAACAGTGTGAGAGCTTGTAGTTTTATTAATGAGAATGGCTCACACCCTTGTAGAATTATGAAAACATAAAAATCAGATGCTTACAATAGATAGCTTATGTTTTGCAAACAATTGTACAATGAAACAATGGGACAAACTGGGACTTCCAAGAATACCCAATTATAAACTTCATGCCTCTCTGAAATCTCCCAAGCCATTTAATCTGAAGAAACTAAATTCTACACAGAATTAAAATACTGTAATTATAAATGCAGCAATATTTTCCAAGGTCTATAGAAACAGTTCACAACTTTTCTGACTTTCCCCTATCAAACAGTTCTTCCTGTATATAAGAGCATCTTGCTGGGCAGATCTCACTGATCTGAACCAGAGGACCAATTTTAAGTAGGAGAAGTGATGAGATTTGCAGATTGCAATATTAACCAGGCTGAAGAACTATGATGCCACAAAGACTTGGAGAGAAATGGCTCAAAGCCAGTTGGCATACATTTTAGTGGGGATTAAAACATGTGACATAGGAAAGGGGAAAAAACATTTTCAGGAGTTTTCTGCAATTATTATTGAAATATTGGCAAGTTAAGTCTATTGTGAATGGAGGTATATTTCTTATAAAAGATGACATTCATATCTATTCTGCGCTTCAGTTGACATTCTATTGTGATCCTTTTTCAGTCAGATAATTTACCATTTTCTCTTAGGTTATTGCAATACCTTCTGCATGTGGCTGCTTTTCTGTTGACACTCTTCCCCAACTGAGTGCCTAAGGAATAGCTTCTGCAAGACAAGCAGGTTCAGGTTTATCTCAGCCTTGAAGGAAAAGCTGTTCCAAAGAGTAAGCACAGCAAAAAGAGGAAGCTGATCCCACTCAGAGTTTTATTACATCAATAGAAAGTCAAACACTCCTACAAATAACTAGGTCTTTTACCATGACAGCCTTTATAGGTAACAAACCAGTATCCTGAGTTGCATCCAAAGGGTTACTGGTAACTCGTGCAGCTCACAAAAATAGCCTTGTTACATAAGTACATCAAGGTGTTTAAAGTTTTGAATCTTGCAGAAATGTCTAAGATTTCTGCTTATTTGAAAGATCATTCACAGGAAAGATATATTTCAGTTTGGAGGAGATGGATAAATTATATTCAGAACAAATATGGGACTAAAAAGTTCCATTTAGCTTATGAGTAGATTTTAGTGGGATATTGTTATTGGTACTTTGTTTGTAGTTATGTTAAATGGGAGTTAAAGCACATTATGAATTTGGTTAATTGTATATTATGCATAATTTTTATTTAGAATATGATTATTGTAACTATAATCCTGTATTTAGCTCTGGGAAGTGGGGGGGGGGAAGTGGGGGGGTTTGGGGTGGGAGGGATTTGGGGATATATTGTAAAATTTTGTTTTTGTAAAACTCTTTAATAAAAAAAGAATAAAAGGTGATCTCCTAATTACATGTGCTGCTGCAATCGGGACCAGTGGCAGTCTTTTGCAAAACACATTGCAATAATCCAAATGAGAGGTGACCAAGACACCAGTGGCTGTCAGTTAGGCTTCCAGGTTTGGGAATGGGCACAGCTGCCCACAGATTTCTGCAAAGGCTCTCTAAGCCACGTCTGCCATCTGATGAATGATCTCACTGAGAAGCCTCCCATGGACATTAAATAGAAATGGGGAGGAACCAAGGAAAGACTTGGCATCTCTATCCATCAACACTGATGTGGACCAATCTTGGAGGAAACTTTTGCCTCCCACTCCCATAGCTTTAGTCAAAGCAAATAGACACCATAATTAAAGGTACAGGAGGCCACCAACAGAGCAAGGAGGGCCAGGATTGATGGACTCCTCCCCTTGTGATCCCACCAGATATTATCAACCAACACAATCAGTGCTGCTTATTTCTTAAGTTTGAAGCCTGGCTGAAAAAGACCCAGAGTCTTCTGAATCCTCAACCCCAAAACCCCAAGAAGGGAATGTTGGAAGTGGATCAGAAATTATGTGACACAGTTGGATGCAGTACTAAATTATAATTAAAACCATTTAAACAATAATCTGCTCACTTAATTGCCATGATAGATGCTTTATATCTTATAAATAGTCATGCAACTTGCCATGCCCCAGAATTAGCAACAATTTACAAGGAGACGCATTAAATTTGCTAATATATCAATGATCATTGTTGAAAATTCATAAAAATGTTTTTTTCCTTTCTTCTGACACATATTTTATTACAACCAAAACTTATGCCAACTGGCTTTGAGCCATTTCTCCCCAGGTCTTTCAAAGCAAACTGTTTATTTTATATACTTGGGTTTAATGAATTGGTACTTGGCTGTGTAGCATCATAGTTTTTGACCCTGGTTAATATTACAATCTGCAAATCTCATCGCCTCCCCTATTTAAAATTGGTCCTTTGGTTCAAATCAGTGAGGTTTGCACAATAGGATGCTCTTAGATAAGAGAAACTCAGAAAAGTAGTTCTTATAGAACCATTACATACACTGTCCTGGTATCTCCCAGGCTCAAATTGAGGAAAAAAATACCCCTTTTTTTTAGCTCAGAAAACAAAAACAAAAAAAAAAACAAAACCAAAACAGATAAGAAAAACTTAGAACTTAACCTGTGTTCTGCTCTAAACAGATTTTTCCGGTTTTTATTTGCCAGTGTTATATTTATGAGCTTCCATTGCAAGCAACCTCCAAAACATGGGCTAAAATATTTGAAAAACAGATGTGTTGTGACTACCATGATGTCTGATACCTTCTTTAACTTGCCACGAATACTTCAAAATGTTATATATTTGTTTGTTTTGTATTTTGTCTTTCCTCCAGGAGTATAATGTAGCACATATTGTCCCACTGCTGTCATAAAAATAACTTTATATGAAAGTTTGAGCTTGAGTTAATTTGGCCCCCAAACACTACCAATCTCCTTGGTAGTCCCACAGCATTTTATATCAAACTAGCCTATGCAAATTATTTTAAGCAATTATTAAGAAATACAGTACTAAGAAATTGCCCAATAAATACCACATGTGAAAGAAAAATAAAAGAGGCTTTCAGGAAATGGAATAATGACAGTCAAATATCACTGCGAGGCTTTGTTGTCTCTTGTTTACAGTAAACTATACCAAGTAAGAGAGTAAAATCCAAGTCTTTACTATATTAAATGGTACTCCCAGGCCATTACTCATAGTCATCTAGTCTAACTGTTGTATAGAAAATGTCCCTTTAAAGATTTGCAGGTATACAGCTGTATTTCAGATAGACGGCATGAATTCTCATGAGTTAAAACACTCATTTAAGCACTCAGCCTATAACCAGCTTGCAAGTTAAGTTCTTTTTTGGTCTTTTGGTTAAACCTGATAAGAAAATTTCCCTATCTTCAGCTCCAGAAAGGAAAAAAGAAAGAAAACAAAAACTACAGTGATGATCAATTCTGAGATAATGTTGCTAAAAAGAAGGGATGTACTTCCATTAGGCCAAGATAAAAGATTGAGCATCACTGTGAGTCTTTTTTGAGGCCTCTTGCTTCCCCCGCCCCTACTTTCTTTGAAGTTTAATATTTTAAAAATAAATATGTAGATTAAAAACGGATTGCACTTCCCACGTGTAGTCCCACATATTGCTCAGAATCTGCTGAAGATGCTGAATTTGTTTTTCTCCCTCACTCCTTATCCATCCATCCCAGGTCACAGCCATTTTAGTCTGATTTGGTATTTAAAAATAAGAAAAGGTTCCAGGTTGAAAGGAAGGCATCATGAGCAAAAATGCAATAGTTACAAGCACACTGGAGCAATCACTGGAGATACACTTACTGTAGCATACATGTTTGTAGGTAGCATTCACAATCAATTGTCCAAATCAATAAATACTATGATGCCTTATGCCGGATATACTTTGTATATGTATAAAGTTTAAAAATAGTTGCTAACTGGACAGAAGATGCTTTCCCAGTAGAATGGCCTCTTTTTGTTCAATTTTTGGTTTATATTAAAACCCAAAATATTAATGTATATGAAATAAGTGAAATTATATTTACTCATCCCACTTTGAACTGTATTAAAGAAAAATAAATGCTTATGGGCTTGAGTAAGTTGATTCAGCAAAAGGCTTCCAATTTTGGCTTAACATGCTGTGTCTACTCTGTACAATATTATGGAGAAAATTACACTTGCTTAGAGTATACTGTTGACATTCAGGATTTGGGATTTAATGTTTAAATCCTTAAAGAAGAAATGTAGAATTTCTAGCCTGCAGGCTAAAAAAAACAGATGTCAGGGATGTTCTGTATGGACTTACCAGCAGATTAGTTCTGCCAGTCCACTACTAAAGTTTTAAAAGTTTTATACAGTAGCACTTATTATTCTATTATGAAACATTATATACTATTTCTTTTAAAAATTAGAGTTACACATTAAAAGCATAGAACTGATCAGAGTTGCAGCTGAAATTGTTACTGAGCTATTCATAATCACCTCAATAACAGTTTCTTAAGTCAGTCTCTAAGAATGAAGAGACATATGTATGCTATATATCTACACATAGGTGGAACTTAATTCCACCTGTGTTCATCACATTACATTTGCTTTCCCAGCCTAGGTGAGATTAAAATCTTTACTTTCCTCCCTTTTACTTGTTTATTATCCTGATTTTGGTACTTTATAAGTAATTTAAAGTGGCAAACAAACATACTCCTTCTTCTTGGTCTCCTCAAGGAACACTCCAACAGTATGTAAAATCTGCAGGAAGATTATCATGTATATTTATTTGTTTATAAACTAGTACACAACCACAGTATAATAACCAAGCAGATAGTTCTGCTAGGCCATTTGGGGAACTGACTCCATTGTGAAGTCACAGTTGTGACTTGGATCCTGTTTCATTGCTTTCAGTGGCAAATGGCAAACACAAACCATTTGTGTTGAATCAACAACCCACACAGCAATAGTTTCCTTTATACTTACCACAGTTTGGAATATGGTTTCAATGGTACTCAGACTCAAGGCAGCATAACAATATTTCAAACATTTTTGCTTAGGAGTTTTAGATATGAAGCCCCTCTTCAAGTTAATTGAATGAATAAACATTTTCCACAAACACCATTTATTATACACTAACCTTGCAGTGGGCGCCCTTTGAACACATCTCTTGTGTTGCTTGGGTGAGCTCTAGCACTGTTATCACACTTCGGCTGTTCGTATCTTAAGGGAGCACAGGAAGAAGAAAAAGCATCAAGCTAATGCTAATTTAATTTAAAAACTCTACCATTTCAACAGCTGTGTGATCACACTGAAGCTTGGCAGAGAGCTTGACTTACTCTCGACTCTAAAATCATAGCCACGCATTTATTCACATGCCAAATAAAGCTCATTCTAAAAATCCATTATTTCATACTATTCTACAAGATAAGAATTCCTGGGCTTTTGCCCTCCTCCAAACCTCTTTTCATGAATGACTTCTAAGTGTTTTATTTCATAAAATTCCACAGGTATTTCCTTGAATAGATGAAACTGTAGCTTAGTTATTCAAGTGGTAACTCAGTGTCAAAACGGTTAATATCTTATGGTACAGTTAGACCTGGACTTACGATCACCATGGCTAAGCAAGGTGGTGGTTAAGTAAGTCATGCTTAATTTTACAATCTTTTTTGCCATGGTAGCTTAATGACTGGTTAGTTGTTGAGCGAATCACGTAATATTTAAGTGGATCCAGCTTTCCCATTGACTTTACTTGTTGGAAGCTAGCTAGGAAGGATACAAATGACAATCACATGATCCTGGAATGCTGCAACCTTGTAAATACATGCCACTTGCCAAGTGTTCACATTTGAACATGTGGCTGTGGGGAATACTGTGATGGTCATAAGTATGAGGATCAGTCATAAGTCACTTTTTCAGTGCCACTGTAACTTTTAATGCTCACTAAACTAATGGTTGTAAGTCAAGGACTACATGTATTATAGAATTACTGCTATTACTGTTACTGGGATTTACTTAAGATGTGCTTCAGATTTCAAGTCAATTCCTCCAGACTCATTGGGACTAGCATTCAGAATTCCCAAAGAGACATAGGGTACCAACATTGAAGGGGCATTTAATACGTAGAAAAAATTGGCCATTCAAAGAAGCGCCACATATCCAAATACTATATTATTCTCAGTCAAAACTGAGATTGATTACCATGATAAAGGCTTTTAAATGTATACAACTCTTGGGGATGTGACTTAGTTCCAGCATCACATATCTGAATTATTTCTAGACATCAAGAATCCAAAGTAATACAGGTAAAGTGGACTTTAATTTTATACTTGTATGCAGTTTTGATATTTAGGATATACTTCATGCCATGCAGTTGATTTTTTTTTCTTTGCAAGTATCTGGGTAAAAGAATGAAAGATGTTTTCAACATATTGCTTATTAATTGGATGGAACTATGCCAGGTAAGTAAAAGTGAAATTGTTCCCAGGAAACAAGAGCATGGCAAATGTTTTTAAATCTCAATTCCCTGAAGTATATTGGGGGCAAAGAGGAAATATCTCATTTCCATATGATATCCAGAGTGTATAATTAAATAAACACTAATTTAGGGGTAATTTATTGGTTTAGCTTTCTGCCATCGTATTTCCTATACTGATGGCAGAAAAATGACTAAAGATGCTAGAAAACTACTTGTATCTAATATATGCATTGTGCTTTATTGTATTTCTTATTTACTTGTGGCAGAGACCTTCTAGTTTTCAAATGCTACATAATTAAATGAATGGCAAAGGGACTGATAATGGGGTCTTTTTTCCATCACATAATGCGGTTTTTCTCAACCTTGGCATGTGGACTTCAATTCCCAGGATTCCATAGGTGGCTGAGGAATTCTGGGTTTTGAAGTCCACATATCCTAAGATTGCCAAGGATGAAAAACACTGATGTAATGACTTTTGAATTTACAAATTGAGCACTAAGAATATTTGAAAATTTCAGTCTTCTAGAATTCCTAGGCAACTGATTTTTTAAAATCTAATCTCTGGGGAACAATGTGACCATCTGCTATACAAAAATGGACCAGACAGAGGGGAGGTAAATGATTTACTCTATATTCCAATGTTTCATTTTCCCTACTGACCTTCCGAACTTTGCACTTTTGTTCTATTTCTGTGTCTGATGTAAAATACGGCTATGGGATTATATGTGATGGAAGAAAAAAATCACAACATAAATATACACATATGGATATATGGGGGAGATGCAGAGTTGGGGGGTTAAGTCTATGTAATGTTAGAAAATGTAATAAAATTTAAGGAGTAGGGGAAAAAACTCTTTCCAGGCCCTTGAAACAAATCACTATGTGTTTTGATACTGTTCTGGTCATGAGAATAATATATTGTTGGGATGAAATAAATAGTCCCTGCCTCCAATGTTCAATTTATCTCCTCATTGTGTGAAAGAAATGAACATTTCTGGAATTGGCTAATAGCCCATCAGATATAAACTGCTTCATGAAGGTGCAATGCAATTTCATGCTCGGCTTAATAGGTGCCTATGAGTGAAAGAGAACCCTTTAGAGTAAGAAGAACAGAAGCTGTTTTGATAGAAAGCTTTGGATGAAGTGGATTGTAATTGCTGTCACATGGCTTTTTTTTAACCAAGTAAAGAATGACAGAAAAGTCTTTGAACTGGGTGCTCTAATGTGGCATGTGGCAAAGAGCCTGATCTCAAATTAATCTGATACGCCAGTCTGCATTCCTTCCCTTTTTCTACTGTCCTTCCGTTTCTCCATTACAATCTGCACTTCATGATTTTACTTTTAATTCTTCCTACAATTCCAGAGTTGTGTTCTATCAAGCAAGATAACCGTCTAAGACTTTTAGATGTTGAACATCTACAGTTCCTAATTGCCTTAGCCAGGCTGGTCAATGGTGCAAAATGCTGGGATCTGTAGTTCAGCAACATCCGGAGGACCATGGACTCCAAAAATCTTGCTTGATGGTATTTTCTGACTAGAGAAAGTAACAACCAGCCAGAAGGAGAGATGAAATATGAGCTTGATTTACAGTATTTATTAAAATTCTGCCCCTGACCTTTTTTCTGGCTGCTGGGTGGCAGGTGGGGGAAGGGGATTTCAAGTGGCAAAAATGTTTTCGATGAGACCCTTAGCTCTGGGAATGGAACACTAACATATAATGCCTTCTGAGCATTGAGTAATTCTGGTTTTGAGCAGAATTAATAGCAGCTGTAGCAACAACAAATCGTGTTGGACCAGTTCTCAGTAAACATGAGAGCTAGAAAATTGTTTTAAAAATGACATAATTAAACTTCTGATAAGACTGCAATGTATTAATGTTTATGGAATATACTGCCTACGTGCCATCAAAATACACCTGGAAATGTGAAGAAATGAGATAAAGGGGAAAATTCACCTTTTTAGTTTTAAGTGTTTCTTAATCTACATAATAATTACCCTTACCATGAATATTCAAAATGTAGTCCAATTTACCAGGTAGTATATTTGGAGTGGAAAACTTTGGTCTTTGAATTATAATTTCCACAATTCCTCATCACAGGTCATATGGTTTCTGCCATATAAACTGTCACAACAAAGTCTATAAGAGCCCTCAGGCTACCTTAAAAGTGTAAGAAACACAGGCTCTTGTTATAGCAGGCTGACATTTCCAGAACAAAAGAGGCAAGTATAAAGAAGAAATAGAGGGATCAAATTAGACTCACTGATTCACTCAGTTTAGAGTTGTTGATTTTGTCTTTGCAGAGTCTCCAATTACAATCATTCTAAGTCCTATTTGGAGATGTAGGGAATTAAACATAAACTATGCTACTGCCGTACAGCCCTTCCTCAACTGGAATTGTGAGTGTGAGCAGATATTCTACAGTTTACTCTCCAAAGCATTGTTTTGCATGAACTGCTTTTCAAACTATTTGTGCTTGTATCAAGCTAAACACACTGCATTAGTTCCTGGTGAGCTTCCATACAAGCATTCCTAAAGACGCCAAGCCCACACTGTTGCTTTTGGAAAGTGATATTTTGTCTGCTTTGTCTGCTAAATAAGGCTCTCAGCTCTTTCCTCTGCTTCTGGCTCAGTTGAAACTTATGAACTTCAACTTACTGTTTAACAGCATATTAAAAATATTGTTCTCCTTTCTACTAGTTCCAGCAGTGCTGCACCATGGGAGATTAATCATGTGAAAATGGGCTGAAAGAACCATTTCTGTGAGAAAGTAGAAATATCTTTCTGACACTACATTTCTTTTCATATAGTATATGGATGCTGGTAGAACTGATTTTTTTTCCACCTACTTGACCCATTCCTCTTCTTGTGTTGTCCCTTTTTGCAATATAAAAGGCTTCACAATCTTAAATCTTTTCACATCAACTCTGAAGTTTGTAAAGGTTATCCCAACTTTATAGTAGAGAGCTAAATTCAGAAACAGTGATTTCCACAAAAACATATTAAGAGCCCAATAGTGAGTAAAGATTTGAATTAATAACAAAGCTGAAGCCCCTGACTTTATTACCCTCCTGGTTTGATAGTTGCTTAGTAACATCACTAGAGCTACCTTGCTTTTAAGCCTGCTAATAATTAATGAGAAAAATCCTATGAACTAGAGCAGAGGGTCTTCAAACTTGGCCCTTTTATGACTTGTGGACTTCAACTCCCAGAATTCCTCAGCCAGTGTGTTGAAGTTGAAGTTGAAGTCCACAAGTCATAAATGTCCAAGTTTGAAGCCCCATGAACTAGAGCCAGATTTAGAGATAATTACCATCCATTATTTCTTGGTCTTTACAGAAGGAGTTAAAAAAAATTATGCTTAATTTAGGCTTTTTCAATGGTCTTAGTGATGTTTTTATTATTTATATGGGGTGTCAAACTGCCAGCCTGTGGGCCGGATGCATCATCCAGAAGCCATGTCCTCCCCATTGCCGGCAATGGAAAAATAGTCCCGATACGTCACGTGACATCGCGAGTTTGAGATTGTGAAATAAATTATTGGTTTAAATCTGAATAAAACTACTGCAAATAATGGTGATGTAATCAGAATTTGTAGTTGGGTAGTAAGAACACTTTCTACACTTTCAGTGACAAGTTTGCCATTATTTTAATGGCTCATGACTATTCCCTTAGTCTTAATTGCTATATATATGCATGTGTTTGTTCCTAATTGTCCCTCTTTCTTAGAAAAGGGTCCAGATAAGAATCTGTTATTGTATGACTTCTCCAATGAAGATCTCTTACCTTGTTGATGTACCAGGAATAGGGCGTCCTGTATCAACAAGGACACACCAACAATATCCTGTGGAGGGGTGACACTGTACTGGTTTATAAAGCCCACCATTAGCACACTCTGGAATGAATACGTTATCTTTCTGGGGCTGTTTAGCTTCTTCTAATGCTGACTGGAGTTCTTGATCACATGACGCTGCTGAGAAAAAATAGTAATACAATTATGGATATTGCCTGTGCACAGATTGACTTATTGATAAATTAGCCATGAACCAATGGGAAACATAGTTTTGGAGTATGATACGATTAAACTTTCCTTCTAACTATGTCAATATACTAAAAATGAATGGAGAGTATTGGAAGGGCATGCGCAAAAATAGAAGATAGAGTTGAATATTTTTATTCAGGTCAAAAATCCTTGGACAACAGAATTTTTGGCAGGGGAAATGTCCCACTCAGTATCTTGTGTATGATGCATTGAGAGCACAAACTTTATTCAGACCAAGCAACAAAACTAAGATTTCTCTTCCTATCAGTTGTCTTCACTGGTTCTTACTGGGGGGAGAGGGGCTTGAAAAGATCACTCAACTGGCTTCATTCCTAAAATGAGACTAGAACTCACAGTTCCCCAGTTTGTCGTGCCTTAGTCAATATGCCAAACTATCTCTCAATTATATAAGGAAAAGTTGTAAAAACGTTTGTAAAAAGTTGTCAGACAAATCCCTCATCTAAAAATTAAATAAATGCTATTGGATCTAGAAGGGATTCTGTTGAGAAATCCGATAGGAAGTTGATTCCTTAGGGGTTGCTAGTAACTCAGGACCAGCTTCACTGTTATAGCGGGAGCTACAGGTGCCCTTTGACTTAACATCTGGCCACTTAGCTACCATCTGAAGTTGCAACTGACCTGAAAAAGGGGACTTGTGACCCAAACATGAAGCTCCAATAGTCAGGTCCCTTCTGCAATCATGGGATGAAACTCTGGGTGTTCAGCATTTATGGTTTTTCAACAAAAAAAAGCACTTCTAGTTTTCAGCAAAACTGCCCTTATCAATTTTGGATTTGTTTAACTGCAAAGATTCACTTAATGACTGCCACATGGGAGCCAGGGGCAAATTCTTCAGGACTTTCTGGAATAATTTGGATGGCAAAAAGAGCTAATGAGAGAAGGACTTACTTATATTAGGAAGGAAGGAAGGAAGGAAGGAAGGAAGGAAGGAAGGAAGGAAGGAAGGAAGGAAGGAAGGAAGGAAGGAAGGAAGGATTAATTGCTAATATTTAATAGCTAATTATTCAAAATTTATCGCCTTTGTCGATTAGGAGCTTTATTGAGGCCAACTGGAATGCTGGTATCTCCACTATCACTTATATGTGCCTTCCTGCCCAGATGAATACAATAAACAAATTTCATTAATAATTTATCCATAAAAACTTATAATTATAAAATCTTGCCATCTTATATATGGGATTATAACACTGTCTACAAAGTAGAGCCTTTGAAAATGATTTATGACCTAAAACATTTTAGAATTTAAATTCTCCAAACCTATGTTTATTTCTGGTTGTCCTGGAATTCAATTACAATTTTATATCTTCTTATAATATCTCTGCATATCTATGTTTATTCTAGGTTTGAATTAGGTTAAATATAATACATATTCATGTGTAAAACTCTTCCACTCTTTTAACATTAAGAAACTTGTTTTGTAAACCACAGACATATTTTTTTCTTTAACCACATCCACATGGCATGTTCACACTAATCTGAGAATCAAAAGCTGTTTTTCCCTATCTTTGTGTTTGTGTATGTGTGTGTGGTTCTGGTTGTGGTTGGCACATCTATGTTGCTTTTGTTTCAACAGACTGCATTACCAATATTTTAGGAACTGAATTCCTTCTGAAAATTGTGGGTTTTTAAAGTCAAATTCTATCTCTGAAAGTTTTTTCAGATATTTTATGTTTACTTTAGTGGGCTTATAAACTGAGTAGTGTACATTCCAACTTCCTTAAATTGAGTCAAAAACAATACAGTACTGTATAAAGAGATGAAACATAATAATTCAACCTACAAACATCCATATAAACAAAAGAATCAAAAATCTTTTCACTACCAAAGAGTAGATTACAGTGTTCCAACATCAAGGTGTGAGAGAATGACCATGTTTTAATGGTTTTCCTAAAAACGAGGAGGGAAAGGACCATCTAAATATCTGGCAGGATGTTATTCTGACAAACAGGGATGGCACTAAGGTGGCTTCCCTCTGTGGTCCTGGAGATATCATTCCTTAGGTGAAAAGACCAGGAAGAACTCTACTGTGATTGGATGGGGATCATGTTAAATAGGAAGCTCTTGTTGGCTGGGGACATATTAGGAATAGGCAGTCCGACAGATGCTAAGTCCCAAGCAACAGATTTAACATCTAAGCACTTCCAAACACCCAGAGACATTTCTCAGCAGCATCACTTTTTCAGTCTGGGGTTGAGATGTAAGGTGGAGTAGCATTAGTTTTTTGATGAATATGTGTTTGTGGATCAACTTGTCCAATGGCTTCATGTATATGTTCAATAGAAATGGGGAAAGAGGAAAGAATCCAGCAGAGAAAGCATGTTACAGGTTCCATCCCTTATTATATTTGGCAGGCTCTAAGCATGGGCCTTTTTTTTTTTGCTGTGGTGGTCACACTGTGGAATATTCTCTCCCCCACCCCCAAGGTGGAATCTTCTCCTTCCTGGAAGTGAGGTTGGCCTTGTTGAGCTTCTGGAAGTCACTCAAGACCTGGTTATGTCAGCAGGCCTAAGGACCCCAGGAGATAAGTAGTAAGGTGCTCTGCTATTTTTTAACATCCCTTCCTTCTGTTGTTTTTTGTTTTAGCTTAGTTTTTATATATTTTGAATTATTAACAGGTTTTAGCTGTTGTATGTTGCCCAGAGTCACTTGTTTATGAGTTGAGTGACAATGTAAATTGATTTAAATAACAAATATACTCCATTTTCTGTCTGAAAGTCACATCCCCTGACATTTTAGAAAGGCAGAAAATCCTGGAAATGTGATAAAGCTAATGCATTACAGCTATTTTCACAATGTACATAAAAGGCATTGTGCGGCATCTAGAAGCAGCTTGCCTCGCAATAAAGCTTTATTTGGATAAACATGAAATACCGAAAAGAGTCAGTAAAACACATTTGTTCAAATGTAATACAAAAGTCTTAATAATGTAGAAATGAATACTTTCTGCTGTAATTGTTCTTATTATAAGATTAAAAGCTTGATTTGTCTTGCTAGGAAGGTATTTCCTGCCCCTTGTGATCTACAATGAATTCTTTCACCTTGGATGGTCCATAGAGTCAAGAAATGGCATGTTTTTGGAAGCTGGAGGAGATGTTTAAACTGAGTTTGGCATTCTAGACAAGCTTGATCTGCACATTTTTCATTTTGTGTTCAAGCAGCAGAAAGCAGGTTCTTGTTTTAGGGGTGGGGAAGAAGGTTGACTTTGGGAGAAGGTTGGTTGACCTACTTGTATGCCTTACAGCTCAATAAGTTTCTGGTCTGCAGGCACTGGACAAGAGTCTTGAATACGTTGAAAACTGGATGCTTTTGTATTATAATAAATGCAAGTATCATGACATTATTTTGTTTCCAAGACTGGGGGATACCCCACCCAGATTCCAGGAGAAAAAAAAATGTAGAACTTACAGATATAGATGAACATCACCATCGCAACCCTATTCCCCACATCACATCAGGCTAAACTATTTTACAAGTAAGTTATATTCTATTTAGCTATCCCAACAGCAACAAACTAGGTATAACTACATATGGCTTTTTTGTCCTTTTTGGAAGACTCCCCTCCTAATCTCTAAAGACAGCATCACTTTCTGGAATGTGAATGTAGTGATAATGAACTTTCTCAGCAGTGAAATGAAGGAATCGTTTTTTAAAAAATGTTGTCTTTTGCCCCCTTTGTGTTAAGAGAGCCAGACTACTGCCCAAAGCTCAGCAACTTCAAATCCGACTTTCTGGATTGTTTTGTTGTTGTTGTTGTTGTTGTTGTTGAATTTACCAATAGCTGGTACTATGCACAAAGCAAACCATCTTCTGAGCCAGCTGTCAACATTTCTGCATTAAGCTAGGGAAACCTGGGTTGAAAACTGAGCTCCAAAATGCAAAATAAATAATATGGTATTTCCTTTTAAGTGCCCCTGAGTCATTATTCTCTCATTTACTCCACTAAATTGATGTAGAGAAATTACACAGAAGCTACAGTTTGGGTGACATCTTAAGGCAGACATGTCAAACACAAGGCCCGGGGGCCAGATCCGGCCCACGAAGTGGTTTCATGCAGCCCGCGAAGCCATCCTGGAAACAGTGCCCCCACTGCCTTGGCCCTGGCCCAGAGACCCTCCTTCTGCCAGAGACCCTCAGATCTGTCCCACTCCTGCCCAGGCCCCCATAGGCACCCTTGATGCAAACGATGTAGAGCTGGCCATGCCCACCCTGTAGGCACTCTAGTCACGCCCACCCAGTAGGCCACGCCCACCCTGGCCACACCCACCTGGGCCCCTGAGGGCAACCGCAATGCTGATGCGGCCCTCAATGAAATTGAGTTTGACACCCCTGTCTTAAGGGTAAACCAAAGATCCTACTACAACCGTATTTTGAAAGAGTAAGTCATACTAGCTTTTGCTAGACTCTTCGGACCATTCAGAGCTATCTTTCCTGACAAAGCTTGGAAATTAATTTTTTAAACTTGATACTTGGACTGAAATGGGTGGCTGGTTCTGGCATCTTTCTCAGCCCAGAAGTAAGGGTGAGCCAGGAAAGCAAAAAAAGCCAATAAGAATGCCAGTAGATTATTTCCTTAGTGCTTCAGCAATTTTTAATATACTCCCATGAAGTTTGCTTTTTGCATGGTTATAATTGGCTCCAATGGCTCAGTTTTTCTTTTGGCTCCTGCTGAAAACACAGATCCACAGCTTGGCTGTGTCTTAGTCTGTGAGCAAAATAAGGGCAATCTAAAGGGGAAAAAAACATTCAACTATTCCATTATTAACTATAAAGAAAGAGGAACTTTGTGTCCTGTATTCAGGATAATGTTTCACATGGTCCATGTATATAAAACCCTATATCGGGGTGAATTAAGGTGGCTTTTTCTAGTATGAGTAACTTGGCCTAAATTCTTTGAGCAAATGATTATTTTTAACAAAGCATATTGCCATAATAAATAAATGTACTATGTTATAAATTAGGGCAGCACCAACTATCCAGAAGGAATGTTTCACAAAACTAGCTTTCACAAGTAAATCATGTTAAAGCAGCTACATTCCCTAGAGGACTCAGCACAGCCACCTTAGTGGATGTCCTGAGTGGATGCCTCCATGTATGTGCAGCCATTGCTGCTTTGCTTTGCTGTCAATCCCAGGAGAAGTTGATGATGGGAATACAATTGAGGAAAGCAGGTGCATAAGTTTGCCAATGCAGGTGGCTGCTGGGATATCCAGAGGAGACAGTCAAAAAGGTCACGGTGGAAGGCCATGTAATTGGCACCTCGTACTTTTTCTACCTGAATTATGCACATGTTAAAAGGGATGATGCTTTGATTGCACAGTCACACTTTTGATTTTTTTGACCCCTCCCACAAATGGCTCAGGCTGGCTGCTATGCTTAGAGGAATGGTTCTTCAGGTTTGCTAACTTGTTTTGCAAAGTATCTCTGGTGAATGTCTTGCCCAATCCTATTACATATTTTGGACATCTTTTTCTTAAGCATAAGGACAGCTGGTGAATGTCCTTATGTTTAAATGTTGCAATATTCACTTATCACTTCTGTTTGTATCCATTTGGAACTTCTATTTCATGAAAAGTGCATTCCAGAGTTTGGGTAGGTTATCAGATCCATTTTCTAGAGCACTCTAGTCAAATACCATGGTGTTTCTTTCCTGAACATCCCACCTGCAAGATGCTTTATCTCTCCTCAGCTGCCCTCCACAATCCTAAATTCTAAATCAACTGTCACCAAGAAGAGGCAGTAGAGAGCCATTTCTCAATAGGTTATGGAAATTCTGCTATGGCAGCTTCATTAAAGCAAAAGGTGGTTTGTTTTCAAAACAGGAGCACTTTTAGTTTATCTTTTCTGCTCAGGTACAGGGAAGATTGATTCAGATATTCAGCTCGGAAACATATGCATGCATACTTCTTGGAAGATGGAAGAGGATTCCTTTAAAAGGCCAATTCAAAATAACTGATATGTGGGGGGGTTTTTTTAAAAAAAGCAATACAAACATCCATTTAAACAAAACCTGAATTCTTCGTCTCCATTTATCACCATCATAACTATGAACTGTGGTGCTGATATGCAAACTATTAAACATAGTGTGCGAGGTTGCCCATCACATGGATTCTCTGATTCCCTGCATGGAGCAATGCCAGAGGCTGAATTGGACATCCAGTTATGCGGCCACCACCATACTCCCGTAGAAATGTTGCGGGTTGCATTTATATATTTATTTCTCTTCTGTCATGTTCTCATCATACTCTAAATAATAAATAACCATGAAAAGCTCCTGTATGAGACAGTCGCTTTACAAGAGCTATCTGTAAAAAAATAAAATAAAAATCAATGCATGGGACAGTCTCAAGTTAGCAAATGGCCGTAATCCTAGCTTATCCTGGGCATGTCTTTAGATAAAAATAAGTGCAGGATTCAAAAGGGGTTTATTTAGATTTACTTAACTAAATATGTTTTATTGAAACTCATGGATCTGTTTTCAGCAGAAGGAAATAGACAAACAGTATCTTTTGCTTCACTGATCTTCCAGTGAATGCCCGATGATAAATGATGCTGTACTTGACTGCAAAGAGAGCTTCAGCTAATTTCTAGACATGAACCCATGGCTCTTCAGTCTTGTCTCTTTTTCCTTCACCTCACACAGAAGTGAGAATAGAAAAGGACCTGTGTATCTCCCTTTCTAAATTTCTAACTGCTTCACAGTTGTTTGTACTGTGGCCTGTTGTAAAGTGCATGTTGTCTATGTATTGAGGTTTGGTGGTTTTCTTTAATAATCAAAAAGGCTAAAAATCCAAACTAGCATTTCCTTCTATGGGAACATTAGGATCCTGGCTTCCTTTAAAACATGAGATATCTATCTCGCCAACTAAAATTAGGCAGAATAACAGAAAGAAGCTTGGTAAAACTGTATATAAGTTCAGCCCAAGTCTCTGACATGATTATTTTATCGGACTTGGAAGGAATTCAGACACTTTTACATCTTTCACTGGCCACAAAAATGTCTCATATCAATGAAAACAGTCCAGATAAATAAACAGTAAGTGATCTGTTTTGCAAGGAAGCCGTGGCTTAAATCATGAAAATGGCTGGTTTTTTCCCAAGCCTTTTTCCTGAGAGGCATATTACCGTAATACTGTTTAGCCTGTTTGCAATAAATTCTGGTTTCTTTTGGGCCTCATCTTGTCTTGCCCTCTGTTCGCACACTTAATCTGAACTCTTGTGTAACAAGAAAGAAAAGTCCAAATTGCCTAGTTTTTTGGCTGGATAATTCAAATAGAAACTAATTCTAAGAAGTGGTTAATTTTTTCAGAAAAGCAGTGTCAAAGCAATAATAAGACTGGCCCTCAGTCCCTTAATAAGGCTTTTTTTTATTACAGTTAACAAAAAATAGCCTAAAACTGGTCCTTGATATATATTTCATCATACACTGTCCTACCTACTGGAAAAATTAAAATGTATGGCTTTAAGAGTTCAAGATTCCATTTTGATACAGAGAATTAAGACAAAAATTACTAATATAATTACTGTGATATATTTTGACAATAGAAGCAATTCAATTAAAGAGATGCTTTCCTTGCTGGATCCGTTGGATCTGCTTTCAGGGATACAAACTAACTTCTTAAAACCTCTAGCCACACTTTAAAATGTACATCTGAAGTGCTGTTAGAGTGTTGCTCTCTGTTCAACTTTCCTAATGAAAAAATATTTATTTTTTATTTATTTTATTTTAATTCCATTTATATCCCGCCCTTCTCCAAAGACTCAGGGCGGCTTACAAGCTTAGCAGTAGCCTTCATTCTATGTATATGCCTGCTTATTAGGGCTTTCATACACCCCCCAAGCGGCATTATTACAAAGTCAGCTTAATTGCCCCCAACAATCTGGGTCCTCATTTTACCTACCTCGGAAGAATGGAAGGCTGAGTCAACCTTGAGCCTGGTGGGATGCGAACCTGCACTAATTGCAGGCAGCTGGTGTTACTTAAGGAGGCATTAGCCCACTGCTCCACCAAGGCTCCACCAATATAACTTTGGTTTAGAAAAAAAGATTAATTAATGTTAAAATTCCAGATGCACATTGTATAAAAGGTGCTTATTTTTCACTCTGTTGGGTAGTAACAATTTGATGAAGTCTTTGGACCCAGCTTTACAAGTTTTAACTTCATACATCATACAAGGGCAAAAGAGATTCCCTATTTAGTTGAACTAAATTAAGGTAAGTCTTCTAAAGGTAATAGCCAGGTACTAAAATAATCATACCTTTAATGTCATTTTCTAGCTTCTAGCAAACTAGCAAATAAAAAAAAAAACTTATGAGTGTTTCTTTGCTTACAAGAACAATTCTGAAATCATGCTGAAACTGTAAAACTGTAAAACAGAAGAAATATTGTAGAACATCAATAAAACTAAGTAGATAACTATATGTCACATCACATTGCTCTCCTCCGATTCATTGGATTTCCATCCCTACAACTAATGGAATTGAAACTCAAAAATACTTACAGGGATCAAAATCCACTGCATCTGGAAGGCATCGGTTCAAAAAAAAAACCTTGCTTCTGTGTCAGAATCATTGTGAAAGAAAACTGGCTAAACGTCTTTGGGAAATGTTTGTTTTTTCTTTTTTAAGTAAAATTTGAAGCAAACAAATAGGGTCATTTCCAAAGCATCATGGTACAGTTAAAAATAATGTGCCGTGTACAATTGCAAGGCAAGTACTTCCTTTCAGTACTGATGCCATGAGAAAGTAAAATGGCTACTGCAGCTTTATCATTGGCAGCTCTTTGGTAATCAGGCCAACTATGGTTCTTACCCTCTGCCATCCGTGCTAGCTATCATATAATTGTTTTGCAAAAGAGTCCAGTTCTCAGTAGAGAGCTAATACTGGTAGAAGGAAAAAAAGCAGAATTAATAGAATTCAGAAACCTTGCACAGTCCCCTTTAAGATTCCATGATGCTTGCTTTATTAACTATTTATTTTAAAGCTATAAACAAAATGATGTAGGATTGCTTTTATGGGTATCATCCCTCCCTGTTAACTTTCAAACAAACAAGGGTGACTTATTTGACAAATGAATATTGGAATCGCTTGCTTCAGCTTTGCTTCTTCTCTACCGCATAGCATGCACAGACGTTTGTGTATTTTATAATTTGTCCACACAACTAACTTATTCAGCATTCACTTGTCAAAGCATTACTTAGTTCAGACTTTCCTCCATGAGATGATAGCTATTTACTTATTTAATTAATTAATTTTGCAAGCTAAAGAGGCAGCCTCATGTCCGACTTTAACCAATCATTTGTTTCAATATTTATTTAAGGAAAGAAAGTTGGATGAAGGTGAAGAATTCTTTTCCAAATGAGAGTACATCAATACAAGCTAGATATCACTATCACCCATTGTTGTTGTTGTTAGTTGCGAAGTCGTGTCCGACCCATCGCGACCCTATGGACAATGTTCCTCCAGGTCTTCCTGTCCTCTACCATCTGCTGGAGTCCATTTAAGCTCACACCTACTGCTTCAGTGACTCCATCCAGCCACCTCATTCTCTGTCGTCCCCTTCTTCTCTTGCCCTCAATCTTTCCCAGCATTAGGCTCTTCTCCAGTGAGTCCTTCCTTCTCATTAGGTGGCCAAAGTATTTGAGTTTTAGCTTCAGGATCTGGCCTTCTAAAGAGCAGTCAGGGTTGATCTCCTCTAGGACTGACCGGTTTGATCGCCTTGCAGTCCAAGGGACTCGCAGGAGTCTTCTCCAGCACCATAGTTCAAAGGCTTCAATTCTTTGGCGCTCAGCCTTTCTCATGGTCCAACTTTCACAGACATACATTGCAACTGGGAAGACCATAGCCTTGACTATACGCACTTTTGTTGACAGGGTGATGTCTCTGCTTTTTAGTGTGCTGTCTAGATTTGCCATGGCTTTCCTATCACCCATACCTTTGGATAAGATTCAATGTTTCTATCATTTGTCAAGAGCTGACTGGGTTCAGATTTGTAAGCATGGATTTCCACTATCAAAATGAAGCAGTAGCCCCTCTCTCTCCTCTCCGAAATTGGCTTGCTCAAACTTCCATCCTTTCAGAGAAGATTTCTGGGATGAAACGGTAGGAGACTATTTCCTTAATGATAAATAGATTCTTTTGGATTCCACTCTGTATTTCAGCTGAAATATAAGCCTTTCCTGGCTTTTGACAGATCTCTGATGCTTTTCTGATTTTCAATCTAAAGATCTAATAAATTGTGAAAACCAACATAACTTACGTATGAAACTCAAAAGGCACTCTGTTTTAGACTGAAGCTGCAGAAAAATCATATAGTGTAATTAAAAATAGTTTAGACAAGATTACTATCTTTTGACATTAAATTAATGTATGCTATTACAAAAAGAGACTGGCCTTGCGAAAAAGCAGGCACACATGTCAACCGTGGGGATTCCATAAAATCCTGGAACATCCTGAACAGAAATTGTATCATTTGGATGTTAAACAGAACAGCTTTAAAAAGTTTTAGGGTGGGAAGGTTTTTATTCCTGGTGGGAGGCAGAGTCAAGGGATGCCAGAAAGCAGACTTTGGAAGTATTTTGAACTATTAGGTAAAATTAAAAGTTAAAAAGAAAATGCTCATAAAATGGGACTTTTGAAGATAGTAGAAATATTGCAATGCATATATTTTTTGTGAACTGAAACTAAGCAAGACCAGGGAGGTCTGGAAAGGCTTATCTATTTGCACAGGACAAGCAAGTAGAGGAGACATAAAGCAAACATATTTATGTTATACACCATTTTAGTGCTGAGGAGAATAAAGCAAATACTCAACAAGAGTTGCTTGCATGTCCAAGATTCTACCAGCTACTCTTTTTTTAATATTCACACAAAAAGTGAGTGGGGAAAAAATTGCAGGACAGTTCAGTATACACTGTATCTTCTCAGAGGGAAGTCCTACTGAGTTTGGAAAAAATAATTTTTAAACTTCAAGTAGGTACAGCAGCTTTTCCTGAGTAGGCATTCTCCAAATAGCTCACAGTTAAACTCAAGCGATTCCCTAGCCATATGTTTTTTTCTGGGCATTAAGGAGCTCAAATGTGCCAAAAGTGCTTTTAAAAGGCAATTCCCTTGAAAAGCTGAGAACTGAAGAAACTTCTTGGATGAGAAGCAAAACATCTTCAAGAAAAAAGCAACAACACAAGAACATCCAGATGCCTTTTGAAAAGGACCTTTGGAACAACCCCGACCTGGATGATTGAGAATCTCCAGTAAATCAGGCAATTTGGGATTTCTGCCTAAAGGGTGAGAGATTGTTTAGCAAAGATGGCCATGAGATACCACGAGATGGCTAATGAACACAAGGCTGCAGAATCATGAGAGGTGACTTACAATAGATACGAGGAGTTTCAGATTGGAAACTATCACTCTACAGAGTAGGAATTGTTTTAAGCTTCAGTCAGGAAACAGGTAAGGACTCCTGTCCTGCCCTAACCCGTGACACCAGGTCCCCATTTACCACTTATCAAACCTGAAATTTATTTACCCATCCATGAGGTATATCGTGCTATGGGTAAGAAAAGCTACTGTAGGTTGGAGATATTTTCAGAAAAGCAAAATTTTTGTCTTCTAGGCTGGCTGAATGGTCTTCAGTTTGATGATACCTTATTGAGGAAGCAATTTTCAAGGAAAATCATTTATCGAGCCCAGTACATTCTGGCAAACTGTAGGCACAATTAAACCTTCATTTTCATCACTCTGTATTCTGTTACAGGCACTCATTGCTTCTTGAAAAGTCCTTTGCCACAGTGTGCTAGGTGTAATAAATTACCATCTGACACTGCGATTTGCTCTCACCTTTTTTTCAACACTGATTTTCTCTGTTTCAAGGACAAGAATCATAATAGTTTTGATTTCTTTTCTCCTTACTGTTACAAAACTGCCCTTTTAAACTCTTTGTTATAGGAGAAACACAAGTGTAAATATACTAATCTCAACAGTTATGCCAGCTGGAAACAAGCTCTATGTCTAGCCAAATCAAGGCCATACAAGGAATTAGTACTTTGTCGCTTTTCCCAAGAAATTGGTTTCTTCATATCGTACCAGTCAAACATATTTTGAATTCATAGTTTCCAAACTATCCAGATGGTTTTGACTTAATGTCAGAAAAAACAATTACATTTCCTGGTGCTAAAAATACAATTTAATAATGGTTTCCTACCCTTTTATGGTATCCAGAATCTACCATCTAAGCCAGTTGCCACATTTTGTGTAATGATAGGGTGTGTCTTGGTACTTGTGAACAGCTTATAGGACTGAGTTGTCATGCTGATTTTTATGATATCTATGGAGATGAATTGGCTATTATTTTGTTGACTTGTGGCCTCCTGTATTTTTATATTTGAGATTAAAATTGGTTCCAAGCATAACACTTCTTTTGCTTTAGCCATAAATAATCTCCAGGGTAATAAAGATGAAATAAATACTATTTACAATGAATTATTTCTAGGATTTTTTCATAGCTTGGCTTTATTTTATTCTCTCAGAAGTGTACAATATTGTCTTCTCTCACAGGTGGAAGAACAACAAATTTCCAATACACCATTTTATTTGTATCAACAAAGTTTTTTTTCTTTTTTTCCAGTCTTTTATATCGTAATGGAAGAGAACAAGAAATAAAGAAAAATCTTCTGTGATTAACCTCCACAGTTAATGTGTGTTCTTCAATATTAGAAAAAATAAAGAATGTGGAAATTTGATGTAATTTTATATGCAGAATACTCAGATTGTGTGTATCTTTACATTTTTTATTGGGCTGATGAGGGAGCGCTGTATTGCAGTTGTTGAGTAGAAGCAAAAAGAAAATGACTTGTCCACCCCAAATTACATGGCTGACAATGTGAGGCAATGGTGCAGGCTATGGATGGATAGAAACATCTTGGTGAAGGTATTATGTAGTTCAGGGGTCCCCAACCCCTGGACTGTGGGCTGGTACTGGTCCGTGCAAACCAGTAAAGCCCCATCTGCAGGATGCAAGCAGCATGAAAACCTACACCCCCGCCAGTCCTTGGAAAAATCTCTCTCCATGGAACTGGTCCCTGGTACCCAAAAGATTGAGACCTCTGATGTAGGTGTCAAAATGCTTGAAGCTTCAAATGATGCTATCCCCCATAATTTTTACTATTTAGAACCTTCACTTCAGATATAACCTGCTGCTGCTCCCTGACTCTATTATCTCTTCATTGGGCCTTTAGCTAAGATCAAAGCAGCTGTTTTCTGGGTTGCTCAGTGGCTTTGTCTAAGCCTTTGTAACCAGCACAGTAGATGCTCAGTTTTAACAAAGCTAACAAAGTTTTCTATAGCTGTGTTTAAAGAATCTTTTCTGGAATTCAGAGAGACATGCAATAAATATGAGCCAGCAGTGTGCTGCAGCTGCCAAAAAAGCCAACACAGTGCTAGGCTGCATTAACAGAGGAATAGAATCAAGATCACGTGAAGTACTAATACCACTTTACAATGCCTTGGTAAGGCCACACCTGGAATACTGCATCCAGTTTTGGTCACCACGATGTAAAAAAGATGTCGAGACTCTAGAAATAGTATAGAGAAGAGCAACAAAGATGATTGGGGGACTGGAGGCTAAAACATATAGGGAACGGTTGCTGGAATTGGGTATGTGTAGTTTAACGAAGAGAAGGATGAGAGGTGACATGATAGCAGTGATCCAATATCTCAGGGGCTGCCACAAAGAAGAGGGAGTCAAGCTAATCTCCAAAGCACCTGAAGGCGGGACAAGAAGCAATGGATGGAAACTAGTCAAGGAGAGAAGCAACCTAGAACTAAGGAGAAGCAACCTAGAACTAAGGAGACCAATTAACCAGTGGAACAACCTGCCTCCAGAAGTGGTGAATGCTCCAACACTGGAAGTTTTTAAGAAGAGACTGGACAGCCATTTGTCTGAAATGGTATAGGGTTTCCTGCCTTAGCAGGGGGTTGGACTAGATGACCTCCAAGGTCCCTTCCAACTTATTATGATTATGATTATGATTATTAATCATTCCAGGTTTGATCAAAATCAAATCTGGAATGCAATTTCTAGTTTTCTCCCCTATTTATCCTCAAAACTCTTCCCTACTAATCACTAAACTTCCTTCCTTCTTGTCACCTACTTGACAATAGGAACAGCCAATGTAGAATATCTTCCTCAAAATGGGAGCAAATCCCACTCTCTACTAGCACTGATGATTCACCTAGTGTGGTAATGAAACAACTGCAAGAAAACAACCGAGCTCCGTGAATGTGTACCCCTTAGCATATAATTTAGAAACATATAAAAATAATATCCTATCGGAATTTAATTTTGAGCACATTTTTAATATGCAAAGGTAAAACCAACTTGGAAAAGGCTTTTTTTGTATATCCTAAATGATATCTAAGTTCATTTATTTATTTGATTTACTTTATAGTCTGCTTATTCTGCCTTGTTGACCAGGCAGCAATCAGGACAACTAGAAAATGTGAAAGTTTGCTGAAGCTGAAATGTTGCTAATTAAGATGCTTACCAGAATTTTTATTGGTCTTATTCTGTCTGCTCTTTACTTGCTCAGTCCATAATGTAGGATAGCGAGAAGCTATATCTAGAACAATAAAGAACAAAATCAGACTGTTACAATGGAAAACATAATCCTTACCAGAGTATATTGATTCAAGGAAATAAAAAATGTAATTAATGTGACAGGACAATTTCTTATTTACGACGGTATTTAGAAAATGTAGCATGACAATATTTCAGTATAAATACAATGGCATGTAACAAATGTTCATGTTAAATAGCTTTATATTACACTAATAGCGAACTATGAACCTGAAATGCAACATTCCTGGCATAAACCCAGAAACAACATTGATTGTCTGAATAACCAGGGAGAATCATGAACAATGGAATAATTTTGGAAAAAGTGCTAGTAAAGCTGCCAGTTTTGGAAAGATAACAATTAAAAAAGTAATTACATTTATTTTACTCAAAATGAAGTCCCACTGTGTTAAACACAAGATAGATTATGAGATTTAGAGGCAAAAATGACAGCTTAGACATATATCTATGTACAGCACCTATTTGTCTGTCTATTGGTCTATCTATAATTTTGTGAATGATTTAGAGGGATTGGCTTTCTCCTTGCAAATGGGTCTTCTAGGATATCTCATACCTCTTAGTCTAATGACGTGCTATAATTAAAAATTCTCTATAAATCCTTTTAGAGATCTAGGTTCAAAAGCAACAAAAGATCCTTGCATTATTTTAAAGTCTAACCAAGTTATGTTTGAGCATTATCATGGTTATAACCCAACACAACTGGAGGAAAATTGATCTAGATTATTAGCTAGATTCGAATCGACTTCATCAGAAATAGGTAGTGACTTATTTCCTTTCAGAAAAGTATCTCAGAGAATAGAGTAAGAAAAATAAACCCTGGCCATATTTCTCTAATATTATATAGACAGTTTCTATAAAAACTCAGCTAATATGGCCATAGCCTTCCCTTCCCATTTCTATAAATTCTCACCTTCTTCATCTCCTTGAGGCTGAGGCTCCAGTGCAGGAGCTGAGGCATCATCTGAATTCAGAATGGAAAAGATTTGCAAGGAGACTACAATTATGAAAGTAAGCTAAATAAGTGGACATATATAATAAATGATTCGAACAAAGTCTGTTATTAATAAATTAACAATTGAATTTTTTTAACCACACACATCAGAAGAAATTATATGTGTAAGTATTTTAAAGCATTTTAGTCACTGTATTGATTAAATTAGAAGCATTTATGAGGGTTTCTGTCATGAGCAAGAAAATTCCTGTAATCCCACTCAATCCAACCTAGACGTTTCTTATTTTCCCTAATAGTTGCATCACATCCATGAAAACAGGATAAATGTGTGCACAAGTCATACTTTGAAAAATCAGAAAGATCTCGCACTTATTTTAATGTACTTATTTATTCTAGGTAGCCTAGGTTCCCAGGGGAGTGTATAACCCAAATGCAATGCTTAAATAAAATATCAAGCAGTAAAAAATATTAATAATTCAAACATGGATTTTAAAGCAGAACAGATTTTGGGATGTGAATTATTTACAAAGCTGGCTTAACTAAAGCAGCTTTATATTGACAAGACTGCTCAATTTTTGTTATTTTTATCTGTTCATAAATTGCTATCTACCTGGAATCCCTTGAATGTGAGATATTAATTGAAATAATGGAAAAAATGCATCAGTTAAAACAAACTTTTGAGAATATGCCTCTTTCAAAAAGATTTACCTTCCTTCTTTTAGTTAGAGTACTTGTCAAAAAATTTCAGACGAATATCTTAAAAACCATAGGTTATGGTACACCTGAAAAGTATGACTCATTTCTGTCTACTCATAAAGAAAACAATTCAGACATTTCTCATATATTTTCTGTGCATACTGCAAACTAGGCTATAAGAAACGGCCCACATATAGACTACAATAAAATCAACATTGCAATGTACCAAATTATTGGTTGTCTACACCAGGGGTCCCCAACCCCCGGTCCGTGGACCGATACCAGGCCACGGCATGCCAGCAACTGGGCTGCACAAACAAGCAAAGCCCCATCCGTGGGATGCAGGCAGGACACAAAACCATGCAGTCTCTGGTCTGTGGGAAAAACTTTCTCCATGGAACCGGTCCCTGGTACCCCAAAGGTGGGGGACCTCTGGTCTAAACACTCCAATTTTGTGGTTTTCAATACATTTTTATTTGCTTTCTTCTTGTGGTATGGTTTCTTTTTTGGAGGGGGGGTGAGTTTGTTTCTCCATATTTCTAACTCACTCACCAAGGGAAGATACAGTGTGAACAGATCCAGGATGTTAATGTACAAATTAAAGGAACAATATATGAAAAATATTCCTCAAATTATAAAGCTTTGTAAAATAATACTTTTATCATGTACATCTAAAAAGCAGGACTGGAAAATGTATTTACTTGGTTAACACTCAATTCTGAATAAAAAGCTGTAAATGAAAAATTGTTTTAAAAAATGGATATTACACTTTGTTGTTTTTTTTAAAAAAAAACAGCATATGCATTGCATGTATCATTTACAAAATATATCTGGGCACCCCCTCAGTGATATTTTACTTGATTTCTCTGTCCCAATTCTCCTATGAAAGCTGAACTAGCAATAGCACTTAGACTTATATACCGTTTCATAGTGCTTTACAGCCCTCTCCAAGTGGTTTACAGAGTCAGCCTATTGCCCCCAACAATCTGGGTCCTCACTTTACTGACCTCAGAAGGCTAGAAGACTGAGTTAACCTTGAGCTGGTCAGAATCAAACTCCTGGCAGTCGGCAGAGTTAGCCTGCAATACTGCATTCTAACCACTGCACCACTACGGCTCATATGTTATTTCTATTCTGCTAGTAAGACAATGCTGCAATGCTGATTATTCCTAGAAGATGTTGGTCATGGTGGCAATATTGTCTAAGATAACTATCAGCATATGGGGTTTTACATGGCTCTATTTTATTTAGCTGTTTTTATACCTACTTCAGCAATGGATACCTATGGATCTTCTGGTGTTGTTAAAAAAAACAACCAAGATAGTCTAGTTGCCCTCTGGAAAAAGCACCTTTTGGATGAGTGAGAATATCCACAGACAGTGGAAGTTACAATTTAGCTGTATCTAGAGGGGCATCAATTTCCCTTGTCTGCTCAAACAGAAATTTTGCACTAGTGTCCTTAAAGACAGATAACATGCCCCACAAAATACATCATAGTCATATGGTTATCAAGAACTTCTCTGTCCAGTACAATATAATACTATTGTGTTTTGCAGTTGGGCTACATTATCAGTGGAATTTGTGACCAGAGATGCCATAGTAATGTTGTTAGTAATCTGTGGGAGGCCAGTGATTTGTCTTACCTAAAAATTGAATTATGGCATTTAAATATATAATTCCATCAGATAGGATGGAATAACAACTCCCAGTGACAGCGCTGGCTGGATTTTAAAGTAGCTCAGTTAATAATGATTGTTTGTCAGAGAAAGCTCAAATTTAATAACGATAGGATATAGCCAGTAGTCCTTTCTGTTTTAGGCAAAACATAGCTGTCTTTCACTGCTGCCCTTTGAATGATCAGTGAACTGTCAAAGTTCTCAAGTGGTATCTACTGCCTAGATTTCTCACCTAATGTCCATGGAAGCTATCAGCACTTGTCCCATTATCTTCTGCATGAAAGGACAAGAACATTATCTGCACAGAGCTACCTTGGTCAGATCTAATGGGGATTCTCACCCTGCAGCCCCCAAAACAGGTGGATAGTCTGCATCGTATCAGTGTTTTAAAATGTAAGTACCAGAAGAACAATCAAAACTGAATGTAGCAGAGGCAATTCTATGTATGATTCTGTTCTACATGGGGGAAAAAGTTCCATGCAACCCTAAAGCAAAATATAGGCAACTAAATAGGCACTTTCTGTACTTTGAAGTTCCAATTCCATTTTTAAATATTTGCATATTTTAAATATTTAAATATTTTAAAAGACTGAAAATATAAGGAACATGTAAGAAACATGTAAGAAATGTTACATGTAAGGAAATTATAAGAAACTACATGAGTGATTCCTGAAAAACTTTTCAATGTAAAAATGCTCTGATATTTCAGAATCTATGTTGGCTATGGCTGGTCAACCGGGATCTCTTAAGTGTCATTCTAGATATTTAAGTAATGAGGTATTAAACCTTAACAGCCATCCTGCCAAGCTTAAGTAAGTATGAGTTGTGGCAACTGTCTGGCCTCAGCAACAACCAACATACAAGCAGAACCTTTCTTTAGAAAACATTCAGCTTCACACCCGCTTTTGTTCCCCTGTGTCTCAAACACAGTGTGTAGCTGGAGGCTGATGATAAAATTTCTTTCTTCACTGCTGCTCTGTCTCAACACTCAGGCAAAGTTTAAAGACTACATCGCATATTTAGTACTTTGAGTACTACTAAAAATGTCTAATTTATGACCTGTATTGAGTTTCTTCTGAAAAGCTAACTGACATTCAGAGCTGACATATTTGCCTGGCAATTGTATGAAAGAGCAATCTCCCTCAAGTAGCATATATACACAGGCTCACATTACTCAGTTGAAAAGTTATGTTTGTTTTTATATGAAATGGTTGAGGGTGCTATGGTTCCTACAGGAACATAAATCAAGAATAGTTATATAATGTTGAACTGACATTATACAACTTAGCTTTCCTGAGCTTGGACACTTCATTGCAAATCATTAAAGGGAGGAGGAGGAGGAGGAGGAGGAGGAGGAGGAGGAGGAGGAGGAGGAGGAGGAGGAGGAGAAAGAAAAGGAAAAAGAGAAGGAAGAGAAGGAAGCTAAGTAAACTTGAACGTATATCCCCATTAATCTTGAGCATAATTCTATGGATTACATTGGAAGGTACAGTAAACTGTCCAGATAGATATATGAAAGATTTTAGCACAGACACATAAAAAGTTCTAAAGAGATAACATTAATAAAAACAACGGGCTCTGAATATAATCCATCAGTTTAACTTATTATAAGTCATAGTCAAACATTTAACCTCCATTATCAGAGGACCAAATAAAAAAGATCTCTATAGTTCAATCTTAAATAGAGCAGATTTTAGAAAAAGATGCAGAATGGTCCAAAAGATAGGAGCCAAGAATTTAAGGATGGTTAAGTACCACACAAATCCCACTGATTGCAAGTGAATGGTATGAGACTTGTAAGAATTCACAAAAAGAAAATAGAGACAATGGATTTGTGAGTGGAACATGAGTAGGACTGAATGAAACTGAACTTAATAAATTTAGCCAATCTCACTTTACTTGCCAAACCATCATTACATCGTGTTTCTGTTAAGACTTTTAAAAATACCAATTCAGTACTAGAATTAATTAATGTAACTATGCACATTTTTCCTAACATGCACCTGTAGATATATTATTTTGCCAGCATTTCCTCCAAGACATAATTTTCATAGTTATATAGGCATTTTACCTAGATTTTTAATTGCCAAAATAAAATTGGGATATGCTGAAAGAAAACTTCCCATATTATTGTACATGTGTTATTTCAGGGACTACAAAATTAGTTAAATGCCCATTAAAATACAAACTAACCTAATTTATCCCTTCCCCTTGGAGACAGGGAAAGAAATATTCATGATACCATAAATTAACATTGGGCAGCATATGTGCTGCAATCCCTATTATCCCTCCCAACTCAGCCACATTGGCTAAGGTCTACAAAAGTTCCATGTTGCCTATCTCTGTCCTATATTAAAGACAAAGATTTCCCCTGTCCAGTTGTGTCTGACTCTAGGAGGCAGTGGTCATCTCCATTTCTTACCCGAGGGAGCTGCCATTGTCTGAAGATGCTTCTGTGTTCATGTGGCCAGCATGACTATATGCTAAAGTCAATGGAATTCTATTACCTTCCCATTGAAGTGATACCTATTTATCTACTTGCATTTGCATGCTTTTGAACTGCTAGGTGGGCAGGAGCTGGGATGAAAACTGGAGCTCACCCCTTCATATGACGTTCAGGTCTCAAACCTGTTGAATTTCCAGTTGACAAGCCCAGCCATTGCCCTGCACCCTCCCCCAGTCCTGTATTATAAGGGGGGGCTTTTGCCCAGGTTTGCCTGGTGCGCCAGTTGCGCCCCTATTTGGACCAAGATGCCCTACGCACAGTCACCCATGCGCTCGTGACCTCCCGGTTAGACTACTGCAACGCTCTCTACATGGGGCTGCCCTTGAGGACCACTCGGAGGCTTCAGCTGGTGCAGAATGCGGCCGCGCGAGTTGTGATGGGAGTCTCCTGATACTCCCGTGTAACACCTCTTCTCCGTGAGCTGCATTGGCTTCCAGTTGCCCTCCGGGTGAGATTCAAGGTGCTGGTGATGACCTATAAAGCCCTAAATGGCTTGGGTCTGGACTATCTAAGGGAACACCTGCTGCCAGCATCAACTTCCCATCGTCCTGTGCGCTCCCATAGGGAGGGCCTCCTTGGGGTGCCACCGGTCAGGGAATGCCAGCGGGTGATCCCCAGAGGGAGGGCATTCTCTGTGGGTGCGCCTGCCCTTTGGAATGATTTACTTGTGGAAATCCAGACTGCCCCCAACCTGCGCTCGTTTCGCCGGGACCTGAAAACCTGGCTTTTCGATCTATCTGGCCTGGACTGAGGGGGTTTTTAGTTTTAAGTTTTAACATTGTTTTACTGTTGGGCTATTCTTAATTTAATTCTTTTTAATTCTATTTTTATCTTAATTTATATTGTCTTTTAAATATTGCCCTGTAAACCGCCCTGAGTCCTTCAGGAATAGGGCGGTATAGAAAACTAAATAAATAAATAAAATCCATGTAGAAGCTTAGAAATCTATGAGTACTCCCCTACTATCCAGAAGTGCTAACAAAGCTTTTGTTTTCTTTGTATCTCAACAGAACATTAACAAGAAGACTGGAGAACATTCATAGAGTGAGCCTGCTCCATTTGAGAAGGAGAAAAAAGAGGGGGGGGGGAAACAAAATAAAACAAAACAAAACAAAAAGACAGCATGCATACCTTGGAGTCCAACACTTAGTCCCAAGTATACTAGAAATAATATACCTAATATTAACATCTTTGAGATTTGCTGGAACATGGGAACTTCCTTTCCTTCCTGGGGTTCAATGAAAATTACTAATTTTAGGGTCAGGGAAAAGAAGCTTTTCCTACCTTGCCAAATGGATAAGAATAAATCATATTATAATTCTACATATGAATAGTTATCCATGCTTCTTTTCATTGGGAATAAGTTAAAAGCACATTCCAGTTTGTACTTGGAAATGTCCAGCTAGAATATTCTAAAAAAGATATAACTTTCAATAAATACATTGAGATGAGTTCTCCTCTACCACCAGGGAAATTTATTTTCAAAAATGTATGAAGGTAAATGCTTGAAATGGCAGGATACACAACTCACTAGTTTTGGATCAGGGTGGCTGAGATTTAAGCTGTTGCTTTGAATCCCTCTGGACAATTTTTAGCCATTTACTCTTTAACAGACTAGGCTATCTCATTAGATTGATGACTGCTAAGTGCTACCTCAAGTTTCTCCAAGGAATAGCAGCCTTGTGGAGTCCTTGGTGCTCTCTGGGCTTGGTGGCTTTCCTGTGGACATTTAATTACTAAACTATGTAACATCATCAGTGCACTAATGATGTTACCTATTTTGGTAATGAAATGTCTTCAAAAAACAAAACAAAATCCACCAAGCTCAGAGAACACCCAGGACTTCACAGTTCAACCTTGAACTACAAATATTCATTTCTATCAAATAGCAGACTTATTTACAGATTAACATTCTCCAGTTTTAAGCAATGCAAAGGAGTCAATGCTCTTTTTCATCTAGATACAGCCAAAAAAAGAATGTGTTTAATCAATGAAGCATGTGCCATTCCTTGTTCCCACTTTATACTGAGATATATCCAGGGGGAAAAATAGATAGTCTAAATACTTCATTGAGGGATAGTTCCACACTTTTCCAGGAACAAATAGTGATGGGTCTGATGTTAATCCTAGGTTTAGCAATGAAGTAAGAAGCCCGAGTTGCTTTTTTTTTTAGATCCACTGAAATATATTGAACTCTTTATAAAAGAAAACAAGTTTTCCTACCTCTGGGGGCTGATTATGTATAATTTATAATATTAAATACTATGATATTTACCTGTTTTTCCTGTACCTTCACGCTGTGGCAGCTTCTCATTTAGAGACCCTAAAAGTAAAGCAGAAACATTGTAAGGTAAAAAAAAAACATTGAAAGGAATTAGTTGTGTTACCAAAAGTCAAAGGGAGTAGGAGAATCACTGCTTAGGCTTTTATTAATATGGAGGAGAGAAGAATAAGGCTTCTCATAGGTCTTTTATTTCATAATGTATCATTCCATAAACACATTCTTTACCTCTGTGACTTATAATACTTGACTCATAGAAAACTTTTACAGAAGAAAAAAAGAAATACTGAATGTGTATTGTATTTTAAGATATTGTAAAAAAATTGCAGGGAAATCTTAGTGAACAATACCTTTCAGCGATAATTGAACACCTGTTAAAAAAGTTCCTTTCCCAAAGGCTCAATATTGGAATTTCTTTTAGCTCCCTAAATTTTGATCTCTTGACTTGGGGAGTAGTAAAAATGTCTGGGTTGCATCTGGTGCATTTCAACAAACAGTTTGTGGAGGATGGTAACATTTAACTTTATGCAGCCAATGAAGCTGATCTGTTGTGCACTGTACCTCTCAAGTTGTCCAGTGCTCTCACTATTATGAGTTACAACACAGCTTAATGCTTTTTATCGGATTATACTTCAATGGACAGTACATAAGAGAGGAAAGTATATAAATGGGTTTTACCTGACACCTGACCTATTTGAAATAATGATAAACAAAAACTTCTCAACCAAGTGTGCATTCCACTCCCTTTTAGCTAAATGTCCCAAAAACAGCTTCTTGCAAACTGCAACTGGAGTTTTTATATTTTTCTTGAAGACATTTCACTTCTCATTCAAGAAGCTTCTTCAGTTCTAATCAATTGGTGGGGAATGGAAAGGATTTATACTCCCATTATAACCCCAGAGAGTTAATGACTGGCTGACTAGAAAGAGTATCACTCCTTTCCATTCCCCACCAGTTAGTTAGAACCGAAGAAGCTTCTTGGATGAGAAGTGAAATGTCTTCAAGAAAAATCAAAAATAAAGGAAGTCCAGTTGTGATTTGAAAAAAGCACTTTTGGGACAACCATGATCTGGATGACTGAGAACCTCCGCAGACATATATCTAAATGGTTTTGCCTGGAAGAAGTTGAAACAAAGGGGCCATCAAAAGTGACATGCTATTGACAAAAAAAAATACACTACTGTCAGCATGCAGTCAGATAACAAATTATCAATGATGTTAGTCAGTCAATAGACTACTGACCGGAAGCTTGGATCAAAGCAATTTGGATTAGTTATAGAATATGGTGGGTAGTCTAATGGTTATAACCTGAATAAATCTATTGAAGATTCAACTGGGCCATCAAACAGTGACTGGCCAGACAGCCATAATAGATAGAGGTATTGCCAGTGCCCAATAATTAAGAAAGAAAATCCAAAGTAAGTGGTTAATTTATCTTGTGATAAACTTAGACTGGAAATATTTAACCTTTTAAATAAGCTTTTTCCCTAGCTCGGCAACTTTAAAGAAGTTTATATATATCAAAAATCACTCATTGTCCAAAAGAGTGCAAGAAACACAAAACTATAGCAATTTAATATACACGCACTTCCATCTAAATAAATACTTGCCTGCTAAAAACACAGTCCCAACATATATGAAATTTCAACTTCTGAAAGAACCCTCTTTATGTGAAATATGTGATCCAAAAGACACAGGTCACAAGCTCCTGTTTCATAAAATAAATTTAGCTTTTTGTTTATCAGAAATTGGTGTGGCTTCAATCAAACTTACTTTACAACTTGTGGTTGGTATAAGTTACCATTAGCTCCAGTTACACTGAACTTTGTTCAAAAATACCATGTTCCAAGTAATCTCCAATAGTCAAAATTCTCCCCAATTCACACTGAACTTTGGCTACATCATGTTCATATGTGCATTCAAAAAAAAATCTTGTAAAATATGCTGAATTTACTGAAACTTATTTGGTTGGGGAGGATTGCCTGCTGCTGTTAGATCTTCCATTTATTGCCTTTGGGGGCAAAATCCTTAAGATCTGGAAATCATTTTATTGACACATCAAAGGGATTACTATGGGCAAGGGATTTATTAGGATAACCAAGGCAATTTCTTTCCCAAAACCAAACCAAAAACCCAAATTGAAGGGAACTGTTTCCTGAAGGAAATACAGCTGCCATCAACTATATTGAGAAGCCATATTCCTCTCTCCATCAAGTGCCACTTGGCATGAGCCATTCCATCAGGCTACAGAAGAGAGAAAGATGGAACAAGATTACTCCACCAGCTCAGTCAGAAACTCTACTTTTTATTTATTGATTTCTCTTCTTCAACTGCTTTCTTTAAAAACATTGTAACTAAGAATTAGTGAATGAGATCATTTTACTTTCTTTCCTCCAGATCGCTTTCTCTATTGCTAGTAGATCTTTTAATACTAGATGATTGTGGACAGAAATAGTTTTACTAATACATCAGCTACTTTATGTGTGTGGGGGGGGGAATGGAGAAGAAAAGAGAAGATCCATAGAGATGTCTGGGGGATCAGAGGGGTAAGTGCAGGATTTAGTGTTGAAGTTCTTATTATTGTTTAACTGGGAGTAGCTTGATCTGGTATAAAATGGTATACCGTGGTATAATGTTGTTAAGGCTTCCCACCATATTTGATTAGATAAAGTTATATGCACCTTTCTTTGGAATGATTAATTCCACCTTTATACCTGGAAGACTTTAGAAAACAAATAAGTTAAGAGAACAACAACATTCCTTCACCATTTGAGTTGGGGCAATTATGATTCTGATGAAGAATCTAGCAAACACCGAGATGGTGGCTGCATGATATGTATTTTATAGATTGTGAGCTTATATCTGATAGTCATGACTGCGTACTTGAAGACTTGCTTCGTGATTTGCTCCATAATTTGCATCAAAAATACTAATGAAAAAACAAACACATCTAAAGATTTTTGTTTCTCCATGAAGAATACTACACTGTTTTCTTCCATGGCCCTTCTCTGAATATGGCCCTGTTTTACTTATCCAAATATTCTGCTGTTTTAACAAGATAGGATGCACAGGGCCAAGCCTACAGATGGGCCAGCTATGGTCACTTGTCTAATAATCATGTCTAAAGGACAACCAAACTGACCTGAGTATTGTACAATGTAAAAATACAATCTATCAATATATAATTGATATATAGAAATAGGGATAATTAGAAAGAGACAGAGAGAGAGAGACAGAAAGACAGAGAGAGAGAAATGGTGGGTGGAATAGTATTTTACATTTTTACATTTTCAACTCACTACTTTTTCACACCTGATAGAGGTTTTTTAAAATATTATAGTATCTACTACTGAAGCAAATCTGAATTTGTGTTTAAAACAGGAGGGAAATATATACTGTTTCAGAACAAGAATTTAAAATTGTTGTTTGGAACCTACTTTGACTTTCCCCCCCCCAAAGTTGACATATGATTCTATTATTTCTGGATATGATGTTCAGTATAAGATGACAATTACCTGAATGTGTAGGCATTCCCATTGCAGATCTTTTAAGACCATATCTTTTTTTTTTCTTGAAGTATATCGTATATACTTAACAGTATGAACATTGACTAGGGTTCCAAATAAAATTAATAAACAAGAAGTAGAAGAGGGATTTGGTCATACAACATGCAATTCTCACCAAAATCATCTCTGTCTTCAGTCCCAAAGATTTCCTAGGATAAACATTTTGCTTCAATTTTCAGGATCACTCCCAACAATGCTATCTAGGCCCTGATTTGCTAATGAGCAGGCTACAATGATTCTCCAGAATACTATAAGCAACTGTGCTCATGGGAATAGTTATGAACATGCAGGTTTCAAATTATTTGGGAAATGTATTTTTATTTAGTATTATGCTTGCTGGTCTTTACCAACAAGATGATACTTATACTAGTAGTTTGTGATCCACACAAGCTACTACATGGCGGACAAATATAATAATGTGTTCAGTCAGTACCTTATAAATACTGGTAACATAAGCTCCAAAGAGCAAATCTGTAAAGGAAACTTTTTGGATTTCAGAACTGAAACACTATAATGGGAACAGTTTTTCTCTTGAGGAAACCAAAATGTGGACAATTGCCACATGAATGCAAGATGATCCCAAACTATCCTGTCTGGAAACTGTTTTCTCATCACTGGGGATTTTTTGCTTTGTTTGTTTGTTTGTTTTTTGCATTTACAAAAATGCCAATTTTGTACTTAAAAACAGTAATATTGGAAAAGTCGGACATTTACAAAACAGTCACAATAAAATATAGGTTGCAACTTCACAGGCATTAGTTTGAATTTAAAATTCAAACTAACTTGGAGAACACTAATCCTCTTTTCATATCCAACTTCTTCCCCAGAATAATTCAGCTGTCATTCTTTATGAATGCACATAATTGACCATAATAAAATTTATGCCAGAATCCCCAAGTATAGAATTGCAGCCTGAATGTCATACTCAGGTCATTTGAATTTTGCACTGACGATTTATTAAATTATACTTCTTAAAATAAGGTCAGCAGGAAATTGGTTTATTGTTTAAAGTACACTTATCTATTACTCTGTGACATAAAGTTCATGGCTCCACTAAAATGATAGGAAACCAAACCTCAGAGAAACCAAGAAGAAAATGCCATAAATCTAATGCACTGTGAGGCTCAATAGCCAAAATATAAATTAGACCATTGCAAGTTCTCTGCTTGGGTCTACTTTTGAAAAGTATCCAGATGTTGCAACTAGTATAAAATGGGACGGCTAGGTTGCTAATCAGTGGCACGATGCAGGGAACAAATAAAATTAGAATTGGAGATCATCCAGTTGGCTGGAAATTTACCAGGCATATGGGTGCACTTTCAGAACACCAAATGGCTTAGGGGCTGGCTATCTGAAGGTTCACCTCTTACAGATCTACTTGGGCAATACGATTTGCAGAGGAAGCCCTCCTGATTTCTTTTTTTAAATATGTTTGTGCGTGTGTGCACAAAGACCCACTTTTCAGTCATTGTTGATTCCTGTGACTGCCTGGACTACCCCATGCTCTTTTCTTGGCACAGTTTTTCTGGAAGTGGTTTGCCCTTGCCTCCTTGCTAGGGCTGAAAGAGAGAATGACTGGCCCAAAGCTGGCTTCATACCTAAGTTGGGACTAGAACTCATGGTTTCTAGTCTGAGCTTCATCTGCTATACTAAACTGACTAGCTCTCTCTCTCTCTCTCTCTCTCTCTCTCTCTCTCTCTCTCTCTCTCTCTCTCTCTCTCTCTTTCTCTCTCTCTCTCTCTTTCCTCCCCCTCCTGTGGTTAGAGATTCATTTACCTGACAATCACCTACATTGCTCCCAAGATGGAGAATGCATTATGCATTCAGCCCTCACTTAACAGAAGACAATCTTTGACTTCTTAATTGTTAATGGCTAAGTACACTTTTGAATTATTATATCTTTTTGTATCCTATGTTTTATTTGTTGTTAGCAGAACCAATTGTATAGAAAGGTACAATAATAAACAAATACTTAATTTGGCAGGTTAGCTTCTGTATGTGGATACTTTGATTCAGTGTATCATGATACAGCAGGGGTCTTCAAAGTTGGCCTTTTTATGACTTGTGGACTTCAACTCCCAGAATTCCTCAGCCAGCCAGATAGAGAGTAAGAAAAAGGAAGAACAGCTTCTGCCACAGTAATGCATATATAGTTACCTGGGCAACGTGGAGTTTTATGTGCTACAGCTGTACCACTGATTGGACGACCATTAGGGGTGACACACCAACAGTAGCCTGTGTAACTGTGGCACTGAACCTGTGGAAAAAAATGCCAAGTATTTGAAACTCACAGAAAATATGTTGATAACTCACATTTTCTTGAAAGATAGTGTTGTGTATGTAAATAGTTAGCAATAAGCCATGGAAGAGATTGCAAACACAGTGCAGCTTTGCAAGGTTTAAAGCGGGAAAATAAGGTGCAATCATTGGACGCCACAACCAAGGAGCGGGAAAACAGACTGCTTGTATTGGTTACAGTTCAAACGCTTTCTCTATAAAAGGGTTGCAACAATTGACAGTTGACAGTTGACTTTGTGTATTCAATAAACTCGTTCTGTGTTAACCACTCTGAGTCCTCGTCAATTCGAACCAAACAGATAGTGTTGATTTTTTTCAAGTTAGTACCTATATTGTGGCACTGAACCTGTGAAAAACTGAACCATCCTTTCCATAGTTTTGCAAAATCCAGATTATATCAAAAAGCAATAGGCCCATTTGTTTTTAATGGATTATATTAAGTGGATGTAGCTTAAGGCTTGAATGAGAATAGACAAATACTGAACCCCATGATCTGATTGTGAAATCACTAATAATATCTTCAGTGGATATTCAGTGACAACTTATTCAGTCATTTTTTTTCTTCCTCCTAATTTGCATGGATGGAAAAATAAAATGATATTATCTGATTGATTGTACAACCACAGCTGAGTGTGCATTGAATTTCAAATTCAAATTGAGTCACAACTTTCTCAAATTAATACATTATGGTGATGTAATATGAATTAAGCTTGTGCATTTATTTTTTGTCAGTTTGGGGAAATACCAGTAAAGAAGATTTTTTTCTCCAAAAAGCTGCAACTTTAGAGCACTCTTCTCTTATTTCCCTTATTTCCAAAAGCACAACTCAGTGGTGGAATGAGAATCAGTTTGCTTTAGTGGTTTTGGTGCACTCCCAGACAAAAAAAACCCCTCTTTGGATGATTTTGGAAAAGCTATTCTCCCTCTCAATCCTATGTTTCTCAACAAAATGTTTATATGAGGAGGGAAGTGCAATGTGTGTTGCCTTGAGCTCATAAATAACAGGCAGAATATAAATGCCACTAGTCTATCTATATGAGCTGCCTATAAATTTTATAATCAAACAAATAAATATTCTACTAACACTGTCATTGTCAAACCTTTAACTAGGTGAAAAGGTGTGTCATAGGACAATACTTTTTGATTCAATGTACTTCATATGAGCTGACTTACAAAATGCATCCAAAATCCAGGACCCATGATCCCTGTGGGAATGAAATTTGGGGAAGTTTTGGCTATTTCTGAGGACCTAGATTGTTGGGGGCAATATGCTGACTTTGTAAACTGCTTAGACAGGGCTGTAAAGCTCTGTGAAGCAGTGTATAGGTCTAAGTGCTATTGCTATTTTAGTGCTACAGGTGGCAGCTACGCTTCTGGGCTGCTGCTGCAGTCATGCGACCTTCATTTTCAATATTCCATGACAGATTCCCAGCCAATCTTGCTCACTCACTCCTCCACCCAGAACACAGAACAACCAATAAAAGAGAATATTTGTAGCTCAGGGTTGAAATGAGGGATTCTCCCCCCACAGAACAGAACATCACAACACAACACAAAAAGAAAGAGACCATCTATTTAACATCTTCCAACAAAATGTATTATTAAAAAGTGCCTGACCACTCAACCCACCACAGCACAAACAACACAAACTATGAAAAGGATAACACTGTCATACATCAAAAACATCTCAAAAACAACTAACAATTACAATCACACAGCATCACTGTAGCATACAAACAAAATAAAGCCTTCCAAAACATCTTAAAAGACCCAGTAACCCAAGAAGAAGAAGAAGAAATAAGAGTCATCTACAACATATAGTGTAAGGACTGTAACAGCTACTATATGGACAGACTGGCAGAAGACTAGCAGGACGCAGCCATGAACACGAACTAGCAGTCAGAAGATACAATAAAAGCTCCTTAATTAGGGATCCTACACCCACATAAGCAGGGATAAATACCAGCCAAACAAATCAAGCAGAAAACAATACCCTACTCAAGGAATTGGCAAGGAGAAAACTACACGCTCACCAATACTGTCAGAGCAACCTACTGTACATAACTTCACAGTCATTAGCATTAATGATGTTGGATAGTGAAAATCTGTAGACAAACAATCAAGCTTGCAGAATACCAAGGACTCCACAGTTTATGCTGTAAAATGCTGTAAGTAATATACCTGTGCTTCTTAATAAGCATTCACTTTTAGCGAAATTAAGTAATTCAGCAGATGGTAACCCAACTTTCTCATAACATGTTTTCATTAGTTGAATTTCTTCCATCCACAGTGTAATGGAATCTCTAGATTTCTATGCCTCCTCACAAGTTTTTCTGGAGAATCCTCAAACTTCCAAAATATTTTTTGAGAACAATCAAGATTTTACTGGGTAGAGGAAAGGAGGAGAAAATCAGAAATAGCAGAAAAGTACTAACACAACATTGGATATCATTCTCTCTCTCTCTCTCTCTCTCTCTCTGTGTGTGTGTGTGTGTACGTGTGTGTGTGTGTGTGTGTGTGTGTGTCTTGGCGTATTCAGGTCTTTTCCCGTGTAAGATTGATAGTGTCTTGGCGACACTTTGATGAGGTCCCACTCGTCATCTTCAGGCTGGTGTCTTCGGCCGAAGACACCACCCTGAAGATGACGAGTGGGACCTCGTTGAAACGTCGCCAAGACACTATCAATCTTACACGGGAAAAGACCCAAATATATATATATATATATATATATATATATATATATATATATATATATATATATATATATATATATATATATATATATTCAAAAAGCCTTGACAAATACTTAAACATATATATATATATATATATATATATATGTGTGTGTGTGTGTGTGTGTGTGTGTGTGTGTGTGTGTGTGTAAATTACTAACAAAGAATTAAGGGAGACTAAGATGCATTTCTGACTCTTTAGTCTTCATCAGTCAGTCATACCCTTCTGAGATTCGAACCTGGGCTGATTGCATATTAGGCAGTTTTTTACCTCTTGAGCCACAGGTTCTCTCTCGCTCTCTGTTAGTTTTCTGCAAGGGGAGATATGAGTCAAATGTTAACTATTTAGATTACCTTGCTAGGCCCCAAACATGGGGCAAATCTTTATTTCCTGTTTTCAGCCTTATCTCAAAGGCTATCGAACAGGCTGTAGTCACACCGGACAGTTCATGTATTTGTGTAAATTACTAACAAAGAATTAAGGGAGACTAAGATGCATTTCTGACTCTTTAGTCTTCATCAGTCAGTCATACCCTTCTGAGATATATATATGTGTAGATCTAGAGTCTCGGGTTTCTTCCCGCGTTCCTTTCATCTTCAGAAAGTTGTGGCGACCCAATCAGAAAGCAGCCACGCCTCCTCCCAGTCAGAACACAGCCCCACTGGCAGTTGGAAGGAAAGGAACAGCCAGACCACGCATTGCTCCTGGAAGCAGCAGGAGGAACACTCCGGCCTGATGATGACGGATGGGATTTCATCGAAACGTCTCCACAACTTTCTGAAGATGAAAGGAACACGGGAAGAAACCCGAGACTCTAGATCTACACATACAGACACCCGCGAGAATCTACAAAAACAAATATCATACCTCTACGGGGAGGACATCTACCAACTAACCAGGACTTACGAAAAGTCAGAAGTACGAAGAGCAAGAATACTAAGTGACATACCTTTCCTATGCCAATGTCGAGACCAAAATATAAGACCAAATTGTTTCAAATTGAAATTCCACATGAATACCACTTCAACCAAATGCATTCTAAGAAGAACAGAAATGGCATTACTAAGAAATGAACTCCACAATAAAAGATTTCAATTAGACCAAACAAACAAGGACCTACTAACATTACATCTCAAACTCAGCAACATTATTCACCCGATACTATGGGACAAAGTGAAACAACTGGCGGTTTGGAGAGCAGAAACAGAGACCATCTATAAAAACAACAGACATTCAAAGAAACTCAAACAATTAGAGAACTACAACAACCAAACAACCACATCACAACAACATCTACAACAAGTAGTGCATAACATCTCCCACAGAAGACTAACAACAGCAGAAACAAACGTCCTAGCAAAAGGTTTCAACTTCGCTGTTGCACCAAAGAAAATTCCCACAGAAACCATCATATGTGGAGTTGAAACCAGCTTAACTAAACTCAATGCAGATGAAGCAGACCAAGTCAGACATGAAGTCACCCACATCCTATGCACAAGCAAACCACCCAAAAGCAACCTAACAAAAGAAGAACAAGTAGCATTGCAAAACCTAAGAAAAGACAACAGCATAATCATACTACCAGCAGATAAAGGCAATGCTACAGTGGTAATGGACACATCAGACTATGAAGAGAAACTGTCCAACTTACTCAAAGAAACTACATACAAACCTATATATACAGATCCCACAACCTATCTAGAAAAGACCACCAAGAAAAAGATAAAATCAACTTCTATAAGCCAAGAAACCCAACAAACAATCATTCCTAGGGAGAAGTCATCCAGATGCCCAAAACTATATAGCCTCCCCAAAATACACAAAGATGGAATCCCACTAAGACCCATAGTAAGTTCTATAGGCTCACCACTACAAAACTTAGCTTAAATACCTAGCAAAACAATTACAACCTCAAGCAGAAATGGCAGCTTCATATGTCCAAAACTCATACCACTTTATAGAATTAGTGAAAAATCTACAGATAGACCAAAAAGACTTGCTAGTCAGCTTCGATGTGGTATCACTATTCACCCAGGTGCCAGTCCAAGAAGCTCTATCAACAATAAGAAGCAAATACCAACCACCAAACCATATTATAGAACTAGCAGAACACTGCTTATCAAACACATACTTCATACACAGAGGCCAGAGATACAAACAAATAGAAGGCGCACCAATGGGATCCCCTCTATCACCAGTTATCGCCAACCTTTTCATGGAAGAATTTGAAACTAACGCTCTGGAAAAGACTACAAACAAACCAAAACTGTGGCTCAGATATGTGGATGACACCTTCGTGATCTGGCCCCACGGAAGAAAGGAGCTAGAAAACTTCCTAACACACCTGAACAGCCTACATCCCAAAATAAAATTCACCATGGAGATTGAAACAAACAACCAGTTACCTTTCCTGGATGTACTTATATACAAAAAACAAAACGGCACCCTAGGACACACAGTCTACCGAAAGAAAACACACACCAACCGTTACCTCAATGCGCAATCACATCATCACCCAGCACAAATAAATTCAGTAGCCAAAACACTAATAACAAGAACCAGACGCCTTGCAGATGAAACACATATACAAACAGAACTACACACCCTGACAGACATATTGACAGCAAACAAGTTCCAAAAAAACAAAATCACCAATATGATTCAGCAGGGGACTCCGAAACAGAAAAACATCCAAGAAGAAGAACAGAACAACGGACGAGCCATCTTGCCCTACATAAAAGGAACAACTGACAAAATCAGTAAAGTACTATGCAAACATAACATCAAAACCGCATTTAACACTGACAGAAAGATATCAACCATCCTGAGAAATCCCAAAGACAAAATAGAACTGGAAAACCAGGGCATATACCAAATCCCATGCGCCTCCTGTCCAGCAACATACATCGGACAGACTAACAGAAGAATAGAGGTACGTGTAGAAGAACATAAGAACTCAGTACAGAAGAAAGATCACACATCTTCACTAGTACAACACATAAACACTACGGGACACAACATCAATTTTGAAGGTACAAAAACAATCGCCAAAATAGAACATCTCAATAGCAGAATAATCAGAGAAGCCATTGAAATAGAAAAACACCCAGACAGTATGAACAAGCGAGACGACACCTCCCGCCTACATGCCATTTGGAAACCAGCATTGATAGAGAAACGAATTTCAGCAAACAAGGATTTAAAAAACCAACAAACAACCCCAAATGCCACCAGCCCCAGCAAGACTCATCCACACCCAGAACAAAAACTCTCCCACACAGAAGACAGAACAAGTCAAGCAAAAGTGCCATCACCCAAGCAGAAGAACGCACACACGAACCTGACTGACCCATACCAGAGATACATAGCAGGTCCTCGAACTCGGAGCCAAACCAAAGCTCTGGAGGCCACTACACAGCCCACTCCTCAGGACACCAAATCACAACACTCAGGATATTACAACACAACAAAAAACCCCACCCATTCAGAACACACCCCACCCAATCAGAAGACAGCCATGCCTCCAACCAATCAGAGGACAACCACGCATCCACCCAATCAGAAGACAGCCACGCCTCCACTCAATCAGAAGACAACCACGCCTCCACCCAGTCAGAGGACACCCCCACCCAATCAGAAAGCAGCCACGCCTCCTCCCAGTCAGAACACAGCCCCACTGGCAGTTGGAAGGAAAGGAACAGCCAGACCACGCATTGCTCCTGGAAGCAGCAGGAGGAACACTCCGGCCTGATGATGACGGATGGGATTTCGTCGAAACGTCGCCACAACTTTCTGGAGATGAAAGGAACGCGGGAAGAAACCCGAGACTCTAGATCTACACATACAGACACCCGCGAGAACCTACGAAAACATATATATATATATAAGTTTACAGGAAATAGGACACACTTTCACAATACTGCTGGAAGTAGTATGAGATCTTCATCTTAACATCCTTCAGAACTTAGGAATTCAGGAATTTAACAGATAACTTCTTATGAGCTGTTTTTACTTCAGAAACAACACAGAGTACACAGGGTGACATGATAGCAGTATTTGAGGGGCTGCCACAAAGAAGAGGGGGTCAAATTATTCTCCAAAACAGCAGAAGGCAAGACAAGGAACAATGGCTGGAAACTGACCAAAGAGAAAAGCCACCTGGCAGTGAGGACAACTGACCAGTGGAACAGCTTGCCTTCAGAAATAGGGGCTGCTCCATCACTGGAGGTTTTTAAGAAGAGACTAGACAGTCACTTTTCTGAAATGGCATAGGCTCTTCTGCTTGAGCAGGGGGCTGGACTAAAACACCTCCAAGGTCTCTTCCAGCAATATTCAGTTCTGTTCTGTTCTATTCTACTTTAGAATCAATCAGTGGTAACTCAAAGTCAGAAAAATAAAATGAGATTGTTAATCAGATGCTAGAGCAAGAAATGGGTCAAAGGAATAATCAAGAATTGTTTCAATCAACCTGACTGTAAGTGCCATCATCGTTGCATTCCGGGATGAATACTTGCTGGAACTCCTTGCGTGCTTGTTCTTGGGTATATTTCCTCTCCGCCACACATCGTGAAACATCTAAAGAAATGAGATAAAATATTAATCCCCGTGCAAATGAGAATATCACAGAACTTAACTTTGTTGCAGCAGCATTTCGCTACATACGCTGGCTTCCGATGGATTTTAGTTGAAAGCTATGAATAAATGGGGCTGAAAAAGTAAAGTGACAGCCACTTTATATATTATCTTTAATTTTAACCATGCCCCATGTGCCACATAAATCATTCTTTTTAAAAATAAAAGCATCTGTTGAAGCCCAGTGCTTTATTTGGAAGTCTGTCAAAAAAAAGGTAAAAAGTGATCCAAATAATATAACCTCCTGGAAAATTAAAAGAAGGATGGGAAGTAAACTCACACTATCATAGAGTCTTGGCAGTAAGCTCATAATAGTTTTGTAAACTTTAAAATGTGCCAATCAGTTCAAACACATCTATTGTGAATGCTATTGGAATTAAACACTATGTTCTAAGTCAGCCAAACAATATTTGGTTGAGTACAAAGTAGAGCTCAGAGGAATTTACATTCATGTAAGATTCATAATACATTCTATAATCAATGGATGATTGTAGGAATGTGATATGGATGCTATGTCAAGTTCCTAATTCAATTTCCATGTGTAGCTCAACTCAATTGGTATTCTAACAACTTGAACTTGTTTTCGTAATGTCATCAGAAGGAAGCAGAGGAATGAACACAAAGGAATCTTTAAAAAGTTTTGTTTTAAAAGAGCCATTTTCAAAAAGTCCTTAAAAGCTACACCTCACAGAGCCATCCTTCTAATTGACCTATTCAGGTAGGAACTCTAGCCCACAAAGATTAACTCTTTTTGCAGGGGCACCAATATATCACGAGCAGAAAATGTGACAAAAAAGTTGCGAAAATAAAACAAAAATTCTGGAAAGAAAATGAGACAGCAATGGCAAAAACAGTAAGTCAGTGTCAGATCTCCAAAGACAGAACTCCACACGCTCTAGATTCGTGTGTGTGTGTGTGTGTGTGTGCGTGTATGAATTATATGAATACCTGGGAAACACAGTACAAGTTGCAGACATTCTACTCTGGGTCATATGAATGACGGTGGTGACCTCTGTCAGCCCACCAGGAGAACCAGACCAAGAATCAACTCCACATGAAGGCTACAACTAATTTTATTGAGGGTGGCTATAATAACAGAATCTTGCAAGTATGATTATGCTGCGCTTTCTCAGCAAGTGGAGCGGTGGTTAGAATGCAGTACTGCAGCCTAATTTTGCCCACTGCCAGGAGTTCAATCCTGACCAACTCAAAGTTGATTCAGCCTTCCATCCTTCCCAGGTCAGTAAAATGAGGACCCCAGATTGTTGGGGGCAATATGATGATGACTCTGTAAACCACTTAGAGAGTGCTATTAAACACTGTGAAGCAATATAGAAGTCTCGATTGCTATTGGTATTATACCTATGTGAATTATGTGCTTATGCATACGTTCTGATTTTTTTTAATTCTTTTTGTGTGTGGGGAACTTAAGCTATGTTTTGGTAAGACTTTGGTAACACTCTCTATAGTCAGCAGCATTCTGAGCTATGGCCCAAAGGGGCATTGGAGGGTTATGGTGAGGATTTTTTTCTCAGCAGAACTTGGCCTTATCCAGTTCTTTTTCCAGTTTCTTCCACTATACTATATATAATTTATTTCCAATATTTCACTGTGCTGGAAAGAATAAAACCGAGCATTTAATGGCAAATCTCTGCCATTCAAAATGCTGTGCCTCTTGGTTGCATTAGAAATACCTCTTGATTTGGAAGAGAAAAATATCTCCCAAATGAGGAATCCATTTAAACATTTTCCATAACGAGTTTTGGTTTTAGTATATCAGAGAACTCTTCCATTCACACCCAAAACTCTTGCTGTAGTCAATCTATGACTATACTGTGATTGTTAACAGCTTATATTATTTTAAAAATAAAGTGCAATGGTCAGCACAGCTTTTACACCATATGCCTTAGCCTAAACTCATATGTTTGCTTATGTGCTACTTACTGACATGTGGTTTTAATGAAGCAAGTGTTTTAACTGAAAATAAATCTGTCTTTCGGTGGACTTCTGTCTTCATTTTTAGTGCAGATGTGGTTTAAATGTCAAAAGGAAAAGCAATCTAAATTCCAACACATGAGGGTTATGATTATACATTTGCTCAGGAGCAAATTCCACTAAAATGCATTGGGATCTATTCTCCCATAGGATATAAAATGGATTGCACCAAAGATTTAGTGCTGATAGAATTATAAGCTGTCCTTCTATAGGAATTATCACCAAAGGAAGCCAGCTTTCCTCTTTACAGTATATCTAATACTTAGAGTGTATAAAAATCTGAATGTAACTCCAAGGTCTATTATATGACTCCTGAAATTGTTAAAACAATACATCTAACAGAATAGAAATACTGGTGTTCTAAAACTAGGATTAGCAAAACATTGAAAATGTTTGGTCAATTTAGGCAACTGGTTTTGAAATGCAGATGTTTATTGACAAAAGAAAAAAAATAAATTAAAATATTCCCAATTTGCATTGGATTCAGTTAGATTCCAGGGCAATATCAGGATATGAATATGTTTCATCATATAAATATAAATGAAATAACACAAGGTTATTTTGGTTAATACTGTATAAACCAGATGATCCAATAAGTTTATATAAACCATATGCCATGGTGGCGCAGTGGTTGGTATTACAGGCTAATTCTGCTGGCTGCCAGTAGTTCAATCCCAACCAGTTCAGGGTTGACTCAGCCTTCTACTCTTCTGAGGTAAATAAAATGAGGACCCAGATTGTTGGGAGCAATATGCTAATTTTGTAAGCCACTTAGAGAGGGATGTAAAGCACTAGGAAGTGGAATGTAAATCTAAATGCTATTGTTACTGCTACTGCTATGCATCAATGCCTGGTCAGAATGATGTCAAGATGCTGAATTGTGCATTGTGACATTAAGGTGTAAGCTTCATCCTTTCAAACATACATCACAACATTGCATACAAGCCAATAGTGGGTGGAATCTGCATCACAACCTCATAATGCGTTCTTAAGACTGCCAATTTAACAATCAAGAAACTGATAGCTTTTTTTAATGTTACCACTAAAGTAGAAAAATATTCAGCTGGGAAGACGATAGCAAGATATTCACTAAGATCTTGTTAGGGTAGGCTATATTAACCAGATGTTCACCTTTCTTCTTATCTTCTGGCTTCAAGTACAGGTAGTCCTCAACATACAACCATTCATTTAGTGACCATTTGAATTTACAAGGGCACTGAAAAAAGTGACTTGTCACCATTTTCCGCATGACCATTGCAGCTTCTCCATGGTCACACAATCAAAATTCAGTGTCATGCTTCCCTCTGAGCCTGACTCCGAGGAAGATATGGAGTGCTTTGTTGAGGCCCAGGAGGGGGTGTCTTTGGCTTTGGAGGACTGAAGGGAAGAGCAGGTTGAGGCAGGCCAGGGCCCTTCAGGTTCAGAACAGGAAAGGCATAGTGCAGGCAAGGAGCAAGGGCCCCCCTACACACACCTGATCCTAGAGCAAGGAGAGCAGAGAGGAGGAGAGAACAATGGAGGCAGGCTCAATTGTTTGGGAGGAGAGCGTCCTGCCCCACTTCACAAGGCACACCTGGGGACTAAGATATAAGGAGACGCTATGGGATGGGGCATTTGCTGGGAACAAATGTGTTATCTGGAGATGGTGAATTGTGTTCTTGTTTAAGCAGGACACTTTGAAATCCGGACTGGTTGGTTTCCGGCTTCACAACCACATGCCCAAGATGGCGGACGTGCGGGGCTGAGCTCCGTTAGGAGCTTCAGCAATTTTAGCAATGTGGTGACCCTGGGGAGCTTCACAGTGATATTTGAGTCCTGTGAAGGTTTCGGGTGAAGTTGAGGACGAGCACGAGGTGAGCTGAGCTTCGGTGCCTGCCTTTGGAACGCCTATATGGTTTACCTTGGCTCTGGGAGCCTGGACTCTCCGAGGGCTCCGAGGACTCCGAGGACTCTTTGAGGACTGTCATCTGAGCCCGGAGGAGCCTGGAGGAGCCCGGAGGAGTTTCTGGACGGCTTGGTGGACATGGAAGAGCTGAGCAGAGCCCCGTGCTGTACGGCGCTGACCAGCTGTTTGTCGGTGCCGCAGGGGCCCGGCAAACTCCGATGGAGGCTGTTGGACGTGGAGGAGCTGGGCGGAGCCCCGATGGAGGCTGCTGAGGCTGCTGAGGTGCCCGAAAAGATCCTGATTTTTCGCTGGAGCTCTGCTCAACGTGGCGCCGACCGGTTGACTGTCTGTGCAGCGGGGGTCTCGAGACCCCCTCTACGGAGCCTGGTGGTGTCCCTGAGACCTGTGATGCCCGGATTAATTCTTTACAGCTCGGTGGTGCTCCGGAATGCCTTCCTGCTGCTTGGGGAGCCGCGTGTTGTTGGACTGACTATGAATCGCGGCTTGGAGCAGCGGGGGGGTGAAAATGCTGGAGTGGTGGAGACGTCATCTGGCTGGTGTCCGAGATAGCTGACGGTGAAGGGAGTTGGCCTCTCTGACATGGTGACCTGGCCTGGTGGTGGAACGCGGACGCTGTTGCCTCAGACGTTTGTGAGGCAAAATTTAATCTCTGCGCCGCCAGAAAATGATTAGACCATGTTGTGGTTTCCTTCTTGACTGACTATCATCCGGTCTTTTTGCAACATGGAATTGACTTATATAATCGGAATCTCTCCTACCATTTTGTGACTATACCGGCTTATTAATCCTGATGTATTTTATAGATTCTTTTGCTCTAACTCCCTCCTCTTCTCCCCCCTCCCCTATAATGGAAGGTCCGGGTTATAACCACTGTGGGAGAGTGGTTAAGATTTTACATCTGCTGCCTCCCAGAGGTGAGAGCTCTGGGTGGTATTGCTCCCCCGGTTTTATGTACCAGGCTGCTCCCCGGCCTTGACCGCCGTGAGAGGGCGGGATTCGATCTGTTCTGGGGTTTCCCAGCTCTAGTGGCAGTGGAGCTGGGCTGGCTCTCTGGTCATTTGCCTTCGACTTATTTATTTTGAGATCCTCCCGTATCGATCTGGTCTGCCTTGCTGTCTTTTTTGTCGGACTTGTTTAATGATCATGCGTCTGACTTATTCTAGCACGGTCTTACACGCCCTCAGGGGCCCCCCCCCCATCCTGGGAGCGATCCGCCTTACTCTTTACACCTCCTCTTGATGAAGGCCCCGATTGTTGGGACCCTGAGAGATGGTTGGGCACGGGTAGGGGCCTCCGATATAAGCCAAATAAGAGGCCCCTGGTTAGTTTTTTGGTTAAATTTTTTAGGAGGTTAGGGAGGGGGGTGGGAACTTCTTTTGGTTGTTCGGATATGGGGGGCAGTCCAGCAACCGTTGTTCAGGCCAGGGCTGGGATTGATCGTGGAGGGGAGGAGCGGGGGTCGGTTGCCCCTGGGGCTCCAGGGCAAGTCGTGGGATTGCCCACTTTTTGGAAAACTTGGGCAGTGATTAAAGAACTGTTTCTTTGCCAGCTGACTGCTTTACCTCCGTTCGGGGCCCTGGGTCATCACATTCGGGCATTTGACCACTGGCATGTATTTATGACAGTTGGACTGTCCTGGAGTCATGGGATCACTATTTGTAACCTTCCCAGATAGCTTCTGATAAGCAAAGTCAAGGGGGGGGGGAAGCCAGATTCACTTCACAACCTTGTGATTCAATTAACAACTCCAATTGTGGCAAAAAAGGTCATAAAATGGGGCAAAACTCACTTAACAACTGCCTTGCTTAGCAATGGAAATTTTGGGTTCAATTGTGGTCATAAGTCGAGGACTGCCTGTATTAGTTTTCAATCTTCAAGTAGTGGCATTTTTTTTTAATCTGAGCCTGGCTAATAGTGGTTCATTGAGGTTAATACTGTTAGGAAAGTAAGCCAGCTTCAAGTCATGGTACCTGGTGCTTATTTCTCAGAATTGTAGTTGGTCTTTCTTTTTACTTTCATTTTAATATTATACTCAGCTGACAATAAACTAATTTCATCAATTCTGTACGCTGTAACAATAAATCAAGCTGCAGTGATTTGTGGCTCATAATTTAGCATCAAAATCTTAGGCAGCAGAACCGATGTAGGGATATGAAGTTATAGTTGGCTTCTGAACAGGTGTATGGATGAGACACAGAGATTTGTTCAGGGGCATGGAAGACCCCCATATTATTTTGTTCTTCCACAAACAGGCCAAGAAATCATGTAGCTTAGCTTTATAAGCCAGACTGATGTTAGATATTTAATGCAGAGAGTGTAACACAAGAAATATGTCTTTTAAACCTCCTCATTTAATCACAAGAAAATAACCTCATGCTGTATAACTAAATTAATTTCAGTGGAGCATTGTAAAAAAAAAAGCTGCATTGTAAAGAAATTCCATAGCATAATCATGTACAAAATTATTCTGTTTGTTCAGTTATTTATTTGATTAATGTCATATAATCATATATGACATTAATTTAACAAATCAAAACAACATTTATCATTCAAGGAAGGCTATTTAGAAAATAGTCAATATGAAATGTCTGAAGCAAAAAATGTATCCTAAGGCAAGACACAGATGCTTAACTGCTCTTGAACGAAACACACAGAATGTCTTTAAATCCACAAACCTTTTGAACAGATGGTACTAATCTGAAACATACAATCGGTTCACACAATTTGGACAGGTCTGGGTTTTTTGCCTTTCCCTCACCTTCATGGCTCTTTCCCTTCTTCTCTCTTACATCTTCAGAATAATATTACTCAGACTCCCTCACCTCTATCCTGTGGCTGATATGTATAAGTAAGATTCTCATAGTTCCTCTCCACATCCAAACCTGGAAGTTGTTAAGCTGGTGTTTACTTTTTTTCTTAGAGATTATTACTAGACATTAAGTTTTCCTCTTTTTTTTTTTGCAAAGGGGCCTGTCTACTAAATTAATTTAAAAATGAAATCTCAACTAACAAATTCAATGGCTGGAGGGGGTTAAGATAAGGAACATTTTTTAAAAAAAACACCTTGTCAATATAATATACTGTATAAACTCTGCTTATATAAGCACTCAAGACAGCTCCAACACTTCTGCCAATTAAATTGCTTTCTTCCAACCAAAACCACAGTCAGCTGCTTCCACAATCTGCCATCAGAACAGAAAAAATATGCCAGCAAAGGAGCAAAAAGGAAGGGGGGAGAGAGAGGGCGAGAGAGAGAGTAGTCATGGGAGGAACCAAGTCATATTACAACCCAAAACCAACCAGATAAGGAAGATTTTCTATACCAAGTTAGGCAAAAGGAAAGCTGGACTTGGTCATAGATATAGCTGTATTTTGCCTTGTTGAGACACAGCAAGGATCACTTAGGGAGCACTACCACAATCAAAGCCCCCAAAGCCCATAGAAGCAAGGAAGTACAGGTAGTCCTTGACTTATGACCGCAACTGAGCCCAAAATTTCTGTTGCTAAGTAAGACATTTGTTAAGTGAATTTTGCCCCATTTTATGACCTTTCTCGCTACAATTGTTAAGTGAATCACTGCAGTTTGTTAAGTTAATAACACAGTTGTTAAGTGAATCTGGTTTGCCCATTGACCTGCTTGTCAGAAGGTCTCAAAAGATGATCACATGACCTTGGGACAATGCAATTGTCATAAATATGAGTCCCTTGCCAAGGGTCTGAATTTTGATCACATGACCATGGGATGCCGCAACGCTTAAGTGTGAAAAATAGTCATGTCACTTTTTTCAGTGTCTTTGTAACTTCAAATGGTCAATAAACAAACTATTATTCCACTTAGCAACTGTGCATTTGAGTTTATGCAAGGGCATGGATGGGGAAGGAACCACCATCAACTCAACCCTGGCAAGATGAAGTGTCTAAGGGTTGTTGCCCTTCCCCCTAGGCCTAGATGATACTTCATTTTTGATTCTGGATGGTATGGTATTTCCCCAGACACAGCTGGTCTAGAATTTAGGGTCCTCTTGGACTTGTAGCTTCTGCTCAAGGAGCAGATGGCAGCTGTGGCGGGGAATGGGAAGGGCTTTGCACAGTTTTGCCTAGTGCAACAGTCCCCAACATTTCCAGCTCTTTACCCTGGCAGCAGCGGCAGGGGAGGGAGAGGGAATGGTTGTGCGCGTGTTCACAAAAATGCAGCTTCGCGCGCTCACATGTTCTCCCGCCATTTGTGCAGCTCAGTTCCCAACAGGCCACAGGCCACCACCAAATTGTGGACCAGGGGTTGGTCCAGTTGTGCCCTTTCCTGGGTCTGGAGACTTTACTCATAGATGTTCATGCCTTGATTACCTCCCATGTGGATTACTGCAACATACACTACCTAAGTTACATGAGCAAACCTAGGGAGCCCCATTACTGTGGATGCTACTGCTTCTGGACCAGTTAAAGTTTCTGCATGGTTTTCAAGGGCAGCTAGTCTTTTTTCTGCATTTCAGAGAAGCATGGGCATCATGAAGAGACCCAATTCTTATTTGAAACTGTGTGGTGTGAATAGAGCCCTATGTAAAGCAGCCATGAATGATTCCAGGTTTAAGCTCTACCTGGACAAAGTGACTTCCAACTGACCTCTCTTTAGTCAGTGGTGCTCTCAGGACTTGCCTACTAAAGTGGGTAGTATTAAGGCAGCATCAGATGATTTAAGTCTAGTCGACCTGCTAATTTTAACAATAACCTGAAAATAGGGACATCATGGAAAAAATACCTGGCGGCACTATACCCACGATTTGTGATCCGGCTATGGCACTCAGTTCTGCTTGGATCTTTGTGGATGCCTAAAAATACTATGTTGCTGTGATCCTGAAAGAGGCCATGTATTAAATTATAAGATTCCTCCCTGGTGGAAGGAAGACTTTAGTCATTGTCCTTTACTGCATAAGGATTCCTTGCACAAAGAAGGAATCCAAAAACCAAGAAAGACATGTGGTGATTTTTCCAAGTAGTTACCTTTATTGTTTCATATTTATAGACAGAAACTTGCCAAACTAAAGCAGCCTCCTACTTACATCCAGCAACTATTAGGGAAGGTTTGTCTTCACCTTCTTTCTGTCACACAAACTATCTGACCAATAAGAATTGCCTCTTACTCCTCTGGAATGCACTCCCTCTTTACTGGGAACCCAGACTACATTCCCTCTCATCATCCGTGGTTATTTGGTTCTTCCATTTAGGGAAGGAAATACCTCTGAAACAATGGCCCAATGGATAAAATGACATTTAACCTCAGAAGAACCATTTCCAAACCCTAAAGTAATTAAAAGGGAGAAACAAGAGGAACCAGTTCACTCCAAAATACTTGGAAATAATTCAAAACTACTATATTAGACCCTCAGGTGGAAAGAATACTTTATGTAAGATATTACAAAGACAAAGGGATCACCAAGTGCAGTTAACAAACAGGGTCAAACCTGTCATTAAAAAAAAAACCAGATAAGAACATACAGGAACTCTCTCAAAGGAAATGAAAGCAAGTGATAAAAAATTAAAAGCACTTTCAGGAGCACATGAGGAAGATCATTTAGGCAAGTAATAAAGCATTTTTCAAATATATTTGGAATAGGAAACAGACCTCAGAAGTCATTGGACTGCTAGATGATAAGACCATTAAATGTCTCCTAAAAGAAGAAGAAGATAGTAGAAAAGCTGAATGAATTATTTGCTTCTGTCTTCACTGTTAAAGACATAAGACAGATATCTGTGCCTGAGCAGGCTATTTCAGGGGGAATATCTGATGAACTGAGACAAATAGGAGTAACAAGAGTTAAAAGCAAAATGAGAAAGTAAAGCTAAATAAATCCCTGGATTAAGATGGTATCTACTCAAGAAGTCTTAAATAATTCTTAAACATAAGTTAGCAATTTATTTCTTTGAAAATATGCATCTTCTGTTTATCAGCTGCTCCTTGGCACTGGAAAAAAAAAGACTGGATGGTGCCATTTTTTAAAAAAAAAAGAATCAATGAATAAAAAACAAAACTATAGGCTAATTAACGTAATATCTGTTCCAGCAGAAATGGTCGAAAGTATTATTAAAGGAGGAATAAATTCCAAAAAAATAACAATTCTAGAAAAAGAACCAAAATGGTATTGAAAAAGTAGGTCTTTTCTCATGAGTGTTTGAGGGTGTCTGCAACCACACAAACAAGATGCCCCAATAAATATTGCATGTTTTGACTTTCAAAAGGCCTTTGACAATATCTCTGCTAACATTTCCTGAATTCAGCTGTCATGGGATAAAGGGAAAGCCCTCCAATAGGAAAAAAAAAGAATTGGAATAAATTTCTCACACTGGGGAGATTTGTGTGGGTCTTCAAAGGATAATCTTTGGAATGGTGCATTTTTTTTTGTTTTAAAGGGTTTTATTGGTTTTTATAAGGATGGGAAGGAAAAAGGAGGGGTAGGGATTGGGGTTAGAATACAGGGAAGGTTGGGATAGGGATTGGGGTTTCCCCGATAACACTCAATGTTTGGCAAACAGCATATTGTCTGAGTACACACACACACACACACACACACACACACACAAAAGAATATTAGAGTTAATGATTGATAAATATAGTAAATTATAATAAAAATATTAAGTTTTCAATCCATAATATTTTTCTTACTAGAATACATTCAAAAATACATATCACCTTCCTTTCTCTCTAATTTGGTTATCTAGCCATTGATAAAATTTAGTCCAAGTTCTATAGTAAACTGAATCCCTTCATCCAGTGTGCTCCCACAGGGAGGGTCTTCTCAGGTGCTGCCGGTAAAAGATTGCCGGCGGGTAATGCCCAGGGGGAGGGCCTTCTCAGTGGTGCGCCTGCCCTCTGGAACCAGCTGCCCACGGAGCTGAGGACTGCCCCCGACCTCCGTTCATTCCGCCGGGACCTGAAGACCTGGCTCTTTGAGCTCTCTGGCCCAGGCTGAGAATTTTAATTTTAATTGGGGTTTTTTACTCTCTCAGGGACTGTTATAATCTTTTAATTGTTTTTAATTTTTATGTTTCTTGTTTTAATTCCCTGTAAACCGCCCTGAGTCCTTCGGGAAAGGGCGGTATACAAATCCAATTAAATAAAATAAATAAATAAATAATAAAATAATCCTCTTTCTCATTAATCTCTAAAGTTAATCTATCCATTTCTGCACAATCTAGTATTTTCTTTATTAATACTTCTTCAGTTGGTAAATTTTCATTTTTCCAATATTGGGCATAGATAATTCTCACTGCTGTTAATACATGTAATATTAAATAACCGCTCTCCTTGTCATAGTTGGAATGGTGCTTTTTAACTTGTATATAAGTTATCTGGAGTTACAGGTGATGAATAAAGTGGTGATGCTGATTATAACAAATTGTTTGAGCTGTCTCTGCAAAGAAGCTGAAGAAACAGTAGACCACCTAATTTGCTGTTGCAAGACAATCACACAGACAGATTGCAAACTACAGCATGACAAAGTAGCAACAATGGTACAGTGGAATATTTGTAAGAAATGCCATTTATCTGCAAGCAAGATTGGGTGGGATCACAAAATAGGCAAAGTAATATTTATTATTTATTTATTTTATTACATTTATATACTGCCCTTTCCCTGAGGACTCAGGGCGGTAATAAAAAATGAAGAAGCTAAAGTGCTCTGGAATTTTACAATTCAGACAAACAAGCACTTGCCACCTAACACTCCAGACTTAACAACTGTCAGTAAAAAAGACAAAAAAAGTCTGGATAGTAAACACTGCAATGCGTAGGAGACAGCAGAAGAGAAGAGAAAGAACTGAAGAAAATCATCAACTACAAGACCTGCATACAGGGGGGGGAAACAAATTTGGAAAAAAAATAATACCCTTGACCAAAGATCGGTACACTCCTTCTATCTGGGATGGTCGTCCTCTTCCACCGAGCGCGCAGCTTCGGGAGGGACGCACATGGAGCGGTGAGGGAGGAAGGGGACACCCGCCTAGCCAGCCAGATCAGCCGAATCAACCCTGGCGATCAATGGGGTGACAGATGTCGCAGCCAGATCGCCCTCACATCCAGAAAAAAAATAATGATAGTACCACTAGTCATTGGTGCCTTGGGTGCAATCCCAAAACATCTGGAGTACCACTCAAACACCATCAGCATTGACTAAGTCAGCATCAGTCAACTGCAATGGACAGCTTTACTTGGAACAACTTACATCCTGCAAGGATTAGTTTTAGCACCATAAAACAACATCTGCGTCTCCCAGGTCCTTGGGGAGGGCTCGGCAGATTGATAAATATGTGCCAATTCCAGTCTAAATATCTGGCTGACTATATGGCCAACCATACTAAATGTATATTTTCTGGAATCTGTATCCTCCTTCTGATGAGGACTTTATCCTCTCTCATGTCCCAGCCACTCTGCTAAGCTACCGAAAACTAAAGAAAGCCAGAATAGTCTCTTCCTTGTGAGTAAGCAAAGAAACACTTTTCTTTTAAAGAGTTGATCTGATAGGATACAAAATATGCTTTCCAGGGGAGAGTGGCTGGGAGTTCCAAAAATATAGATTATAAAAGTAGGATGTAGGGACTTCTGCTTGAGGTACCATAGGGCCCAATCAACTATGCAAGCCCATGTTCCATTAGATCCATAAAAGCCATTGAACTGCAAAATGAAAAAAGCTGATAACAATTATTAACAAATTATGCTCCAAAGTCTAATCCCTTCTGCAATATACAGTATATATCCTTGAAAAATTAAAGTTTACTTGATATAATTTAGGAATTTGCTAATTGTGTAGAAAGGCTGAACTGGATTCTTGCTATTTCCATTTATTGGAAAGGAGAAGGAGCTACAGACAATATTAATGTTGCTGCCTTGACCGCTCAGCAGAAAAAGAAATCTGTTTTATCTCCATTAGACACATCTGTTATAAATATTGCCCACAATCAAGGCAAGACCCAGTAAGCTGGCTGGTTGCAGATGGATGATTTGAAGATGCTGAGGTGTAAGATGAAGAGATGGCCCTCAGGGATTGAAATATTTCATCTCAATTCATTGCTAACATTTGAGGGACTCGGTCAGCAGATGGGGTCGGGGGAAAATGCCTTGTGATTTTCTATGTAGAAGAATATCTCACACACATCCACACTCTCTCAAGAATTCTCATCCTCATGGCAGCCTTCGCATGAGGTGTTGGCATAGACAAATAGCTACTGATGCCTTCAACACTGAGTCACTCCAATCACCATCATTAAGGAGAAGCAACAGTAATTCACCTCACCACACAGCACATACCACTGGCAGGCAGCCTTGAGGGCTGAGCTAAACCAGCACGCTCATCATTGGTCATGATTAATTGCCAAACTGAATTCAATGGGCCTGATCGTGAGCAGGCTGAACACAAATTCCATCCAGAATCCCAGAGAAAGCAAATTTGATATTATTATTTTATTTTATTTTATTTGGGGTGGGGGGGGGTGAAGGGAGGCAGCCAAAAGGAATTCCAGGAGCTATTCTGTCCCTAGCCAGAGGAAAATCTGTGGGGTGGATGATTTGTGTTCTGTTTAGTTAATGCTGTTTTTTGAGGTGGCTGAAAGACCCCTTCTACATTTCTTTTTAATGTTTATAAAGCCTGTCACATTTACAGCAGCTGCTTGAAGAATACTTTATTCTTAGAATATATGAGAACTTATTTCCAATTTCTCTTTGTGAAGTGTAGTTTTCTTTACTGTTTGAGGGCCAGTGCTTGCCTGTGCCATTATTGCTAATTTTGATTATATGTCTTGATAACACTTGGAAGCCTTCTTGTTCGCCCTTATCTCTTTCTCTGATAAAGTTCAGTGAGGTGAATTTCTTCATGGTGTCTTCTCCATGAAAGAGTAGGAAGTTGAGGAGACTACAGAGTACTGATCTCTACAATGATAAACACATGCCTTATTCTTTTTGTTTCTTGCAAAATACAAGATTTATTTTTAACCATGTAAATTTATCTAATTCAAATTCTAAATTCTAGCACTTTTGCTCATTTCATAACCAGTGCATCAGGGAGCACAGATTTTATCCACTACAAAAAGATTTCCTTCACTTTTATCATATAAGAAAGACCTTCAATTGGTGAAAATGTGCTGCAATCTTTGAGGTTCTGAAACAGCTAACGCGCCTGGAAAATAAATGCATGTTTGAGTGGTCTCCAATAAGTTTCAAGTAACAGAGCTTTCAAAACTTAAGGTTATTAAAGTTACCAAAATCTGGAAAAATAATAGGAAAGGAATTATTAATAACACCAGAGAGTTGAAGGAAAAAAAGAGTATTGGAAGAATATCTGAAGGACAGTGAAGAAGAGAAAGAAAGAAAGAATATGGAGACACCAAACCAGCATACAAGAAGGACCAAATGAAGAACAGAAAAAGAGGCAAAGGATTACATGGTTAGCACACACACACATACACATAACGACAACAAGAAGAGTTAAGCAGATAACAAACAGACTTAACAATGGCTAAGAGAAAAGCTGAAGAAAGAGACAGAGAAGGTAATTCTGGCTGCACAAGACCAAGCTTTAGGAACAAATGCAAGATTTGAGGATGAGAGTCCAAAATCCAGTGCAGAAAACAAGCTATCCAAAGAGCTTTCCCCAGATAAGATGATTGCTGAATCCAATTAACAGGCCACACATCTAGTAAGAACAAACACAAAGTTCAGATGCCTTTTAAAAATGGACCTTTGGGATAACCATGATCTGGATGACTGAGAATCTCCATAGACATTTAGCAGGAAAGAAAGAGAATAGAGAGATAAGTATTAACCTGACCACTAGTTTACTGTATTTTCCGGCGTATAAGACGACTGGGCGTATAAGACGACCCCCCAACTTTTGAGATGATTTTCATGGGTTAAAAAGTCATCTTATACGCCGGAAAATACGGTAATTATTAATATGACTTAAAGGGAAGAAATAAGGACAATTTTAAAGGCAAAGTTCTCCTTTGACATTTTCATAGCTAACTGATACTTAGATGCTGAGCCTGTTATGTGCAGTATGTTTACAGAGCAGGTTACATGCTGTAATAGATGTGTGACTCCAGAACACTCCCATATCATGTAGTCAGAACTGTGCTAGACTTAACACATCCACCAAACTCCATAAAGAGATGAAAAATTTGATCCATCACTAGAACTACAGACTAAAAGAAAAGAAAAAAAGTAAGGAAAAGGAAGTGTTTTATACTATGGTCCCTGAACACACACACAGACACACACAGACACACACACACACACACACTGGATTTACAATGCAACTATTCATATTGATTTCAGCATTGCTCTATAAGGGACAATCCTAAAAGTTCTTTATGGTCAAAAGTAATCCTTTTCCAACTCATTACTATCCAGAGGTGCTGGATCTCAACTCTTATAATCTCACAAAAATATACTGTAGCTAAGAACATGGGCACCAGGTTGGGCAAAGCTGTTCTGTGGTTGTTAAAAGATCTTTGTATTATCACAGAAAAAAAAAACCACAGGAGTTTGGATTTCAAAGCTCAGTGAGGATTTTTATCGTTGCTGAGCATAGACAAAGGTAGAGCCATTTAGACAATTAAAAAAAGCATTCCAGAATGCTTTATTTAACCCAGTACAAGGATGAGACAGAATGTCTCTTTAAAGAATTCTTGGTGCTTTGAAGGTTTTTTGAAGCTAAGAGAAATAAAGAATGCACAATGCACAAAACTGTCTCTCAAAGATGTCTCTGTGTGGTCTCTCTCTCTCTCTCTCTCTCTCTCTCTCTCTCTCTCTCTCTCTCTCTCTCTCTCTCTCTCTCACACACACACACACACACACACACACTTTCTTTATATGTAAATGAAGGTAAATCTCTGTGATCACTGGTATTTATGTATCAAGAAGGATGGTATTGTGCTGAGAATCAAACCCTGCAGTTAAGCTGGAAAGCTTCTCCACTTTTTGCTTGGGCAAACAATACAAAACTCTGAGTAGTTCAGCTACTATTAGCCAAAGTATCCATCAGATTAACCAGAAACAAAGCACAATCAAGAATATCTGGATACAAAGATAAATAATCAACAAAAATGTATATAGGATTTGATTTTAATTTATTGAGATTTAATTTATTGAGATTTCTATACCGCCCTTCTCCCTAAGGGACTCAGGGCGGTTCACAGGGCATATATAAATAACAATACAAAAATTAAAAGAAAATTAAACCAATGCCCAATTAAAACAAGAATGATAAAATAATAACAAGCCTATAAAAACCCATATACCCCCATCAGGCCAGACCCGCTAGTTCAAATAAATGGGTCTTCAACCCGCAACGGAAGGATCGGAGGTCCGATGCCGTCCGGAGCTCAACCGGCAGTTGGTTCCATAATGCCGGAGCACCCACAGAGAAGGCCCTCCCCCTGGGGGCCACCAGTCGACATTCCTTGACCAGAGGCACCCTGAGGAGGCCCTCTCTGTGGGCACGCACAGGGCGGAGGGGAGTCGACGCCGGCAGCAGGTGGTCCTCGAGGTATCGCGGACCCATGCCATGTAGGGACTTAAAGATCTTAACCATGATGTACTACATATTTTTTCCAATATGTAAATAAGTTATTTAGAAATATTTCAGTTCTGGTTGCTTCTGTTCCAGCCTTTTTCACTATTCTTTGTTTAAACACTCTTTATGGAGAATTAAATTGGTAATTACAGTGTTGTCCAAGCATTACAAACAGACCAGTATTTTTTACATCCTATTCCTTCAGACCCTATTTTGTGCCACAGGCAGTCCTTGCTTAGCAAGGATAATTGGGACCAGAACTTCCCTTGCTAAATAATGCTGTGGTAAATTGGGACATTGTGTAACTGTATCGCTTCATTGCTGCTATTAAGTGAGGATTGGGGGTGTTCAGCACCACTTCCTTGCAGCTTCTTACACACAAAGTCTGTAGGGAAGTCAGCAAGAAGTTGCAAACTCCAGGAGGCTTGTAAGTAGGTTGGCAGGCAGGAACTGACTGCTGCTGGGTGAGGTAGGGTACACAAACAGTTTTGAAGCTGGGGGTGGCTGCTGTCAAATACAGGTTATGCGTAGTCAGCCAGTGAGATGTGTCACCAGAGCTGCAGGGCCAAGAGTGGCTGCTGTTGAGTAGGAGAGACTTATCAGAAAGACTTTTGACCTTTTCTGCCAGCTTCCCCATTGACTTGACTCCAGGGAAAGGTTGAAGGCAAACGAGGTCCAGGCAGAAGAAGAACATCATGGCTTCAAAATCTAAGGGACTGGTTTGGACAAAACTCAGCAGCACTTTTTCGTGCAGTGGCTGATAAAAACAGGATCGCCAACTTGATCGCCAATGTCTGATGACGGATATGGCACAAAAAGAAGAAGAGTGGGAAGCTGTCAACTTGTGGCAACTGTGTGACGGCAGGGCACTGAAACCATTGCAAGTGGTGATTGCAAAGCATCAGATTTCAGTCACGTGACAATGGGGATGCAAGAGCTGGAACTTTGAACAGTCACTGAATGAGCGTTCAATGAGCAAAGATTACCTTTATTTGAGTGGTAAACTGAAAAAAACATAACTGCAGAACCAATCTATCCAAATAGAAATACTGAAGGTTTTTAGGTCCGTGTGTGTTTCGTTAACAGTTTCCTGTTGTCAAATCCCACCTATTTTAATGCTCTTTCTTGATTATGTACAGCATCAGCTTTTGATTACATGGATGAAGCAATACTTTAATTTGCTGTTTTCATCTTGCATTTATATTTTTAAGACCAGAACATAATACAGTTAAGACTAGAGACTTTTTACCACTATTTCCACTACTTGCTACAAACAGTAGACAATACATTATGATAGACCTGCAAACACAGCGCTCTCAAACAATACTGAATTAATGCTTCCTTAATTGGATTCTTATTTATTCATAAACATCACAGAAAAAACTTCATTGGGGAATGAAGAATTCATTGCTGGTTTCTGCTTGTGCTATAGTGCAGGGCTTTTCAACCAGTGGTACGGGTACCACCTGTGGTACATTGGCACCTGGCAGGTGGTACGCAACCATCCTAGAAAAGTGGTAGAAAGGGAGGGGAATGAGCTGAACCAGTGGCAGCACCGCACAAGCCTGAGCAAGAGATGGCTGGAGCTGCAGGGCTGTCAGGGCTGAGCAGAAGTGCCAGGATCAGCACCAGGCTCCAGCTGGAGATCGGCACAGATCCTGGCGCTTCTGCTGAAGCCAGAAGAAGCACCGATCAGCTGGAATGTTGCAGCATCTCCAGGGTCTTGTGATTTACATTCAGATGCTTGGCAACTGATTCATATTTATGATGGTCACAGTGTCCCAGGGTCATGTGAAGTGACCAAAACCTGCTGTAACCACCCAGCAGATGGGGGGAATAAAAACCAAACACCACCCACCCCACCCCCACTGCCAATCCTCAACAGAAATGCACACAACAATAAAAACCTTGGACAGGAGGAAGAGCGCCGCCGGGCAGGCAGGCCGGTGTCTTGCTCAGCAGTGGCTTGGGGGCCATTTTTTTCAGTGCCATTGTAACTTCAAACAGTCACAAAGCGAACTGTTGTAAGTTGAGGACTACCTGTACTTCATCACTTTTTTCCTTTTTTTTTTTTTTTTGGTCATCAAGTTTTTGACACCTTGTTAGGTGACTGGCGGTACTCGGATGTTGCCATATCCTAAAAGTAGTACAATGGGTGAAAAAGTTGAAAAGCCCTGCTATAGTGTTTATACACGGAATCTACAGTATATGTTTAATACTTTATATCCCATATTTTAGTTATGTATAGGATGTAATCATTATCTAGGGAATAAACATTGCTCCTTTGTATAGATAATTTTACCACATCTACAAGATGTGAGTTTCCAAGTGATTCATGATGAGCTGGAACATCAGGGTTACAATGTGGTACCTGATTTACAAACCCAAATTGATGCAATTGGTTTTCTTCCTGCCCCTCGTGTTTCATCCTGTACTGATTTTTTTTAAATGAGCTGACATTCTAAGACTGAGATTAAAACAATAAAAATTTTCACCTTGTGTCTACAGAATATCTGGCAATTTCCTTACCTTTGCAGTTTCCCCTGTAGGCAATGTCTAGCTGAGGATCTTTGCATTTTGCCCGTAGAAATTCACATCGAGATAAGAAAGTCCTGCCATCTGAAGCACACAATGACTTTTGAGGGGAACCTGTGCATTCCAGACTACATTCTTTGTCTTTGTCTTGTTCCACTCTTAAAAACTTTATGAGGTAGAAGGGAGAGAGAGAGAGAGAGCAAAAAAAATATATGTGAGACTGAAGTCGCATTCAAAAGATCTTGCATCTTATTGATTGATTGACACAATTTATTTATTTATAGTCTTAGCTAAATGGCAGACTATATAAATTGTGTACCAAAGATTTCAGGTTCAACAGTACCCATCGTCCCAGATTAAGCTGGAAGAGATGCCACAGTGAAATAATGAAAAAGAAACAATTCTGATTGATTTGACTTCTTGCTTTTGACAGGATTCATTGAAGACTGGTGCACAAGCAAGCTCTTATTAGTCACCTTCATATAGGAACATGAACATCTTGGTTGAAAACAAAATTCACCCCAAAGGCAAGCTGAATTTTCTAAAACCACAGGGTGTGTGTGTGTGTGGGGGGGAATCTAGCTCCTATAGCTATGGAAGAATTCAATTTTTGTTTAATGGTGGCTGATATTTGTTTGGAGCAGACAAAACTGTAGCTAAAGGCAAAGTAGCTACTGAAATAGGAGCATCAATTCTCCACCTCTGGAAGCCCCTTGCAAAGCCCAGAAGAATTCTGGAGAAAGGAGAAGCCACTGATTATGCTGGAAATTACTGCTTTCCACCATTAATAGGAAGAAACCTATCTATTCTTCACTATCAACTTGCTTATTGAACAAGAGCTCATAAGAAAAGTCTACCATGTGTATGCTCTCTGTGTGTTTGTGTGTGTGTGTGTGTGTTTATGTGTGTATATTGGAGCTGAGTTAATTGCCTCAGACACAATTTCTATTTATACTATTTTTTTGCTGTTCTCCTGATATTTATCGTGGTTTACTTTATTTTGGGTGACAATATAAATTGATATGATAAATAAGATAAAATAAATTGGTCCAAATGTCTCTTTCATGAAATTGAAACACAATTAGTAGAAGAAGCAATGTAGGAGAATGTCCCTGCATAGCAAATAGCAATGACAATAGCTATTTGAAAACTCCATACAGTACTAATTTTGAAAGTCAGAAAAGAGAGAAGTAACTTCATTGCCTTCCACGACTCTTCAAAAGTATAATCAATTACTTAGCCCTATGAAAGCAGAAAGGCATTTTATTTTCATTTCCCATAAAGGCTGGCAACACATAAAAGAAGTAAATTCACCTTAATTTTTCAGCAAATGTCTCTATCTTTCACCTGCTCTAAAATACCAATAAAAGTATGAAAGGCATGTAGTTACCTGGAGATCATTGCTGTGAGGCACAAGGGAGGAAGACGTTTTGAGCCAGAGAATGCCAATGAGCCCACACATACAAATCTTTTAATACTGCTACTGTTTTTATCAAGCACAAGTGGCTAAAAGCATTAGAACTTTAATGTTTTAATCTTTCTCTCAATGCCATTCTATCAAGTCATTCACAAATCTTGTTTTTCTCAGTGATTCCATGTATGGAATTCTAGGCATAAAGTTTGCCAGTCTTTCCGACAGAGGCCAGAAACTGTAATGCAGGAATGGGGGGACACAAACTTGCATGGCTTCTTAGTGAAGGAACTAAGGAACTCTTCTCCTGCCTCTTTGCTGGTACTGTGAGATGCCCATGCCAGCATTCAATCTGGATTGGCCATCTTACACCTCTGTCCTCCTTCCTCAGGAAAGTTACTGAAATTTGCAACTGCGATGTGTTGATGAATCATTCACTCATGCAATTTAGCCACTCCATATTTTGGGATTAACAACTGATGAAATATTCTGAGGTCTTTGTTATGTATCCAGGTGCAGGCATCTACATAGCAGCAGCCACCAGGGGGCGTTGGCCTGGACGGTTTCAGCGGGAAACCCAGTTTCGGCGGGAAACCTAGGGCCAACCCCATTGGCCAGCCGCCTACCTGGCCAGGTATATAAGGAGGCCAGGTAGCCCTTGTTCTTCAGTATGAAACCCCCCCCAAATAAAGAGCTGAACTCGTACTCCGGCTGGCACCTCTTCCTTGCGTCGGACCCACTACATTACAGTCTTAGACTTCTACGCTCACAGATATTTCTTCAACATGGGCATGCCTGTACTGTATCTGTGTTGAATCAAAATCATTTCCCTTTTTGAGGAGAATGAATATTATTGTATTATTTGCATTTATGTGACAAATGATTGTGACTACAGAGTTATGATAAAGGACAAACAAGTCAGGTCCATAATGTGAGAATTACTACCTAGGAAATCTGGTGATATTTTTTTTAAAAAAGTATGTTATAAAATACTTTCATTCACAGTTTATTTTCTTTTATTATGTGCATTTTTGATTTTGCCTTCAGGTATTATACAAGGACAATAGCAAGGATGACAATAACTTCACTGTTCAGAACTGGAGTACTAAGAATCTTTGAAATTATGAATTCCTATCTGTACAAAAATACTTTAGAGAGCTGGGCTTCAAAACAATTGACTTAATCATTGTCACCCCCTGCAAACAACTGTGATGGTGTTGTTGTTTTTTTTTGTTAAATATAAGATTTCCAAAGTAAGCATAGAGAATCTATGAACCATAGCTAATATTTATATGCATTTATGTGTGCATGTACCAGCACGCATAAGGTAAACCCACTTCATTTTTGTGTAATAGCTGCAGTCTTTGCATTTCATCACATTTCATTCTAAAGAAAATATAAAAGTCTTAAAGGGAGACTTGATAATTACAATCTTCTGTAAATTGTGCAACAATGTCATACATTTCATTATAAACCCAATATTCAGAACACTGGAACTGGAGCACATGTTTAACAGTATAATGGAATACTAACAAACAATAGGAACATTCTTTGCACATTGCACCTCTTGTTTGTCAGAACTTTTTCTTCCTATGCTTGAATAATGAACAGATTCAAAATAGCTAAATCTGCTCACAGAAACAAATCCTTGATCTGTGAGGCTATGTTCCCTTTGGTGCAATTTTTACATATGCCTAGTTTATTTTCATCGCTAGAAATGAACTTTGAGAAATGAAATATACCTTCCATATGCACTTTTCTACACTCTTGACTGAAGACTGAAGACTGATCAAGATAACTATGTTACTATATGGCCAACTAAAATTAGTATTAAACTTGCTGCATAACAGTTCTAACTTTTATTAGTATTAACTGGATCCTGAATACAGTTCTTTGTGTTTGAGAGAAGTTATAAACTGCAACTGTAGGCATACTTATCAAGAAGCCTTATTGACTTCAGCAAGCCAGGCTTCAGCAATCAAGCTTAGAACTGTCTGCAAAGTTCCTCTATGGCAACTATGCTGGCTGGGGAATTCTGGGAGTTGAAGTCCACAAGTCTTAAAATTGCCAAATTTGGAGCTCCTGCTTTATGGGCTTTCTAAGGTCAATCTTATTATTCTTAGTGAAAAGAATACCAAATGGAATATAATCAGCAATGGCTTCCTACTGCATCAACACACTGGTATAGTTGAATGAAGCTACAGCCCAAGTCAGAAGAAGCACCTAGGAAAGGAGAGCAAGAAAATTAGAAGCACCTTTCTACAACCATGTCTTTCAATTCTATATCCCTTTTATAATGAAAGCAGATGTACACTTCTTTAAGTATTCTGATAAAAGGGCAAAAGCTGGGGTGTCTGTAACATGTGGTCAAAAAGTTAAAATGGCAGCCACCACAGTGTTCTTTTTTAATTTGTGTTGCATGCAATACACATAAACCACAGGCACAGCATGGGTCACACCATTGTGGGCACTGTGTGGGCAATTTTAACAATTAACCTACTTAATCCATACGTATGAAAATGACTGAGTCCAAATAGTACACTAATTCAAAATGAAACACACTATATAATTTTGAAAAGTGAGATTATAAAAGCCCAATGTAGCACAATGCCAACAAAGAAGAAAAATAACAGCTCTCAAAAGAAACCAGAATGGTTGCATAAAGAACTCTCTGATAAATTGAAAGACAAAAAGGACAAGCATAAAAAGTGGAAAGAGGGGTGGCAAGGCTCCGTCGATGGCGGTCATTTTTGACTGTCAGCCCCGTTGTTCTATGGTTTGGGAACCCCCCCTTCGGGAGAAGAGGGGGGGTGAGCATTCAGGTAGAGGTAGAGCTCCCCTAGATCCCCAGAATGATTAGTCTGGGGAGCGAAGGGAGAGAGCTCCCTCAGAGCCTGAATTCAGCTCTGGACTTGGGGACTCCTCTGTTTTAAAGTTTTAAAACAGAGCAGGACGCTGCAACCATCTCTGCATTCAATATTGAACTTTGGATTACTCGGACACAGGCAGAGCTGAGCAGGAGATTTCTGAATTTGCAAGTACAAGATCTTTAACTCTGGGGAGTTATTTTTTTCTCTTCTCCAAAGCTTAATTTAAAAGAAAGGGGAGGAAGATGGCACCAGAATGAACTTTTAAAAGCTGTAAAAGACTCTCTTAAAAACATGTGAAGCTGGTACAAAAGAGATTTACAAGATTCGGAGATTTAAAAGGAAAGCAACAAAGTTGCAACCTGGGTTTCTAAGTTGAACTGTGATTTTTTTAAGGACTGGGTGAAAAAGTGAAAGTGAGAAATGAAAGTTAATGAGTGTTAAAATGGCTTCTAAACTGCCTAGAGCTCCTGTTTCCAGAAGTGAAGGGGCATATCCAGCTCAACAACAATCTGTATTTCAGACCTTGATGCCATCCCCCGCACCACCCTCATCAACATTAACATTAAAAGACTTACAAGAGGCGTTAAAACTTCAATCTGAGCAAATAGCAGAGCTCATTAGTGAGAAAAATAAGGAAATAAGAAAGGATATTTTACTGGCATGCCAGGGTTGGCAGTTTGTATTGAGCATTTGGATGAACGTGTGGAAGAAATTAATCAAAATAATTTGATATTGGAAGCTAAAATATGTGAAGTTGAGAATAAAATGGATAAGATTGATGATGAGGTAGTAATGATACAATATAGAGACATGGAGTTTGCTTTGAGGATAAGACGTCTGAAAGAAAATCCACAAGAAAATTTGGAAGAGACATTCGCAAAGGCCCTGGCACCTATATTGGGATGACGACTGAAAATTTTATAAGGGAAATAGATAGAATATTTTGTGTCAACTCTTGGATTGCCAGGCAAAGAAAACTACCAAGAGATGTGGTTGTTTATTTTACAAAGAGAACAATTAGACATGCAATTATTCAAGCTTTTTATAATAACAGATTTAAAGTGGCTGATCAAGAGGTCCTAATTTTGAAAGAATTCCATCAAAAATTTTAAGAAAAATGAAATAGTTTGGTTTCTTGGTAGATGAATTAAAAAAACGACAGATCCAGTTCAGATGGGAGATACCAACTGGGATGGTGGTGAACTATGTAGGTACAAGATATCGTCTTAATACAGTTCTGAAGGCAAGAGATTTTTATTGTAATGTACTGAAAATAGATTTACTGCCACTCCCAGAATTCAAAAGAGGAAAAGAAGAAGGAGCGTGACAGCCTCAAATGGAAGGAATACAGTATGGTGAAGAAATAACCTCACTGATTGTAAAAGAAGCACAGCAAACTTTGGAAACTGCACAGCCCCTGGTACTATTAGAAGAGCCAAAGGATCAAATAATGACACGGGCTGCAACCAGACAAAAGGAACAACAACAAGAACAACAGAAACAGTATTCTAAAATCATAGCTCAAGAATCTACTAATAGCGAACCAGTGGGAGGAGTGAGTCCAAAGAGGCAGGTGTTTATGGATCTGCAAGATATGTTCCGAAAGCTTCAAGCTGCAAAAGATGGTGACAAAGCTTAATAGAAGGGAAGAATATACTTTTAATTGGAATATATGTACCTATAAGAGCAAAGGTTTTTTTGGATTAAAATTTGGTGGATTACGTAGAAGATATTTAAGAAAAAGATAATGTTTTCTTTGCAGTTATTTTTGTTGGACATTATTACAGATTGTATTGTTATAGAAATCAAATTTATGTTGAATTTAATAGTGGCAGCATAATATTGGAAGAAGGAGGATCTGCCTATTATAGAAGAGTGGACTTTAAAAGTTTCAAACTTAGTAGAAATGGTAAAAATTTCAGTATATTTGAAAGGTTAATTGCAGCAAAGATACATTTCGGAATGGAGAAGATGGATTGATTACATTCTGAATAAATATGGGACTAAAAAGTTTTATTTAGCATATGAATGAGTATTAGAATTTAATAAGATGTATAATTGTTTAGTTATGCTTAACGGGAATTAAAGTGCGATAGGATTTAAAGTGTATTTATAGATAGTTAGCATATTCTAGCTCAAGCTTGTTAGATGCAATACCCTGTATTCAGCTCTGGGAAGTCGGGGGGGGGTAGAGGGGGAGGGAAGGGTGGGTTTTATGGGGAGGGGGGAAGTTGGGGGTGGAAAGGGAGGGAAGGGTGGGTTTTATGGGGAGGTGGGGGCAATTTATGTTTAAAATCTATTGTAAAACTTTTCAATTAAAAAAAAGTGGAAAGAGGGGCACATAACTAAGGCAGAATATCAGCAAATAGCCTGAGCCTGCAAAGATGAAGTGAGGAAAGCTAAGGCTCAAAATGAACTAAGGCTTGCGACCAAAGTCAACAGTAACAAAAAAAGCTTCTTTCAACATGTAAAAAACAAGAAAAAAGTTAAGGAAATAATTGGTCCATTAGTGGGAGAAAGTGGCAAGAAGGTGACAAGCAACAGGGAAAAATCAGAACTACTTAACTCATTTTTTGCATCCGTCTTTACACAAAGGGAAAAACAGTACCATAAAAAACAAATTAGAAACACAAGTTAAGATAGGCAAGAAAATGGTAAGTGAGCACCTGTCCATCCTAGATGAGTTCAAATCACCAGGACCAGATGGACTACACCCAGAAGTTCTGAAGGAACTGGCAGATGTGATCTCAGAACCACTGAACTATATCTTTCAAAGATCCTGGAGCACTGGGGAACTACCAGAGCACTGGAAAAGAGCTGATTTAGTTCCCATCTTCAAAAAAGGGGAAAAAATGGATCCAGGAAACTACAGACCTATCAGCCTGACCGCAATACCTGGGAAGATTCTGGAAAAAATAAAGAAGCAATGAATCAGGAAACACCTAGAGGCAAACAAATTCATTACCAAAAGCCAACATGGCTTTGTCAAAAACAGATCATGCCAGACAAATCTTATTGCATTATTGACCAAGTGACAAAAGACTAGAGGAATGCTGTGGATATAATTTACTTGGCTTCAGTAAGGCATGTGATAAAGTAGACTACAACCTACTATATGGGTTAGACAGCATCATCACCAGATGGATTCATAGCTGCTGACCAGCCGTACTCAGCATGTGGTCCTCAATGGAACTGCATCTACATGGAGGGAAGTGTGTAGTGGGGAACCTTAGGGCTCTGTTCTGGGCCCTATGCTCTTCGACATCTTCATCAATGATTTTGATGAGTGGGTAGATGGGGAAGTCATCAAATTTCCAAATGACACCAAACTGGCAGGAATAGCTAACACTCCCGAAGATAGGCTTAAGATACAGGAGGATCTTGACAGACCTGAACATTGGGTGCTATCTAACAAAATTAAATTCAATGGTGAAAAAAGTAAGGTTCTACATTTAGGCAAGAAAAACCAAATGTACAGGTATAGTATAGGGGGTACTTTGCTCAATAGTAGTAACTGTGAGAGGGATCTCAGAGTCCTAGTGGGCAATCACTTAAATATGAGCCAGCAGTGTGCTGCAGCTGCCAAAAAAATCCAACACAGTTCTAGGCTGCATTAACAGAAGGATAGAATCAAGATTACATGAAGTGTTAATACCACTTTACAATGCCATTACTACTAGTAGTACTACTGTTGTTGTTGTTGTTGTTGTTGTTATTATTATTATTATTATTATTATTATTATTATTATTATTATTATTATTATTATTATTATTATTATTATTATTTCATGACTTTTTTCTTCACTGGAGAAGGCTCCTGAAAAAGGTGGAAGGAAGGTGAGGAAGAGAATGACCAGAAGGTGGATGGACTCTGTAATGGTGGTGATGAGAGCACCATTGGAAGACCTGAAGGAGACCAGGTTAGAAACAGATCATCATGGAGAAAATCTATATATGTGATCAGCAACAACTTAATGGCACATAATCAATCCATCAATCCTACAGACACCCCTGCAAAGAGGTTCCTGCCAGCTGGTGTATAAACAATGATTCGAAGGACTATTTCTAGATTTAACTGCATCAAGAAGAGAGATAGCGGGGTGGGTGTGGAGGTGGGAATGAGCACCTAGTAGGCCAGAAACAGCCTTTCAATCCAGATAGGTCTCTCCTCTAGTGGGTATTTATTTGGAGCCCGTGCAAAACTCCTGTCATTTTTCTATAGCTTTTGTTAAAACCCATACCTCTAAGGCTGCCTGCACGTGACAGGTATTCTCCTGATTAACTGCACAGCAGATTGACCCAGTCAAGCAAGCAGCCATTTCCTCAGACCTCCTGGTCAATACTAAAGAGGCAAGGAGACTCCCCTCACATCCTGGCCTTCCTTTTATTTTTACAGAGAGCTCAGGTTCAGTGTTACTCTGGAGAGAGCTGGTGGACCTTCTTCCCATCCACAACCTCCCTGTATGCTTATGAGGGAATGGGAGGAAGTATACAGGGAAAGCCCATTCTCGTAGGCTCTCTAGGACTTTGTTTCTTGGAAGAGGAAAGGGGGCTAATGAGCGGGTCGTGGGATTACCAATTCCCACGACGGGGAATGGCAGCAGGCGGATAGACAGGGGGCCGTATCGCTACCGGGAGGGCTGTCTCCGCTACTTGCAAGCGGTGAGGCGCTCCGACCCTCTGCTTCTTCCCCGAGGTCCCGGGAGTGAGGATGTGCAGCCTCCTGAGCTCCGGCTGGTGTACCTGAATGCCAGGTCCGTGGTTAACAAAGCTCCCCTTGTTAGGGATTTAGTGGAGGGTGAGCATGCGGACCTGGCTTGCATCACGGAGACTTGGTTGGGCCCAGAGGGTGGGGTCCCTTTGGTTGACCTCTGCCCACCAGGCTTCCGGGTGCTACACCGGCCACGAGCTCATGGTAGGGGTGGGGGAGTGGCGGTCACTATTAGGGAGACCTTATGTCCGCGGGAGACCACCGTTTCTCAGATAGTCGGGTGTGAGTCTCTCTTTGTGAGATTTGGTTCTGGGGCGCAGTTGGGCTTGCTGCTGGTGTACATTTCGCCTAGTCGCACAGCGGCAGCCCTGCCCGAGCTGCTCGATATCCTCTCGGGGTTGGTGGTTGAGTTTCCCAAACTTATAGTTTTGGGAGACTTCAATCTACCATCCCTGGGAGGTTCATCTGAGCTAGCTCGGGAGTTCATGGCTTCCATGACGGCCATGGACCTGACGCAAGTAATTTCTGAACCAACTCATGAGGGAGGCCACACCCTTGACCTGATTTTTTTATCTAGACGGTGGTTGGATGATCTTGGTGGGGGCTCTCCATTTATTATGCCCCTGTCATGGACCGATCATCATCTCCTGCGGCTGGTCTTCCGTTTTGCCACCCCCCACCGTGGGAGTACGGAGCCAATTAGATGGTACCGCCCCAGACGCTTAATGGATCCTGATAGATTCCAAGCAGCGCTGGGGTCCCCACCTGCCTCCATTGCTCACAGCTCGGCGGATGCCTTAGTGGAAGCCTGGGAAAGGGCAGCCACTGAGGCACTTGACCGGGTTGTACCCTTGCGGCCCCTGACCCGGCGCAGATCCCAGCGAGCTCCATGGTTCTCCGCGGAGCTCCGGGAGATGAAGCATCGGAAACGGGGCCTAGAGAGCTGTTGGAGGTCCAGCCGATCCGAACCCAACCGGTTGCGGTTAAGAACCTATATTAGGTCTTATCTCGCAGCGATGAGGGTGGCGAGGTGTAATTACTTCTCCACCCTCATCGCGTCCGCAGATAATCGCCCGGCCGCCCTGTTTAGGGTGACTCGCTCACTTCTTAATCAGGAGGTGAGGGAGGATCCCTTGCAGGGTCGTGCCGAGGAATTTAGTCATCATCTATCGGATAAAATCGCTCGGATTCGGACCGGTTTGGACTCCAACTGGGCAGAGTCTGGCGATCAGGACATGGGCGGTCTTGTCAATGTTACCTGGGAAGAGTTTGATTCTGTGACCCGTGATGAAGTGGACAGGATTATGGGGAGGCTGAGCTCCTCCACATGTTTGTTGGACCCGTGCCCTTCCTGGCTGGTTTATGCAGCTAGGGAGAGGACACGAGGCTGGCTCCAGGCGGTTATATCTGCTTCCTTGAGTGAGGGTTATTTCCCCACCGTCTTGAAGGAGGCGGTGGTGAGACCTCTCCTCAAGAAGCCTGCCTTGGACCCATCTGTATTGAACAACTTTCGTCCAGTCTCCAACCTTCGCTTTCTTGCGAAGGTTGTTGAGAGTGTGGTGGCGCATCAGCTCCCTCTAGTCCCGGATGAAGCGGATTATTTGGACCCCTACCAATCGGGTTTCAGGCCCGGGTACAGCATGGAGACGGCATTGGTCGCTCTGGTGAATGATCTCTGGAGGGCTCGGGATAGGGGATATTCCTCTGTCCTAGTCCTATTACACCTCTCGGCGGCTTTTGATACCATCGACCATGGTATCTTGCTGCGGTGTCTCAGGGGATTGGGAGTGGGAGGCACAGTTCTTCAGTGGTTCTCCTCCTATCTCCTGGGACGCTCGCAGTTGGTGTTGGCAGGGGGGCAGAGATTGGCCCCTAGGTCTCTCGTTTGTGGAGTTCCTCAGGGGTCGGTTCTCTCGCCTCTCCTGTTCAACATCTACATGAAACCGCTGGGTGAGATCATTCGTGGTTTTGGAGTTGGGTATCATCAATATGCCGATGATACCCAACTTTTCTTTTCGACCCCAAACCACCCCAGTAATGCCCTCGCTGTGATGTCCCGTTGCCTGGAGGCGGTTCGGGTCTGGATGGGGAGGAACAGACTTCAACTCAACCCTGACAAGACTGAGTGGCTGTACATTCCGGCATCCCGGGACATTCAAAATGTTCCATCTCTTTCTATGGGGGGTGAGCTCTTACCCCCTGTGGATAGGGCCCGCAACTTGGGAGTCCTCCTAGATTCACGGCTTACCCTAGAAGATCATATAGTGGCCGTGACTAGGGGGGCTTTTGCCCAGGTTCGCCTGGTGCGCCAGTTGCGGCCCTATCTGGACCGGGATGCCCTGTGTACGGTCACTCATGCACTCGTGACCTCTCGCCTTGACTACTGTAATGCTCTGTACATGGGGCTTCCCTTGAAGACCACTCGGAGGCTCCAACTGGTACAGAATGCGGCCGCGAGAGTTGTCTTGGGAGTTTCCCAGTACTCCCATGTTACCCCTTTGCTCCGCGAGCTGCATTGGCTACCAGTTGTCTTCCGGGTGAGGTTCAAGGTCTTGGTTATGATCTTTAAGTCCTTACATGGCATGGGTCCGGGTTACCTCAGGGACCACCTGCTGCCGGCGTCAACTTCCCTCCGCCCAGTAGGTGCCCACAGAGAGGGCCTCCTCAGGGTACCTCCGGTCAGGGAATGCCGACTGGTGGCCCCCAGGGGGAGGGCCTTCTCTGTGGGCGCTCCGGCATTATGGAACCAACTGCCGGTGGAGCTCCGGATGACATCAGACCTCCGAACCTTCCGTCGCGGCCTGAAGACCCATTTATTTGAATTAGCTGGTCTGGCCTGATGGGGGATTATGGGTTTTAAACTGGTGTTTTTAGTATTGTATTATTGTTTTTTAACTGGGCATTGGTTTAATTTTCTTTTAACTTTTGTATCGTTATTTATATATGCCCTGTAAACCGCCCTGAGTCCCTAGGGAGAAGGGCGGTATACAAATCAAATAAAACATAAACATAAAACATAATTAATATCTAAGAAACCGGTTCAGATGCTTCAGTTGATTTGGAAGTAGATAATTCACAAACAGCCTCTAGGCTATTTGGGGTTAAGACAAATCCCCTCTGTGTTAGTTTTCAAAGCTAATTTTCTCTTAAGTGTGTTATGGTAATAGGACACTTAGGGCACTTAAGGGAAAAAAAATACCTCTCTCAGTCATAATGTTAAAACAGAAGGTCATCCACTGACACTAAATGCAGAGAGATTCATGACTGCCAGTAGGAAATTGTTGCCCAGCAAATAGTTGAACTGTGGAATTCTCAGCTAGTAGTTGTGCTAATGAAAAACAATATAAATGTTTTTGGAAGGGGACTGGATAGCTTCATTGAGGATCAGGCTGTCAAAAGCTACGAAAACTGGTGTCTGTTGACTCTCTCCTGATTCATAAGGAGAATGTCTTAAATACTAGTTTCTGAGAAGTGATGAGAACTTACAATTGACCTCCAATCCTGATTTGTGAGCTTCTCAAATATATCCAATTGTCACTGTGTGACAAAAATACTGAACAAAACAGGCTTATGACTTGATCTATAATAGTTCTTATGCTTTCCATATGATCTTAAGACAGTTAAAGCAACCATCAGTCAAAAAAACATCCCAAAGTAAAACACATCAATCAAACTCATATTCACATTTTTCCTGTGTTCCATCTTGCTGATTCCATACATTTTCAAACACAGCTGAAAATCAATCATACTGACCTTCAAAGATGAAAAAGGAAAAAAGGAAAACTAATAAATTCCAAGTTATCAGGAAGATTGGAAGTGACACTGTGTATGCATTCAAAAATGTGTGATCTATTATTCTTGATTCACCCTATCCTTTGCAAGAAGGGAGACTCCAGGTGCCTAGTTGCATGTTCAGATGCTTACTTGCAACCTGGAACCCTGATGGCATTGCATTCAGGGTAGCCTGGAGGCATTTCTGTAAAACGATTTCCCAGCAGGAATTCATGATATGAATGTGAATGCCACAGAGGTAAGGGAATAAGTCTTGGCACACTTCATGATGGGTTAGCAATTAATCATGGGGCTAGTTGGTACATGCATTGATAGATGTACCTGAATAGGATTCTGCTCAGTTAGAATGGAGCTGAAGAAGAAGAGTCATCAGAAACAGAAGTCTTGGCTACACATCCACATCAGCTGAGGTCTGATTTACCTTACCAGGCTGACAGCATTACAAGGAGATGGGACTGGACAGCTACAAAGCTCTTGGAATTTCTATGGAGCGTTTCATTGACCTGGTTGGTCCTCCAGAAGCCATTAATCAACTTGGTTTAAATCTGGAGAACAACTGATGGCAGAGGACCACAGTTCTTAATAGTTTACAGGTAGTCCTTGACTTACAATGACAATTAAGGCCCAAATTTTCATTGCTAAGCAAGGCAGTTTTTAAGCGCTCCATTTTATGACCTTTTTTCACCACTGTTGTTAAACAAATCACTATAGTTGTTAAGTGAGTCATACAGTAATTAAGCAAATTTGGCTTTCCCCACTGACTTTGTGGGAAGCCAACTGGTAAGGTTACAAATGGTGATCACATGACCCTGGCAATAAACACAGGCCAGTTGCCAAGTGGGCGAATTTTGATCATATCCGACTGTGGGGAATGTTGCAATGGATGTAAGTGTGAAAACCACTCATAAATCATTTTAGTGCCATTGTAACTCTGAACAGTCACTAAACAAATAGTTGTAAGTTGAGAAATACCTGTACTTAATAGTATATATCACTGTCAGAACGATTTAAAGTAGACAAAATAATTTGTGGTATTGAATATTCTAAGAAGAGATTTTGAGGTGGGATTGTTTACAAATGATGAACATGTGATTGCTAAAATCCATAAACTTTTACTGATATTTGAAACTGAAGAACTAGTTAAAGAATTCAAGATAAAGTAGGCTAAAAATGTGGTTATAATATAGTCATTTTTTAAAAAAATCTGAGATTTAGTGAAGCACTAATCCATATGGTAGGAAAATAGGTATAGTAAGCAAGCTCCATTTGCCTTCTGAAACTGAAATGATTGTCTGTCCACAATATCTATGTGTAGTCTGCATAGTGTATAGTGTTTGCTGTCCCACTCACTCACACATGCACACACAAACACCATGGGTGTGAGAATTTTTTATTAAGGCTTCTGAGCCTGAATTAGTATTCCCAACAATTCCCTGTGCTGGCACCAACTTATCCTCAATGAGATAAAAGGGCTACTCAAATGAAGCCAACATGGTCCAATCCACTAGGCAAAAGCAAATTCCCAAGGCAAAGGCAAGTTCCAAGACAAAGGCAAATCCACGTGTAAAGGTAAGGCAAGACAAGCAAAGGCAACAGCTGAAGAGACACAATTCAAACTTCAAAGCAAGAACACAAAGCAAGAAAACAAACACGTTCCCAGTATCACCTCCATCCATTTGCTGTGCTAAATAGCCAACTTCCAGTACAGCCCATTAAAAAGGGTGAGGCTTTCTCCTCACAAGTAATCTGGCTGACCTTCTCTGCTCCTGCCTTTTCTCTGCCCTATGTGTTCTTAGATCAGGTGCAGAAGGCAGTTCCTCATCATAAATTTTCCTCTGGCTAATGAATGACTACTCACTTCTGATGTACAGGTGCTTTTTCCAAAAGGCAACTGGACTTTATGGGGTTTTTTTTCTTAGAAAGTGTTTCACTTCTCATCCAAGAAGCTTCTTCAGTTCTAAGTGGTGGGGAGTCACAAGTTAGAACTGAAGAAACTTCTTGGATGAGAAGTGAAACATTTTCAAAGAAAAAAAACAAGAAAGATCAATTGCCTTTTGGAAAAAGGACCTTTGGGACAACTATGACCGAGATGATTGAGAGTCTCAATAGACACTCACTTCTGATTATTTTTTAGCCTTAGCAAATTAGTATGTCATGTTCCAATTCAAAGCATGATTTGAGAACATAATGGTGATAGTTGGGAATAGACTAAGCAAAGGGTATAAAACCTTGCATTCTCCAAGGTTCAAAAAAAATGAAGAAGACAATCTTCAGAAAGATAATGAAATTACATAAAAGCAAACCCTTCATGATACAAGTGCTACCCCATGTATAGGAAAGAGAGGTTAAAGTGAGGAGTTGGGTCAATTGATCAGCATTTCCTTAAATCAGGGAAGAGGATCTGACTTTTTACTTAATTTCATGTAGATATGTTGTGGGAACTCAGGGGGAAAAAAGATAGGAAGATATCTGGACTGGATAAAGTGGTAGCAATGCGGAATCTCCTGAAAAATGATTCCTTCAGACCTCTGGAAAGAAAGAGAAGGGTTAAAAATTAACACAGTAATGGAGGGGCAGGAGTTATCTACTGCAGAAGAACAATGGTAGAAGAAGGATATATTTTTGTCCGGGTTTGAAGACACTCCAGAGGCATCTGGCTGACCACTATGACGAACAAAATACAATACTGAGCTAATATGAGCTTTTAACTTTAGTTTATCATTAAGCAAACTGACCTCAAAACTAACTCTTGATGGCAAAATAACCCACAACTTTTGAGAAAGGAAGAGCCAAGTATCTCCTTGGCAAGAGAGGAACTTCAATTTAATTTAATTTAATTTAATTTAGTTTATGTACTGGAACACATGGCATTCTAATTATGTGGTATTAATTTTCCTGTTCTTAATCTCCTGAGGAATTTCATAAAGTCAGTAAGACAAGTAATCGAACTTTCATCAACATCAACATCAATCTACACTAATAGCATTATTAAAATGCTATTACTATTAAGTTTTATGGATTTTTTACTAGTATAGTGTTGTACATTGATTCTGTAGTGTATAACGTATTTTTTATTATAATGTATTAACTTTAGAAATACAATCAAAGAATGGAAAACAAAATAAAAGGGGAAAGAAAAAAACGTAAAAAACAAACAAATGTGCCATTAATTTTACAAATTACAATGGTTAAAATCTGCATATTAAAATGCCTTACATTGTTTTGAAGGTTTAAGTCAATACTAAATTAAGCCCAAATGAGATTATCAGGCATTAATTAACAACTGCCGCTAATATTATTCAAATTATCTTTATCTTTATCTTTATTATATTTGTATACCGCCCTTCTCCCGAAGGACTCAGGAGATATAAGAATTAAAATAATTTCTTCTAATCTGAAAAAAATTGATATTTAATAAATCATTAAAAATTAGTATAATAATCTTATACTCAATGAAAGCTTTTGTGTAAGACTCTAGAGGTTTTGTACAAGCAGCTATATTTAGTCCTACCCTTAGTTTGTAAGAGAAAATAGTGTAGAATTACTTTTTTTACTGATCTGAGTCAGAAATAAAATTAAAGTCAACTTGATTTGAAAGGCACCTCTTGAAAAGTAGCATTGCCAAGTTAATATTTTATATTAAAAGTTAGGAAAAAAATTCCAATCTGCTTTTAAAAACACTAGAGCTGTCAATCAAGCTGTTATAAATGCAGTGTGTGTTTTCTACATTTTAACTATTGATACTGAGGAATTACCATTCCTTTACCAACAGTAGAACAATAAACTCCTTTCTGTGCAAATGGATTATCCAGTGCTGCAAATATGCTATAAAAAGAGAAAACCTTTGGATTTTCCTAACCTATACAAAAGACATGAATTCCAAGAAATTGCAAGCAACTCAAAAGAGAATCACCAATTATAACCAGCTGGGAAGTATAGCTTGGGAACATACCAAATGCTCCCTTTCCTTATTCCCATCTGTAGCACATATGCAGGGGTTTTTTTATTACTGTAATTATGTGACAGTTGATGTGATGTGTGAAATCAGAGATCCAAAACTATTGAAGATAGGAAGATGTAGAGGCTGCAGATGATCAGTTCGTCACAGCTTGTATTGAAGAAGGGAATCCATTCTCTTTGTTCCTGGTTATACAAAGAACTTCTAGTCATTTTTGTTTGCCCTCTCAGTATAGGTTTTCCCCTGTTCAGGAAAAATCATTAGAGATAAGTAGAAGTAAGGAGCAGCTTTTTAAAATATGACTGTTCCTGCAAAAAAAAAAAAAGAATAGAATGTGTGAAATCATTATCGCCCATTTTTATGGACCCTGTTCTCTGTCTTACGCTAAGCAGGAGTTTTGCCCATCGTGTCCCAAAAGGCTTTGTTTGATGATTTTATATCAGTGATGACGAACCTTTTAGAGACTGAGTGCCCAAACCGCAACCCAAAACCCACTTATTTATTGCTAAGTGCCAGGGCTGCATCAGCATTGTGGTGCCATCAGGGGGGGCAGGGAGGCGCCTCTGAGTGCCGCCTCTGGCACGCTAAACCCGGGGGTGCAAAAATGACTGCCGCGGCGCCACAGGGTGCAGATACATCATGCAACAAAAGGGCAGGGCTAGTGAGTATCATGCAGGCACTAGCTCCGCCCCATTTGCAGCGCATGAGTGCTTGTGGCCCCGTACCCACATGCACGCATGTAAAATGCTTCCCCCTCCCTTTTGTTCCAGTCCACTAATCGACAATGGTTGGTGACCTCTGCTCTACCACCTCTACTTGAGCTTGCTAATTGGCCACTTCGCCTTCTTTGTGCTGGGTGGGGCTTCTGCTCCAGGCGTCAGTGGCCTGATGGACCTGCCGCTGGTGGCGGTGGCACACGTGCCAACAGAGAGGGCTCTGAGTGCCGCCTCTGGCACGCGTGCCATAGATTCTCCACCACTGTTTTATATGATAGGCTGCTATTAAATGCACATAGCAAGCCCTTGTGTATCATAAATATTCAACATAAATTGGTAAAAGGGGCAGCGATCCTGTACTTTTAATAAAAATGTGGAAGGAAGATTTCTAAGCAAAACTTTCCTCAACCCTGCAACCATTGAAAGCCAGGTTTTCCTTTGTATTTAGCTATCCTAGCCGTATTTTGATCCTATCTACCTGTTCAAATCTAGGAAGATTTGCTTGCTTTGTACTGAAAGAGATTCTGCACTTTTTAAATGTTTTAAAAAAGATTTTTATCCCTCCTCTTTTTTCATCTACAACTCAAGGCAGCAACCATACCTAATACTTCTTCCTCCTTCTACTTTCCCCATAACAAGGTCAGATGGGCTGAGAGAATCACCCAGTTGACTTTCATGGCTAAGGCAGGACTAGAACTCACAGTCTCTTGGATTCTAACTTAACTACTACACCAAACTGGCTTTCTTTTTTTGGCAGAAGCATTTTTTTAAAAAAAAATCCTATCATTTCTATTGTTTTCTTACTATCATATCTTACTTGGCACCATGTTTTTCCCTTTTATTAACTTTCTGTCCTGCAACTCTAAGCAACCAGGAATCATTAATGGTTGTATTAATGTCACATTATTTATTAACAAGGTTAGATACAGGGACTAATACTGTACAGAAATCTCAGATTGTTATACCCTGATCACCTACAGGACAGAGAGTACTATTAAGGGTGAGATCAAGAAAATTCTGGTTAGATACCCCAATGAAATTCTCTTTTATTAGATTCTGTTTCTTAAAAATTCAACATTTTAAAATAAAATTATGTTTTATAAACACCAATATTTTAACATTCATATTCATATTCCACAAAGCTTCTCCAGAAAACTTTCCTATGTGTATGTGTAGAAAGACACACACACACAGAGAGAGAGAGAGAGAGAGAGAGAGAGAGAGAGAGAGAGAGAGAGAGAGAGAGAGAGAGAGATGATTCTCTTAACCTTTTTTTAATTGAAAAAAATGAAAATATTAAACTGATATTTGTTCCTGGGGTACATCAGTAAATATACTCAATTACCCAAATTTTGTTTAGTTTAAAAAATATTAACATATGAAAAGATAAAGATATCATGAGGAAAAACACATGTGAGTCAGAAGTTATTGATTGATATTATGCTATGTATCACATATATGTTTACATGATCCAGCTCAGTATTTTCCCCTGAAAAAGTAATCACACCTAGGTTCCTAAAGTGAATTATGCATACATTGTTCTGAAAATGGTAGTGCTAGATCAAAACTGAGGTTAATGTCAAAAAATGAGTTCTCTTTTTAGTAAGATTCCTCCTCCTCCTCCTCCTCCTCCTCCTCCTCCTCCTCCTCCTCCTCCTCTTCTTCTTCTTCTTCTTCTTCTTCTTCTTCTTCTTCTTCTTCTTCTTCTTCTTCTTCTTCTTCTTCTTCTTCTTCTTCTTCTTCTTCGTTAAAGACAAAAACTTCCTTATTCAACCCCTCCCATTTAAAAATATTTAATGGTCTTGGATATCCTGCACTTTTCTGGAGTTTAGATGGTGGGGGCACACTTTAAAAGACTGTCTTTTCTGGTTATTATTTTTTTTATTTGAGAAAGATGGAAAAGTTAATGCCTTGTGATTTGTCAGTTTATTAACCAAATTTTGATTGCAGGATTTACTGAGATTTGGGGATTGAACAGGTTTCAGGTGTTGTTGTTTTCTTAAAATCTACTGGTGTGAACAGCCACAACACATTTTAATAACTTTGGTTGAAAAAGAAGTATGGATAGTTGATGTGGCAATAAATATCAAGATTTGAAATTTGAAGTTGAAAGATTATGGCATAAACTGGCTGCAGTGGTCTCAGTGGTTATTGGTGCACTGGATGTCGTACCCCCAAATTTTGCGTGACACTTAAAAAATCTGCACATTGAGAAAATTTCCATCCATTGATTGCAAAAGGCCACATTGGTTGAATGCACAGTGATAACTATGCTGATACATTACGACATCTGAGGTTATTGGGAAGAGCTTAATGTGTATGAAGGGTAACACCAACTGAAGAGCTGGCAGCTGTGATTCACATTTTTGTGTAAATAACAACAATAACAATAACAATAACAACAATAACTATGATTATGATTATGATTATTATATTGCTCTCATTTATACAAGTTGGAAGAAGAAATTTATTCCCTGTGCTTCACACTCTGCTCAGGTCAAATGCCAGCTGCTGTAAATCAGAGTTCAAAACTTTATTAGCACACAAGGCAAAAAGTATCAATTCTCTTTTTTTATATAGTCATAAATAAAGAGCCAGTAGGTGCCTGCCTAATTCTAGAATTTTCAAGTTTAACTTTACTAATAAGGAATAGCTTGATTTGTCACTTTCTAAATTGGCACATCTTATATCTGTTGCTACAAGTATACCTGTTTCTTCACTTTCTTTCCTTATCTATCCTAATTGACCTTTCCTTACTAAATGGCATTAGGTCAATTTTCTAATAACTACTTTCCAATAATATCTATTCAAAAGTAAATTGAATTCAATTAAACGGGGTCTATAGCTGGGTAGGTGGGTTTAGGATTCCAACTGTAATGACAGTGGTTTTGGATTATTTTGCAATTTTAAAACATTTATAAGAAAGTTTTAAGTACCAGGCAGATATGAAAAGAGGGCATATATAATTGCAACACAAGTTGGATAGGCTGAATTAGAGTCTATTTAGACTTTTGCCCAACAGTCCTCTCTTTTCCAGGTTTTAGCTGTTTTGTGTCTTTCTTGACTTCTGTATTTCATTTATTATTTGTCTAGTAATCTTCAAGAAAAGCAAGTTTCAGTTGCTTTTGCACCACCTGACTGCTGTATCTCTTATCTTCACCTTTGCGCTACACTGCATGGATATCTTTCAGGGAGTGCCATATATTGCAACATATGTTGTCTCCGTTTCCCAACTGAAGCCATACCACCAAGCTATGTGAAGTAAGGTTGGATTGATCTTACCTGCCCCAAATCATCTAATAGCTTAATTAAAATAAAACTTAATAGCTGAAGAAAGATGTCTCTTAACAGACCTGTCAGGTGCAAGAAATCAGGAATCAGGATAAAGTTCAAAAGTACTACAAGTTTATTTCTTGCTACACATACAAACTAATGATGTGTTTGACTCCACCATCAGGCTTAGCCTGGTCATCCCCTCCAGGATCCTAACTAAATGATCCTAATCTGAACCCAAAACCTGAATCACTCTTGCCCACTGCATTCCTATATCTCAGACTCCTCTATGGTTTTCTGAAAATCTATAAAGTTATTGTTGTTGTTAGTTGCGAAGTCATGTCCGACCCATGGCGACCCCATGGACAATGTTCCTCCAGGCCTTCCTGTCCTCTATTATCTTCTGGAGTCTGTTCAAGCTCACGCCTACTGCTTCAGTGACTCCATCCAGCCACCTCATTCTCTGTTGTCCCCTTCTTCTGTTGCCCTCAATCTTTCTATTGCCCTCAATCTTATTATACCTATCCAGATATTTCTGAGAATCTTCCATCAATCTTTACATAGTGGACTTCCATACAATCATAGGGCTGGAATGGCTCTTGGAGGTCTTCTATTCCAACCCCTTATACCGTCCTAGACAAATGGCTGTCCAATCTTTCTTGAAAACCTCCAGCAATGGAGCACCCACAATTCTGAGAGAGGGGCTGTTCCATTGATTAAACGTTCTCACTGTCAGGAAATTCCTCCTTGTGACCAGGTTGATTTCCCCTGTAATGAGCTTCCACCCACTGCTTCTTCTCCTGCCCTGAGATGCTATGGAGAATGACAGCCCTTCAAGTATGGGAAAAATGCTATCATGTCTCTCCTGGACCTTCTCTTTATTTCTTCTGTGACACTGAACAGCTGAAAAAGAAACATGCTATACATGTGTTTCACCTTAACTTTTCCATTCTGTATTTCATATTCTTAGGTCATTGCACTTCAGTTCAAACTTTTCTCTTCACCAAGTTTAGTGGTGGGTAACTAAGGACGGGATGCAAGTGTTTTCAGCCCCTACTAATAAAAACAAAATCACACTGTTCTTGGGCTCCCTCCAGTGGCTCATTCAAGCAACATAATAAAGGTTCTGGAAGTGCATCGCTAAAAGACTATGGAGATTTTCAGTCATCCAGGTCATAGTTGTCCCAAAGATGCTTTTTCACAAAGCAACTGGACTTTCTTGTTTTGCTTTGAAGATATTTTGCTTCTCGTCCAAGAGAGCTGAAGAAGCTTCTTGGATGAGAAGCGAAACATCTTCAAAGGAAAACAAGAAAGTCCAGTTGCCTCATGAAAAACCATCTTTGGGACAAGTCCTGGAAGTCTTTCCAAAGGTTGGCTTTTTTTCACCCTATGGCCCTGCCCCACAGGACTTACCAACACTATCTTGAGAGGTATCGCTGATATTTAACCTCGAGTTCAATCACAAGGAATACAAACAATGCAGAATATCATGAGAGAAGAAATGTACTGAGACCATCATTAATGTTACAACATTTTTGAGTCATACATACATCCACAGGGAAAGAGAGGGAGCGAGAGAGGGGAGAGGGCGAGAAGAGAGAGAGAAATTTATTGTATTGTATTGTATTAATTGAATTTCTATACTGCCCTTCTCCCGAAGGACTCAGGGCGGTGTACAGGGCAATAAAAGCATTACATACAAAAGTTAAAATAAAATAAAATTAATTAAGCCCTAACAATAAATAATTAAAAATACCCCAACACCTTAAACCAGGCCGGCCTGTTCAAATAAATAGGTTTTCAGATCACGGCGGAAAGAGTGACGGTCGGGAGCCATCCGGAGCTCAACCGGTGATTGATTCCAAAGGGCTGGCGTGCCCACAGAGAAAGCTCTCCCCCTGGGGGCCGCAAGCCGACACTCTCTGTCCGACGGCACCCTGAGGAGGCCCTCTCTGTGGGAGCGCACAGGACGAAGGGAAGATGATTGATAAGTTACAGTCAAATAAAGCAGTTATGTGGGACTGATGATACATTCAGGCTTTAATCCAGAAGTCAACCAATATGCACTGTGCAGTCCTAACAATGCTTAATATAATAATACAGAGTTATGTTCTCATCAGCCTCAAAAGTCAGGCCAAAGAACACAACTTACCCATGTGAATAGTATGCATGGGTGGGTGTCTTTATCTAGTATTCCACAATCATACTGTATGCTTGATATTGCAGGCAAGATTCCAAGTGGTAAAAGGGAATACAATCACAGTTGCTGAGCAAAAGGACACAGGGATTTCAATTAAGTAAGAGGTGCTACCTGGCAATTTTACTTTTTTTTTGGGGGGGGGAAAGTGAGATCCTGATTGCAGACATGCTTGATGACTTACAGTGGCAGATTTGCATGTACAATAATGGGGAAAACGTGTCTGTATGAAAAATGCCCAAAATTACAATTATGAAAGGGCACATATTTCTGAAACCTATGATTATCAAAACCCTCAAAAAATATGCAATTTATGGTTCTCAGTGTCAAATCCTACATTAATCTAGCTTTTCATGTTAAGTTTAAACTAGTTTCTAATATTGTCCTCTTTAAAGACAACTGACTTTGGGGAAGATAATCTGTACAAGTGGATCATGGCATTGCTATTTTCCTTATATTCAAAAATATTTCTAGCATTTTGGCATAAACCTATATTAATGTCTTTGAAACATTGCCACCTTCATCTACAATTGCTACAGATTTTTAAAAACAAAAATCAGAAGATTGTAGCTTAATTACACAGGATTGCCTTTTGTGGAACACTATATCATCAAGATATGTTTAGAACATAGTGCAAGTTCAAATGAAGCAAATTTATCAGTTAAAGCTAGATTCTGAAAATCTTTTCAGTCTCTCTTCCCAAAAAACTGTACTCCACTTTTTAACAAAATTTTTGTTATACTCTCACCACTTCCCAAAAATAAATATGCTTCATCCTTATGTGGCAGAATTATAAAGCATAATTCTTCACTTTGGTGGCCTCCAGATGGGCTACAATTATAACTTCTAGGATAACTAGTCAGCATGGCCAATTCTGGTGGAGAATTCTGGGATTCTGTGTTCAAGGTTAGGAGGCTGGGTGTAATGCACCGATCTGTTTCTAATTTCAGCATTAAGAATGTGATACCTTTTTTCTTGCAAAGGGTTTTTCTAAGTTTCTTTAAGCTTAAGATACATTGCTCTGTCTCAAATCTGCCATTTTTACTGTATTATTGATTCACGTCAGGTTCTTCTTTCTTATTTAAACTGAGGAATATTGAAAAGACAATGGTATGACTCTCTGTAGCAAATACAAGAGCATTTGCTCTGATCTCTAATCAGCATGCTTTCAATACAGGCAGCTGCTCAAAAGATTCCCTTATTATAATTGTGGCAATGTACAAAGAAATTCCAGCATCCGAGGAATCTAATGCAATACTATTCTTCCTAACTCTAAACTCCACATATATTCTCACACACAAAAACAGTACAGGAGGTTCAGTGATGTTTTCATAAATTAATCTCAGCTTTGCTTGTATTACATCAAGCAACATTTCCTTTTTTATCTATAGCATCCCCTAGCCAATGCTGTGGAATATTAAAGCTTCTTTACTTTTTGATCATTTAATAATATCAAAATGATGGGTAGCCCTGATAATACTAAAAATTGTGGAACAGAGCACTCCTATTCTAAATGATAGGAGTCCTAAATATTGACCAAATGGCTTAAATCAATGTCATAAGGAGATGCAACTTCCTGAAATGGCTTCAAAATACGCTTTGAATTTAAGATTGTGCATGCTGAGTCCCATAGGATATCGGTGCCCAGCATTTAACATTTATTCTGTGAAATGGGCATTGGGCTATAGAGGCACTGAGCTAATTGACCTCAAATTGTTCACCCACCTGGTCAGCAGAATAACTGGCAAACCACAGACCCCCCACTCTTGGTTTCTTCATCATGGTGAGAAGTACTGTATTTCACGGCAACTATTTCCCGATTTTCACACAAACCTAACGATTACAAGCTTAACAGCTACAGCATTTGCTTTAGAACTGCAGCCAAAAAAATAAAAAAAATGTAAAATTGGGTCAGTCACATGATGGCTCACTTAAAAATTGGAACAATTTACAACCATAATTCCACATCGAGGACTACCTGTAGTACACAAAAAGGATTTCTTTTATCTTCGCTTTCTATGTGTATCTAAGCATGTGTTTGTGTGTATTCATGTCTATCACCACTCTGAGACCAAGAAAAATGACAGACAAGTTAATGCAAACTTGTTCGTTCTTCAGAATTGCTTCAGATGTTGCAAAATAGGGGAGTTTTCCACGTCCATTACCATAAAGATATTACCCAGCTATTTTAAAATATACTTGCCTCCATGAATTGGCACAATTATGACAACTAAGGAGAGGGGAAATGTACAAAAATTGGTTCTTGTATGCCTTGACTTCTAAAGTGGCCAAAAGCAGATGTATCAGATAAACCAAACTAATAGTTCATGAAACCATGTGATTTTTTATCACTGACTATGAAGTTTTAAATCCACTCTAAATCATACTTACTTTGATAATACACAGCCACTCTTTAATATTCTGTTACTGGGCATGGTGTTGTCTTGAGGGCAACAGACTAGTTTGAGGGGAAAACTTCACAGGGCATACATGGCGTCTTCCATTCCTTCCCTCCCAATGTTTGTAGCTTGATACAGTTAACTTTATAGTAAATCTGACTCTGCAAAGTTCAGGGCAGTGCCCTTTATACAGTATGAGATTTGTGACACCAAGATATTTGAAATAATGTGTCCTCTTATAAGAGAGGCCCTTTATTCTTCTGCACAATGCAGAGGACCGTGTAGTAGAGCCTTCCTCATGACTGCTCCTAAGGTCCAGAACTTCACGTCAGAGGAAGAGATTCAATACCATTTCTACAATTCTATTAACTTATTCAAACTTATTTCTACAATTTCTTGCTGGTGATGTTATATTTTAATCTGATGGGTACTTATGTTTTTAAATTAATCAATTTTCATGTTTTAGGCATGAAATTTTATTTAATTTGCATTTTACTGACTACTAACGTAACTGAAGATTTTTAATGAAAAGATGAGGTACAAAGTCAATTATTTATTTTTTTTATTTTAATTCCATTTATATCCCGCCCTTCTCCAAAGACTCAGGGCGGCTTACAAGCTTAGCAGTAGCCTTCATTCTATGTATATGCCTGCTTGTTAGGGCTTTCACACACACCCCAAGTGGCATTATTACAAAGTCAGCTTATTGCCCCCAACAATCTGGGTCCTCATTTTACCTACCTCGGAAGGATGGAAGGCTGAGTCAACCTTGAGCCTGGTGGGATGCGAACCTGCACTAATTGCAGGCAGCTGGTGTTACTTAAGGAGGCATTAGCCCACTGCTCCACCAAGGCTCAGATCTTAATTATCATTCCCCCTCCGTATAATAAGAGTACACAGAACGCCCAGTACAATTTATCTTCCATTAGTTATCATGGAAGGGTTTGTTGTATTCCTTTATATCAGGGGTGTCAAACTCAATTTCATTGAGGGCCACATCAGCATTGTGGTTGCCCTCGGGGGGCCGGGTGGGTATGGCCAGGGTGGGCGTGGCCTACTGGGTGGGCATGGCTGGAGTGTGTATGGCCTACTGGGTGGACATGGCCAGCTCTACATCATTGGCATCAAGGGTGCCTATGGGGGCCTGGGCAGGAGTGGGACAGATCTGGGTGTCTCTGGCAGAAGGAGGGTCTCTGGGCCAGGGCCAAGGCAGCGGGGGCCGTTCCCTCACTGTTTCCAGGATGGCTTCGGGGGCCACATGAAACCACTTCGTGGGCCAGATCCGGCCCCCGGGCCTTGTGTTTGACACGTCTGCTTTATATTCTTTTCAAAATAAGCAACGTATCTTGGAAATTCGTTTTAGTAAAGCCAGGGATATTTTATTTTCAAGGTTAATGCTCTTGGTTGCACCAGTGCCCATTTTTTCTAACAAGGCTGCTGCTAAGATCTAAGCCACACAGAGCTTTATTTATGGTCTTGGTTTAAATTAAATTAAAGTAACTTCTCCAAATGTTTGGGTTTCCAGGCGCCATCCAAGTGTGTCCCTAAGATTGGAAGGTCTTGATTGTGTTTTGGCTTTCTCTGTTCAACTACAGTGGCCCATCTAAACCGATGTGGAAACCATCCAGGGTATTAAAAGCACATAAGGTAAGTGCTGGGCAAAAAGAAATGAACCAAAAATAAAATGTTACCCTAAATATTCAACATTTGACAGAAGAATTGGTCTCAAAAAAAAAAAAGAGGTATTCTTTCATTCTATTGGCTGCCAAACAATAGCAGCAGTTGCCAATTGATATTACAGGAAACAAAAACAAAAAAAATAAAATAAAACTTGCAAATTGCATTGGGGTGGGGGAGAGTTATTGTTGAAAATATCCATTGCCAAATGCAGACTGTTCACTTATCCAGACCGTAAAAATATTGGCAGAGCCGCCTGAAATCTTTAGACTTTAGGCAACAAAATGCAATTATGCCCCACGGGGCAGAAACATCAACAACCGCACATTAAAATGATAATATTTGCCCCTTTCAAAAAGACCCTAAATCAAACACTTGCCATCTCCTGTTACTAAAGGAATACAGCAGTGCTACATATGAGAAACCTCAATCAGTGTTATATCATTTCTGATTTATCAGATTTATTCACCACAAAAAAAATAGATTTGGTCCTTTTTTCTTCTTCTTTGAGGGACAGAGCCATGTGAAATAAAAATCAGATTGTAACTAACATGGACACGTCTAATATGGGATTTGAAGAGCATAATATAGAGCCTTGGTGGAGCAGTGGGCTAATGCCTCCTTAAGTAACACCAGCTGCCGGCAATTAGTACAGGTTCGAGTCCCACCAGGTTCAAGGTTGACTCAGCCTTCCATCCTTCCGAGGTAGGTAAAATGAGGACCCAGATTGTTGGGGGCAATTAAGCTGACTTTGTAAAAACTTGGGGTGTGTGTGAAAGCCCTAATAAGCAGGCATATACATAGAATGAAGGCTACTGCTAACCTTGTAAGCCGCCCTGAGTCTTCGGAGAAGGGCGGGATATAAATGGAATTAAAATAAAAAATAAAATAAATAAAATAATATGCAGCTTTTTCTCAAATACACAGCCATTTAAACAGAAGAAAGCTTTGGGAGAATGCAACCTGTTTGTATGCATAAGATCCTAACTGATATGTGAGATAATAGGAAAGACTTTCAAACACTTTGAGTCTCTTTCTTTTCACTTTTCACCCTTTTTTACTTCCCTCTGGTTATCGCTTTTCCCCACTATAAACCTCCCCATTTCTCTTTAATGATACATCAAAGAACCATCACATAAAAAAAACCTAAATTATCTGCACGCAGAAGGCTTTTGGTGCTGTTATATCATGCCCAAGTTCGGTTAGAAAATAAACTTGTTGGAAATCCCAGAGATAGCACTGAACGAAGTGGAGCAGTTTGTTCTTTTTTGTGCCTTTATTCCTGGCAATTGCCTAGATTAGTCCCTGCAATTTTCTTGGCAAGTTTTTCAGAAGTGGTTTACCATTGCCTCCTTCCCAGGGTTGAGTGTGTGTGACTGGCCCAAGGTCACCCTGATGGCTTGGTGTGTAATGCAGAATTAGAATTCATAGTGTCCTGGCTTCTTTCTTTTTCTTATAATTTTCATTTTTATTTATATCTTATAGTTTGATAAACTAATAAAACTTGCAGTCACGTAAGTCCTGGTTTTTGGCCTGGTGCCTTAACCACTACACCAAACTGACCCATTTGATGGAACAAACCTCTTACTCAAGCTATACAACAGCCTTTTATATTCTTACTAGCCTTCTCTGTCTTCTTTATATATTTATTTATATCCTGCCTTAATTATTTTTATAAATAACTCAAGGTGGTGAACACACCTAATACTCCTTCCTCCTTCAATTTTCCTCACAACCACAACCCTATCAAATGGGTTGGGCTGACAGAGAGTAAAGGCCCAAAGTCACCAACCTAACTTCATGCTGAAAATATCTTGAACTTCCTTCACCTTTTATATTTTTCAGCCAATGTGTTCAGTGGCGGCTGATAATCTGTGGAAGCTGAAGTTAACCTAACTGCAAGATATCAAACTAGAAAGGCTGTTCCACAAATTCTGACTGAATATTAGAAAAATGTTCATACGTAAGAATAGCTTAATAGTGGAACCTAGAAACGTTCCACAAAGCGAGTTCCCCTTTGCTGACTATAGTATAGTCAAACATGGAGACTTTGGGGAGGTTGAGTAGTTTATCTAGGATTGGATTGTATTTCTGCACTGAAAGGATGTTGGACTTGATGGTGTAAATGGCCCCTTGAAATTCTGATTCTATCATTCTACACAAAGGTATATGTTTACTCCAAAATAGGTTTACTAATTATAACAAAGCTTACTCCCACATCACTGAAAATAAAAGATGTAATAAACTTGTGGCCAAGCAACTACATATGGAGACAGATGGTCAAACTGGTGTCATTGTGGTAGTACCAGTCCAGTGGCTCAGAAAGTGAAGAATATTCCAAATTTCCAATTATTTTCCTGTATATACTATTCTAATCTACTGACATAAATTTAAGAAAGTAATGCATGATTTAAAGATTGGGAAATTAGCAGGATTAAATACAATGCTCTGTTTATCCTGGCCAAGTTAGAGAACTGAGTTGGTAATCAGAGCTTAACAGGCCTGACAACTTCACAAAGGTCATTCCAAATTACCTGAACTCTCAATCAATTTATCATCATACCACTTGAAAAATGGTGATGAGTTGCCATGGCAAGCTGCAAAACACCAGCTAGTCACCATCTGGTGTTCATTATGCGCACAGACATAGAATTTTGGAATGACAGTGATAGCAAATAAATAAAATATGACTATTTGTTATTCTCAAGAGATCTTAATGTTTGCTGGTACTGTTAATAATACACTTCTGATTATTACTCCCTCCCATCTCTCTCTCCCTCTTTTTCCCTTTCACTCCCTCCCCCTGTGTGTGTGTTTGTGTGATTAATATATTGGAATCTGAACTGAGTAAGGTCAGTCTAATTTCTCCCTATATATACCCAGGATTGTAGACAAGACACTACCCTATGCTATAACAGAAAACATGCATTAAAGATATAACAAATGTTAAAAACCAGTTAAGAAGCAGTTTAAGGCCATAGTCAATGCCAGAACATTCAACTGGTTCTTAACTGACTTTTGTGACTTTCTTACTGAATCCGTAAATACATACACATGCAATCAAGCACACATGCTCACAAATAATACTGTAGGGTGAGTAGGGTGAGAGAAAGGGCATAAAAATGAATGGGAAGCTAAAGAATTCAGATTTATCAATATAAAGATTGTTTCTTTGATAAAGGCAAAGTTACCTTCAAATCAAGTGCTATTCTAATGATTTACATGGACATATCTACATCATTTTCTTGATCCCAATAGAAAAATGGTTTGTCCTTGCCTTCTTCCTATTTTTTTTTTTTACTTCCAGTCTAGTGTTCAGGCCAAGTACTGACCGGATGTGACTTTTCTTAATCTTTTAGTCACTTTGTGATGAACCTTTTTTTTAAAAAAGGTAGTAGCTCTGACCTTTACTGCATCTCCCCTATAACCAGTCTTTGTCAAGATTCTGGTTAATTTATGGTTGCACAAAGAAAGTTTTGGAACTGGACACTTTAACCATTCTTGATCCTACTTACGGTATTTTAAAAGCACTGAAAAGTCATCAACTTAAACTCAATGGACATGGTTGCTTTATAGTTGCTTTAGCTTTAGTTAGCAGTGAGGAGCTAGGCAATCCATCAAAAATATCTTTGCAATTAGCACATCCACCATGCACAAAAACCAAGATAGGGTTCAGACAAATCTTCCACAAAAGCCTGCAGAGTCTCTGACTATGCTTTGGGATACTGAAAAAGTATGATGGTATCTATACAATTCAAATCACATGTCATGCCATTCAGTATTTGCAGTTTCAGCTCTCAATATCTAGGAAAAAATGCCTTTTATACACAGCATTATAAAATCAAAATATGAAATTCAAAAACTATGACTTATTGGTTGGTCAGGTGGCATCAAAATCAAATAAATATGCAAGTGCATATTCATAATTTACATTTCTAAATGATTTTCGATCCCTTCTATTTTTCAGACTTATCAATCAAGCAGCTATACTTCACATCTGGATTCCCCAGAGTATAAATTGCTGGTTCCTGCAGTGTTTGTATTGTTAGAGTAACACACCTTGCAACTTTTTCTGTGCATCTGACATGAAATATGTCTACATTAATGAATCTATTTGATTCATTAAAAGTGTGTGATCCATCATTGGTTTTCAATTACTGTCTGCTCCTTGCCAAACCCCTTTTCCTGATAGGCTTTCTGATGACCACAGAAACCTTTGATCCTGCTTATGCTCCTTACTCTTTCTGACTGTTTACCTGCCTTTTTCAAGAAGAAAAGTATTAATAGGAACAATGATCAGGAGCACCAATTGTCACTACTTGCCTCCACATCTCCTTTGGGAGGTAGAGTACAGATCAGTCATAGAAAGAGAGTGAGGCAAACCTGTAACATGGATAGTGAGAGAAAGGGGGGGCACACCAAGAAGGAAGACCATAGATAATGTCTAGCATCCTGCACCCACAAACCAGCACTCATCTCAAATGCATATCTTAACATTTTTCTGGTGATGCTCTTCAATTAGTTGGATTCACTTTTTGCTAGATCAGAGTTGCTGGAATTTCCATATTTGTTAACATTCATTTCTGGGGAACAGATATCTAATATATCTGGAGGGCACCAGATTGGGGAGGGCTGGCATGTGTACCCAATAGATACTTAGTTACTTAAATCAGAATTACAGACAATACAGAAGCAAAGATTGCCCATTATTTCTGGAAAAGCTCAAAAGTGCATCTTTGCTATCTTTATGCGATTCATAGAGAATGAAAATCAAGCGCACTCAACATTAACCTACAGTCTAATGTACTTCTGTTCTCCGTACTGAAGCTGAATCAGAACTAAACTAAGTCAGTCCCGTGGGGGGAAGTATTTATGCTTAACTTTGTTGCAGAAGGTGGAAGCCAGGACTATAGTAAAACAGGGCAAATCCCTCAAATGTCAAGCATAACAGATATGCTGATGTGCTGTGACACCACAGACTGAAGTGAAAAAAATGTTTTCATGAGGCCATGTTCACAGGGACAAATGATCTAGCAGAAATGGTTCCATGAAGTAATAACCAACACTCCAGAACACTCTTCATGGGTGCAATTGGTTCTATGTGAATGCAGGTTTCTGATATCATCAGAAGAATGACAGTTCCCTTAAGTTCTATATTTTCTGAATACTCCAGTAAATGTTAGGGACCTAGCATACATCGGGGGGGGGGGGGGGAATCTGAATGGAGGGCAAGCCAGTGGCTGGTAAATCCTATGTTTCTTGAAATGGTCGCATTCCTAGCTTAGGAAATGTGACCTGAATACTCCACAGTTGGAACTACAATTGGATATGCTTCATGAAGCAATCCCAGTTGTCTGTCACAGATTCATTAGGGCAATTTAAGTCATACCCCTTACATGGTAGACAATTGTTGGGTTCCCTTAGGTAACTCGGAGCAGCATGATGGCTCAGTGGTTAAGACATTGGGTTTGTTGGCTGGAAAACTGACAGCTGAGGTTTGAGACCTGAGCATCATGCCATTGGTTGAGCTCCCATTTCTGCTCCACTTCCTACCAACCTAGTAGTCTGAAAACATGCAAGTGTGAATAGATTAATAGGTACCACTTCAATGGGAAGGTAACAGTATTCCATGATATCATGCTAGCTACATGACCACGGAAACGTCCTCAAACAGTGCTGGGTCAATGGCCCTTGAAATGGAGATGAGCGCCACCCCTTATAGTGGGGAACAAATCTGCAGGGACCCCTTTATCTTAGGTACCCCAGTGAATATAATTCATAACTAGTATACTGACAGTACCAGAACACGCAAATGTTTCAATTATTTCTCAATTATTAGAAATCATTCATTTTTTCTATGGGATCTCTTGTGCAATAGCAAGTCACTTTTCTACTTTGACATCATTTATCAAACAATGATATGACCTACATCCATAGTCAAAATTTATTTCTCTCCCTCTTTACTGTTTCCTCATCCCCTGGCTATGATCTCCCTTCTAGAAGTAGCTGATTTCCAATCACATTTAGGCAGCTGCAAACCTCTCTCAACCCCTCTGAAATAAGACTGCTAACCTGTAAGATAAAATTACTAAGAGTGAAAAGCACTGATCCTTTTGTATGACACATACATTTTTGTTAAAATCAAGAAATTTCATGATAAGGCACAAAAGAGATATAAATTTAAATTGGAGGAAAAATACTCTATATGACTTAATGTAAAATACTTTAAGCCAAACATTCAAATGTAGTACCCCACGGATGAAAACTTGTCAATGTCTACCTAATTTACTATGATCTGCTCTTGCAGAAATCACACACCGTAGTTTTTGGAGCTTCTTTAAGGTTGCCAATTGCTAGCTTTTAACCCAGAAATCGTTTCCCCATAATCATGACCCAGCCATTCTCATTTTGAGTTACATAAAAAATGATTGCCAGATAACATTTATGGTATTGTATAGCAGAAACTCTCATTTAGTGAAAGGCTAAGATAAATATGTCCATTTTATGAATTTTATAAACAAGAGGTCTACAATACCGTTCCTTCTCAGAGTTCCAACTCTTTAAGCCTCCAACCCTTTAAATAACCCCCAGATTTTAAGACATTTTATGAGTTTTAAAGTAGTTATTTAAACCTAGCATGAAAGAAGACATTTTGCCCCTGGAATTAATCTATGGTCAGCACAAAGTCTGTAGTAAACAGGTTAGTTGTGAAAGTTGATTTGAAAAGGACATAAAGTTCAACCTGAGTCATTTTACTATGCAAATTATTTACTTTACAATCAATAGCTCAGCTGCCTTTTAAATGCATCTTCTCTCTCAACTGTATAGATTATAACTAAGAAGGACCATTCTTATGGCTTTAATTTAGCCTTTTTTACTCATGTGATTGCGTGATCAAAGTCCTGTTGTTCTATTATCTTGATGCAGCTTATAAAATCACACCAAATAAAACAAAGACCAATCATGCACTGTATTGTTACCAGCAGGCTATATTTTGTTGTCAAACAGCCCTCATCAAAAAGTGTGAACTCTCTGATCTCTCCAGAACTAGTCTGTCCATAACTTTGGGTTTATATCAGGTTTATAATATTTATATTATTTATTACCTTTATATCAGTAAAGACAATGCTCTTTGCTAACACAGCTCATTTTGTGCAATTAAGGTGTGCTGAAAAAGGTCAAAAAATTGTAGACCTGTAAACTTAATAAGCACAAGGATTATCTAGCCCAAGTCCTAACGAGTAAAAGAACCTGAAACTTCACAAAAGATTACTCAATTAAAATGCAACGATCAATCAGTAATCTACCAGAGGGACAAAGCATCCCATTGTATCAGCATATTGCATTGGCTTACTTTGAAAATTAATGACATAAAACTTTAATTGATTAGACAATGGGAGCCAATGCAAAAAAGCCATTTTAATTTATGATATTGTACCACAATTCTGATTATATTTTGCTACTGGCTCACAAGTCATGATCTGTTGAAAGAACCAAAACAAAATCAAAAGTATAGATGGGTATGTAAATGTCACTTCATGGCTGCCTTTTTGAAATCAGCACGGCTGATTATCATCTTATGGACCAATTATCGTCATCTTCTCTACCTAAGCTATAAGCCAATTGTAACATTCAGACAATACCTCCAGGGAGGCTTTCAAGTCATGTAGGCAGATGTATTCAATTAATTCCCATTGGAAATCCACTGGATTTAAGCAGCTAAATCAGAAGCAACATACAACCCAGGCTTGCTATACACCTGTTTTTACGTTTGTGTAGCTGTACCTCTGTAGTGATTAAGATACTCAAGGATACCAGAAGCCACATATAACCCATTATAATGGGCCAGAAATGTAACTAAGAGATCCATTGCATCAAGGGCACACTTACAAACACAAAAACAGTTATACTTTTTCCCCCCAGCGTAAAGCTTGTGGAAGGGAAGTCTTCTGTCTCATGGCAGAGGGCAGTGGGCAGGTTTAGGAAAAGAGAGTTGACAAACTTTTCTAAGTCTTCTCAGCCAGTACTGGAAGAGGGGATATCCTTCCGAACCTTTATGCTATTGGATACTGTTTGTGTAGAATAACTAGTCAGTGGGTGGTTAAAGGCATCATGAATGAATGAATAAATGCTCAAGGGAATCTTTGGTTTTGAACAGTCCAATTAACTTGGGCATCAAGCTGGAGATAGGACATCCACTATTCTTTAAAGCAAGAGTATGTTGTGGATCTGAAAGGCTATCCAGGCAGTTAAAGGAAACCATCACTTTACGAAATATAACTTCTATAACTCTTAAGTTTTCCCAGGGAAATGATGGTTGGTCTTTTTTTTTTTATAAAACTAGCCTACTCAAAGCTGTTGCCCATCTACCGTACTGCTACTTCTTGGCAACACAGCAACTGCCTGGAAGTATTTTGAAAGAAATGGTTCACAAATCAGAATGATCAGGGTGCTTCTAAGCATCCCTGCTAAGAGGAAAGAGTAACTGAAATGAGTAAGAATAACTGGGGTTTCTGTCCACGGCTTCAGTGAATCCTCCGTGCCTCAGTGGGATAATGAATATCCATTCCACCCACCAGAACAAGTCCAAACACCTGATGAATGGATATTTCAGGAAATACAATCATCATTTGGTGCTATGCGAAGCCTATTGGAAGTGACTCAAAGAAAGTCAGTCATGGATTAGACATGAGATTCATTCATTCCTTAGACTTAATTTTTTAAAGTTCTACGAGTTTCGAAAGAGCATAGATAAGCACAGCCAGGTTCCTTTGCATCACCGTACCCAGTGGTTACGCACGAAGCTGGATCTTTATCAAGCCTATTCAGCACCGGTTTGCTTCCTATTCACTTTCCTTTTTTTAAAAAAAAATTAAGCAGAGAGCATCTGCCTAGAAAGTGAAAGTGAATCCCATTCACTGGAGTGGACTCACATCGCCAAGCAACAGGATTTCAAGTTACTCCTTCGCAGTAAATTGCCCTAAAATCCTTGAACATTTAATTGTATGCCAACTCATTGCCTTTTTAGGACCAGTGTTTCAGACTCTTAAATCTGTAGTTCACTCTGTCCCCTTTTCAAAAGGCTATTAGTTTGCAACCGGGAGCCTAATTCCCCGAGGATTTCCAGCAAGCTGCAAGCTGCCAAACCCAAACCACTTAACCACTTTCCTTGCACTTGTGCTTAGTCCAAGCACTTTCAGTAGAACCAAACTGGATTAAATAAATCCTAAACGCAGCACGGACGTGTCTTTAACCTGAACACGAGCTCAATAAACTGCATCTCTCTAAATTACTTTACAATACCTGGCAGAGGATACCCATAGGCACAGATGTTTACTCGGCATTAAATTAATCTTATTAACGCTCCTTCGATCTCTCCCGATACTCCGAGCAGAACTGATGTACATATCCGTGCCCATTAAGGCACAGGGAAATCGATGCCCAGTAATTTCCCCTTGGTTGTGGGAAGATGATTAATGAGAAATTCGCGGGGACTACCAACTAACTTCAAACAAGCACGTCTGTGCGCACACGATTTCTTAAGGATGATGCCAATTTTAAGATTCCTGCTAATAAGATACATATATACATTATCAAACCAAGGTTACCTATCCTAGGGGCAGTGGGGAGAAGAGGCGTCGGAAGAATAGAGATCTCCAAGCCGCGATTGCTGCTTTCACATTTTTAAAGGGAAGGGGTTGTTAGGTTTAGCATTAAGCACCGGAGCCCTATTTTTATTTTTATTTTATTTTTATTTTTTTTGCTTTAAAAACAAGCCGATCGCCTGAAGTGAGGATTTCAGCCAATAGGTGAGAGAGGGACGCGTGGAAGAAGCGGGGCAGACTTAGGGCACCGAGGCCAGCGAAGCCGCAGCTTCCCGACTGCAGGGCAGGTTTCCCGCTTGGAGAAACGGGACCAGCGAACGGGTGGGAAGCCGGTGGCCAACGCGGGGCGAAAGACGGCGGGAGGGTTTTGCTGCCCCGGCGCGGCCACGAGAGGGAAGAGAAGGAAGCAGCCCGGAGATTCACCAACCAACCCAGCCTGGCTGCCTTACCGTCAGCGCTGAAAATTTCTGAGCCGGCGCCAGGAGAGCCAGCTCCGGCAGCAACAGCCAGAGCGGGAGCGGCAGCAGCAGCATCTTCAGCTACAAGCGGCAGAGGTCTCCTCCAACTGGCCTGGCCCTCGCCGGCTTCCCTTGCCCGGCTCTGCCCAGGCTCGCCCTTCCTCGCTTAAGGGGGGGGGGGACAAGCTCACGCCAGCTGCTCTTCGCCTTCCCGCTGACGGTTCGCGCTCGGGCTCTGCTGCTTTGCAGAAATGGGGGGGGGGTGGGTGGTGGGTGGTGAGCTTCGGTCTCTCCGGAGTCTCTCCCTCGCTCCTGCCGGCCGCTGCTGTTGCGGCTCCTGACCTTGCGGGGAAGGCTGCAGCTGGGTTCAGCTCTGCTGTCTCTAGCGGCGACGGGCGAGCGGGGGTTGCCCTCCCCTCGGCTTGCTAGAACTGCCGTCTGATGTTCGTCCCGGGAGAGCGGGATCAGAGAGCTCTTCCCGCCTCTTCTCTGCCTTCGGCTTTCCTCCTAGGCAGCCTTGCGGGCAGCAACGCGCGGCTCTGCACTCGGTTGGAATTGGGACTGATGTGAAAGAGGTGTTGGAGAGATGGATAGGTGCAGAAGCCCCAAAGGCACCACACCCCTTCTCTCTCTCTCTCTCTCTCTCTCTCTCTCTCTCTCTCTCTCTCTCTCTCTCTCTGTCTGTCTCTTTCCCTCTCTCTCTCCAGCCCCCCCCCGCCACCCAAGCCTCCACTTTCTCCGCCCAGACCTGCAGCCTCTGCCTTGATTAATTCACCCCAACCGCGTCTCCTCCGTCAACCCTGCTTGAAGTTCCAAACCGCTTTGTATTTTATCGGGGAGGGGGGGGAAGAGAGAGAGAGAGAGAGAGAGAGAGAGAGAGAGAGAGAGAGAGAGAAAGAGAGAGAGAAAGAGAAAGAGAGAAAGAGAAAGAAAGAAAGAAAGAAAGAAAGAAAGAAAGAAAGAAAGAAAGAAAGAAAGAAAGAAAGAAAGAAAGAAAGAAAGAAAGAAAGAAAGAAAGAAAGAAAGAAAGAAAGAGGAAAGAAAGAAAGACGGACGAATTGCGGTCGCCCTTCCTTGGCGATTGGCCTTCTTACAAACTGTTGGCAAGAAGGCAACCTGCGCAGACAAGGTACCCTACAACTTCGGCTGGTTGGTGGCTGCGCCGCAGGTTAGCTTGCTCGGGGCTTAAAAAGGTTGAGCAGGGGGCGCTCGGGGCAGCGTTGACGGGCGCTGTTTGCTGTCCAGCTCCGGTGACATTTGGGAAGGTTGCGCCGTTAACTCTGGTCTCTAAGGAGAGGCGAGGAGATTCAGAGCATGTGTGCCTGACGCAGGAGGTTAACGCCCGCCCTTCATACTCAGCATTGCTGGAATATTTCAGCCATCGTTACGCTGGCACAAAACTGAAGCCTTTTAATAGTGTTAAGAAGGGGGGAAAAAAGAATGAACTGCTGCCACGATCCGTCCTGCAGAGTTTACAAGAGATGGGAAGGTGTAATGCCTACCGGATGCCCTCACTCCAGCCTTGCTTCGAGATTGTTTCTTGAATCTAACTTCAAGGAAGGAAGAAATCACGATGTTCCCAAGATATTGCTCAACAGATCGCTTTGGCATCTCTGCATCCCTTTCTCCTAAAGGGGTGTGTGTGAGAAAGGGAGGGGAAGTCAAGCCGGCTCCTTAACTTCCAACGGGTGATAGACAGAGATAACCACCCTGCATTCTGATATCTCTGTGTTCATGTTTATTTATGTTTCTTAGGCATATTTAATTTGAATGTGAAAGTTAGAAGAGAACTGTAAACAACACCAGGTTTATTTGGATTTCTGCCATTTGGATAATATATTCATGGAAAGAAAACTGGTGTCATGGGTGAATGAAAAAAGTCAAAGAGATGGGTTTTCAGAGGAGACATTAGTAACTTGCATCCCTCTGTGTGTGTGTGTGTTGATTTAAAACACACTAAACAAAATCACCTGTCTATCTGCAGCAGCTGGCAAAATATGAAGAGGGAGAAAGAGATAAAGAAATATTAAAGAAGGGACAAAATTTTAGAAAGAGAAAACAGTATGCTTCTATCCACTGATTGTTGCCTGGTGGCCCAGCCACTGAAGGCGCCAGGTCCTGTCCTTCGCTAACATCTGGGCAATGAAAAAATGTGTTGATTTAAAAACAATAATTTTACTCCTGGTTACATATGGAGTGCAGAATGAAAAGAATGAGGAACTGTACTTATAAATAAGAGCTGAAGATTATTCTGTTGTAGATCTTGTCATTTAGTTAATACCCATCCTTAGCTTGATGTTCATTTTCTGTGATCTCATGCAGTTAAACTAACAGTGGGATTATATGCTCCTTTTACGCATATACTCTGTGCATAGTTGCATACAGAAAACTAGCTTACATTCAAGCTATCCTTTTCACCAGAAGTCTATGCCTCCTCCTAAAACAGGAAACTGTGGGACTTATATTGCCAACACATTTGGGGAAGGCTGATTTGACTAGTTGGAACACATTCAGTAGGAATGCTTTAGGGCTTTTTAGATTAGCAAGTGGTGTTTTTTTCCCCCCAGGATAAAACTTCCTGTGTCAACAATCTAAGGATCCTTAAGAGCAAAACTTTAATGATGCATTCAAGGATGCTGATCTACTCAATTCTAATTGGCTGGGGAAATTTGCTGCAGAAATGCCCTTTCCCTGTCCAGTCACTGAGCACTGGGCCTCCATGGTGTTATTTTGGCTTTAGCTGCAGTAGAATGAACATAGGGAAATGTTAGACTCTCAGAAGACTGGTAGACTTGTCCATCTGGAATCCTACTTGAGGTATGTGTATATTGTATGTGTTTGTATTGAGAAAATCTAAAATAGGGAAGCACGTGTGACAAACAGGCACACAAATACATGCATGCGTGTGGTGTGGTGTTGAGCAAGAGCTCTCTCTTTGCTTGATCAAAGTTGATTAGGATTGAGTAGAAGGAGAAAGGGGGGGGGGAAGACCCAGAAACACAAACAGAACTGAGAAGTTTCTGGATCAGACTTTCTGCTGTCTCTTTTGAATGGATTCTTCCAATCACTGAGGCAGAAGTTTGGGGGTTGAGGTGGTTCAACATAGGAATAATAAATGTCTGTGGCTGTTATCTAAAACGTCTTAGAGATTATTCCGTGTCAGTTTCTCACACAAAGCATACAATAAATGTAAAAAGTCTAAGCAAAAATAAAATTATAGTTTGCCCCTTCAATCCTGCCTTATCAGATGCTCATGAGAGTGGTGGAGGGTAACTTTTTCCTTAAATACTAGGTGGGTGGTTATTAGGAATCTACCAATCACTGTCCTGAAACAGCCCTGTAACCCAAAGTTTAAGACAGCACCGCTATCCGGCCTTGTTGCTGAGATGTGACAAAGATAGGTCTGCGGGCAGTAAAATTTATGTCAGTTATCTTTCCTCATCTTTCCTCTACCCCCAGATTGGACGTAGATTGGAGTAATTTCTATATATTCCAGTTACTTAAGGATTATGGGGATCAAAGTGTCATATCAGCGGAGAGTTTTAAAAAAATTAGTCCTCTGGTCCCTGGCTAAGTAGATACATCAAGGAAGTAACCTGCTTTTTCTCAAAGATGCTCAGACATGTGGGAGGTGTCCCATTTCATCTTCCCAGCAGTCCTATGTAAATTGAGTGAAGATGATTGTCCTCAGCTGTCACTCTTAAACAATTTAAGTGAGTAAGGACGTAATTCAGCTGACTCCAGCACACACTGGCTCTTCAGGCTGTTTTTTTTCTTCCTTTTTCTCCTTTTTTCCTTCTGTGCTCAAAGTTATCTCCTGAGTTCCAAACAAAAGATAAATGAGTGGGAGGAATATTGGGGGGGGGGGGGGTTGGGGGAAAGAAAATCTGTATTTTTAATTAGTTCTTGCTTCTCAATGGCTTGTAGGATTTCTTTATTGCTCCTGCTCCTTCCTTCTGCCAGAGAAGAAATGGCAGACTGAAGATGGCTCCATAAAAAGTGGAACTAATGACTGTGGCAAAGAACAAACACCTGGTGGATAGGCCACCTCTTCAAACTTGTCTGGATAAGGAGAGGGCTTGAGATTGCCCACAAGTGCTCCAAACAAGTGCTTTTGCTCCTTGTGAGGAGACCAAAAGATGGAAGTCTCCAGAGCAGGGGTGTCAAACTCAATTTCATTGAGGGCCGCATCAGCACTGTGGTTGCCCTCAGGGGGCCGGGTGGGTGTGGCCTGGGTGGGCATGGCCTACTGGGTGGGCGTGGGTAGAGTGCATATGGCCTACTGGGTGGGCGTGGCCAGCTCTACATCCATCAAGGGTGCCTATGGGGGCCTGGGCAGGAGTGGGACAGATCTGAGGGTCTCTGGCAGAAGGAGGGTCTCTGGGCCAGGGCCAAGGCAGTGAGGGCCATTCCCTCACTGTTTCCAGGATGGCTTCGTGGGCCACATGAAACCACTTCGCGGGCCGGATCCGGCCCCCGGGCCTTGTGTTTGACATGTCTGCTCCAGAGGGTTTAATGCTCTGGGAGACAAGGGAATAGCTATCTTGTTCCTTGTGAAAGAACCCCTACTTCCTTTTTTAAACACTTTTGGAAATTGCTTGCTAACTGCTTTTTAACTATTGGGAGCTTTTGTATGGACAGGTTTGACAGCACCAGGTGAGTTTCTCTTCAATCCTTAGCAAACTGAAGTTTTAACCACAGGTTTAAGTACTTGCATTTTTCTAATAAACAACAAAAAACTGATTAAAACTTTGGTGTTGAAAGGTTACAAATGGTCTAGGGGGCCAAATAAATTTTAAATAAGATTTTTGAATTAATCCTTAATCCTTCCCATGGGAAAAAGCTTTTGTTTTGAATTTTGTTTAAAAAATAAAATTTTAAAAATGAGACACTAGAGCAGGGGTAGGCAACCTCGGCTCTTTTATGACTCATGGACTTCAACTCCCAGAATTCCTGAGTCAGCTATGCTGACTCAGGAATTCTGGGAGCTGAAGTCCATGAGTCATAAAAGAGCCGAGGTTGTCTACCCCTGCACTAGAGGGAACTAACGATTATAATGAAAAGAACACATTAGCTCAATCCTCCAATTACAGAATGGAGCAAATTATTCTAACATTGAACATCTTAAAGTGTATTTCTGAAAAAAAAGGTCTCTGAAATTGGTATTCATATTGTCAATAGAGTCATTTGTCTCTATGGAAAAACTGTGTCTAAAAGATTTTATGGAAGAGGAAAGAAACCAAGACACAGTGGAAAGTGGATTTACAAATGACAGGCTACAATAATTACATGGGAAAAAATGTTACACTGGATACACAAAAAAAGACTGGCTGATGTTTTAATAATTAAAAGGGATATAGAAACAATAAACCAAGAAAGTGACCTATATTGAATTTATAGAAATGCTTATTAGAGTTTGGAGAAGGAATATAAAGATGGTTTATTTGAGCAAGGTTGACTGATAATAGATACGCTGTTGTTTCAGTAAACCTTAATAATTTATTTATTTATTTATTAATGGGACTTATATCCCGCCCTATCTCCCGAGGGACTCAGGGCGGCTAACAACAACAAAAATTAAAGGTCTCTGTACAGTAAATTAAAATTTAAAATTGAAATAAATTAAAGATTAGAGTTAAAATTGTAAACATAATTAAAATCCCTGTCAGTCCAGGTCAGCCAGGTGGAAAAGGAGTGTTTTGAGGCCGCGGCGAAAGGACCGGAGATCTGGGGCCATCCGAAGCTCAGGGGGGAGCTGGTTCCACAGGGCTGGCGCTCCCACAGAGAAGGCTCTTCCCCTGGGGGTCGCAAGCCGACATTGTCTAGCCCAGGGGTCAGCAACCTGAAACAGTGAAAGAGCCACTCGGAACCGGTTCCCTCACAAAAGGAAAAACTGGGAGCTGCAAAAAATGTGTGTGCATGCGCGTACATGCGCTTATGCGCAGAACAGGGTTTCACTGAAGAGTGGAGCCAAGGTGAGATATGCACTGACCCTGCATATTTGAATTGATTGGTTGAAATATTTTAGTCCCACTTTTTTGGGGGGGACTGCACATGGCAGAGGACTGGGAGCCACAGGAGATGGCTGAAAGAGCCGCATGTGGCTCCGGAGCTGCGGGTTGCAGACCTGTGGTCTAGCCGACGGTACCCTGAGGAGGCCTTCTCTGTGTGAGCGTACTGGGCGATGGGAATTCGTTCCCGGCAGCAGATGGTCCTGCAAGTATCCTGGGCCTAAGCCATGTAGGGCTTTAAAGGTAAGTACCAGCACCTTAAATCTCATGGATTTAAATAATTTAATTAATGGACCTTTGCTGACACTAGGACCTCAATGTCTATGCTTTATGGATTTCTTTATAGATAAGAGGTGATATATGGGAAGAAGAGATCATTTTGTGCATTTTACAAGGATGTGATAAATTACTTTGAAGTTTGGAAGTCACTTCTTTAGATACATGTTTTCTTTACTATATTCTTGCTTTTCTATTCCTCTTCTCCATTTCTTATTTTTTTCTTTTTCTTTTTTGCACCTTCTATTCTTTCTATTCTTTTATCTTTTTTAAAGTTTGTATTAGTTTTTACTAGTGTCATTATGATCTTTAATGAAATTACTCTTAAATAGAAACAGAATTCTTATTGCACCTACGGTATTTTGCACCCATTTTCTTACTCATACAAAGGGCCGGTATGTATGTGGTTTGGTGAATAAATGGATGTGTTCCATATCTGGGGGGGGGGGGGGAAACACCTCTTCTTTGTGTAAATTAGTTATTTTACTATCCAGTGCTATCAATTTGACATATTATTCATTGTTTTTTTAAGCCACAGTGCAATCTCAAAACAACATTTAATGTCCCAATATTTTGCCATACAAATATACGTTTCTCCCCATTCTAGATTTATTTTTGTGATCAGGCAAAGATAGAAAGTTATTTTTGTTTCAGTCAGCTTCCCTTCCTGTTGGGGGCATGACTGTAAAGGCTCTTCTGAAGCAGAATTAGGAACCACAGAGAAGAGTTTATGTTTCTTAACAAGCAAGAATAGAGATGAGCCTTCGAATGGGGGATTGCCTGCTAAGATAAACAACCTGCCAAGAGTTTCTCTCTAGCTGGTTTTGACGCTAGACAAAAGGTTGGTTTCACACAGCTAGAGAAAACGTTCCATCATCTTTGTGGCTTTCAGCCTCTGACAGGTTGTATAAAAACTAATCTGTAGGCATTTTTTTTTAAAAAGATTCTTGCTATGGCAAAGATTTGTGTCAGTTGGTGGATTCTATGTATTTCTGTAGTGGGAAAAGAGCAAGAGTTGTTAAAGTGTAAACTCCAGGTTCAGTGAGAGAGCAAGATCTGGATTCTGTGAAATATTTGGAAAATGACTTCTTGTCCAGCCCAGCATTAGAAATAGGGCCAGTCTTATCAAAAGAAGTCTGATCTCAGATGGCTCCTTCGAAGGCATCATTAAAGGGCCATTACTAACCAACTGCATCTCCTCATATGATAGTTTAAACATAATTTGTGTTTCAAAGCATGTGTAATCCATGAGTATTTCTATCTCAGGCAGAATAACAGAGTTGAAAGGGACCTTGGAGGTCTTCTAGTCCAGGGGTCCCCAACCCCCGGGACGTGGACCAGTACTGGGCTGTGGCATGCCAGCAACTGGGCCGCACAAACAAGCAAAGCCCTATCCGCAGGATACAGGCAGCACACAAAACCATGTACCCTCCAGTCCGTGGAAGAACCTCTCTCCATGGAACTGGTCCCTGGTGGTCTAAAGGTTGGGGACCTCTGTTCTAGTCCAAACCCCTGCTCAAGCAGGAAACTCTACATCCTTTCAGACAAATGGTTGTCTGAAAATCACCAGTGATAGAACAATCACAACTACTGAAGGCAAGCCCTTCCACTGATTAATTGTTCTAACTGCCAGGAAGTTTCTATCTACGTTCCTCCTTGATTAGTTTCCATCCATTGCCTTTTGTACTGCCTTCAGGCTGACCCCATCTTCTTTGTGGCTGCCCCTTAGATATTAGAACACTTCTATCATGTGACCCCTAATCCTTCTTTTCATTACACTAGACCAGGGGTCTTCAAACTTGGCCCTTTTATGACTTGTGGACTTCAACTTGGCTGGCTGAGGAATTCTGGGAGTTGAAGTCCACAAGTCATAAAAGGGCCAAGTTTGAAGACCCCTGCACTAGACATACCTATTCCTGCAACTGTCCTTCATATGTTTTAGTCATTTGGCCGTTAAGAATGTAAGTGATATGGAGGAGAAATGATAACAGGGACTACTTCAGATCAGGACTACCCTAGACTTTTGAGGGCTCCGCCAGGGATTGCTTTTCAAAAAGTGGACATGGCCTGGACAGAAATATTTGGATTTTAATAAAAATAAATAAATAGAGTAATAGGAGTTATTACCATGTATCTAATCATTTCCTTTGTTTATCATGTTAAAATGTAATTTGGTGGCATCCACTGAAGAGGCCATGGGTCCACGTTTAAGTCTTTGAGACACTGGTTGTCATGCTGCTTTTATAGATTGTTCCTGACTCTCTGCTTCCTAATAAAGTACGTATTCTTCAATATTTACTAGATCCTGTTCCTTGTAAATGACTCAAGTCGTGAATCATACAATTCTATTCAGCTTTATTCGAAAGCAAATCCCACAAAATTTAAAGGAGGTGCTTCCTAGGTCATTGTGCCAAGGTTTGGTATCTTGGGAGTCTAATACTGTAATTGGGAGACTATAAACTAATATTGGAAGAAATCAGACCTTGGCTAAGGGAACAAAAATTTAAGCAACATTAGTCTTTCATTGAATAGGTGCTGTCAGCTCTTTAAAAACTACTCAGGGCAGATACAGATAGTCCTTGACTTACAACCATTCATTTAGTAACTGTTCAAAGTTACAATGGCATTGGAAAAGTGACTTAGGACTGGTCCTTGCACTTATGCCTGTCACGGCATCCCCAAAGTCACCAGTTCAAAATGTGGGTGCATGGCACCTGGCAAGTATTTATGATGGTTGCAGAATCCCAGAGTCATGTGATCACCATTTTTGACCTTTGCAGCTGGCATCTGACAAGCAAAGTCAATGGGGGAAGCCAGATTCTCTCAACAACCATGTGATTCACTTAGTAACTGCAATGATTTGCTTAACAACCATGGCAAAAGTGTTGTAAAATCAGGCATGGTTCACTTATCAACTGCCTTGCTTAGTAACAGAAATTCTGGTCCCAATTGTTGTAGGTTGAGGACTACATGTATCAAAGGATATAAAAGTTTATGATCTGTCACTTGAACAGCACAATTACCTAGAACAGAGAAGGAAGAAACAAGGCTAACAGCAAAGTACATCCAACAACCAAAAAGAGGGATTTTCAAACAACAAACTCATGGAACAGGCGACTGATACTATTATGGTATGCAATACATGTTCCTTGTATGTGCTTATGCTGAAAGAGCACCCAAACTATACATGCATTAGATGTAAACTATGTGAACTATTAGAGGCAAAAGTAAGGCACTTAAAGCAGAGGTCTCCAACCCCCAGTCCGTGGACTGGCACTGGTCCGCGACATGCCAGAAATCGGTCCGTGCAAACAAGCGAAGCCCCATCTGGAGGATGCAGGCAGCATGTGAAACCACACCCCCTCCAGTCCATGAAAAAACCTCTCTCCAAGGAACCAGTCCCTGGGGCCCAAAAGGTTGGGGACCTCTGACTCTATCCAAGCTCCAATCTATGAAAGAAAGCTATACCCAAACTGAACCAAATGATGAACAAATAACCCCCAGAGGATTTGACTCTACTGATAAGCCTTTGGAGGAAGACAAATGGAAGTATGTCACACACAGAAGGAAACACAATACTCAAAGAAAGAAACAGCATACAACTAACAAACCCCTTCTGTCCAACCCAACCAACCCAACCAGAAGTAGCCCCATTAAAACTGAGTAATCGATTTCTCCCCTTAGATGGAATGTGGGACCCACAATGTCCCCCTCAAAGAAAACATGCAGATGCCTAGCAAAGAAACAACTTCAAATATCCCTTAAAAAGTCACTTCAAATATCCCTAAAAAAGTCATATCAACTGAGACAAACAGAAAAGCACCCCAGACTGCAGCCCCCCCCCCAAAAGGAAGGTGAGTGTTAGTACTAGGAGATTCTATGCTCAAAGAAATAGAATCATCTATCTGCAGACCGGACATACAATCCAGGGAGGTATGTTGTCTCCTTGGAGCAAAAATCAAAGATGTGGCTGAAAACCTAACCTGGCTTAAAAACAGTGACTGTGAGAGGGACCTTGGAGTCCTAGTGGACGATCACTTGATTATGAGCCAGCAGTGTGCAGCAGCAGGCAAAAAAGCTAATACAATCCTGGGTTGTATAAACAGAGGCATAGAATCAAGATCACACAAAGTATTAGTACCGCTTTATAAAACCCTAGTAAGACCACACCTGGAATACTGCAGCCAGTTTTGGTCACCATATCACAAAAAAGATGTTGAGAGTTTGGAAAAAAAAATCAGAGAAGAGCAACTAAGGTGATTAAAGGCCTGGATACTAAAACATATGAAAAACAGCTGCAGGACTTGGGTTTGGCTAGTCTAAAGAAAAAAAGAAATAAGGGCGACATGATAGCAGTATTCTAGTATTTGAGGGGCTGCCACAAAGAAGAGGGGGTCACGTTATTCACCAAAGCACCAGAGGGCAGGACAAGAAACAATGGTTGGAAACTGATCAAAGAGAGAAGCAACCTGGAATTAAGGAGAAACTTAGTGGAACAGCTTGCCTCCAGAAATCGTGGGTGCTCCATCACTGGAGATTTTTAAAAAGAGGCTAGACAGTCACTTGTCTGGGATGGTATAGGTCCTCCTGCTTGAGCAGGGGGCTGGACTAGAAGACCTCCAGTGTCCCTTCCAGCTCTATTCTATTCTCTGCTATTCTGTTCTGCTCTGATTCTATTCTATTCTATTCTATTCTATTCTATTCTATTCTATTCTATTCTATTCTATTCTATTCTATTCTATTCTATTCTATTCTATTCTATTCTATTCTATTCTATTCTATTCTATTATCTCCACTATCTTGTACCAGGGTAGGCATTGCAGTGACAGAGTTTTGGCAATTCAAGGTGGTCAAATATATGTCTGCACAAGAATTGTCTCCTGAACCTTTTTCCTTCATTTGATGAAAGATGATAGGATAGTGCTATTGCAAGATCTGATCTCAAATGATCCGACCCCCCCGGATTTACCCTGTATTCCTGGGAGTGGGGATCAGCAGGCCCCTGAGCTCAGGCTGGTGTACCTTAATGCCAGATTGGTAGTTAATAAGGCTCCCCTTATCCGAGAATTGGTTGAGGAGGAGCATGCCGATCTGGCTTGCATTACTGAGACCTGGTTGGGCCCAGAGGGAGGTGTCCCTCTGACTGAACTTTGCCCACCAGGTTTCCGTGTGCTTCACCAGCCTCGGGCTCAGAGAAGGGGTGGGGGTGTTGCGGTGGTTGTAAGGGAGACCTTGTGTCCGCGGGAGGCTACCGTTATTCAGATATTTGGGTGTGAGTCGCTCCTCCTGAGATTTGGCCCTGGGGTTCAGTTGGGCTTGTTGCTGGCCTATTTTTCGCCTACCTGTGTAGCAGCAGCCCTGCCCAAACTCCTTGACACCCTCTCTGGGTTGGCGGTTGAGTTCCCCAGACTTATGGTTCTGGGGGACTTTAACCTGCCATCCCTGGGAGATTCATTGGGGTTGGCTTGGGAGTTCATGACCTCCATGATGGCCATGGACCTGACCCAGGTAATTCAGGGCCCGACTCATGAGGGGGGTCACACACTCGATCTTATTTTTCTATCTGGACGGTGGTTTGATGATCTGGGAGGGGGATCTCCATCTATTACTCCCCTGTCATGGACCAATCATCACCTCCTGCGGCTGGCCTTCTGCTTCGCCCCCCCCCTGTCGCAGGGTTACAGAACCGACCAGGTGGTTCCATCCCAGGCACCTAATGGACCCTGAACGGTTCCAGGAGGCACTTGGATCTGTGCCTGCCATCTTCGCTCACAGCCCGGTCAATGCCTTAGTGGAAGCCTGGGAAAGGGCGGCCACGGAGGCACTCGACCGCATTGTTCCCATGCGGCCCCTGACCCAGCGCAGATCCCAGCGGGCACCATGGTTCTCCGTGGAGCTCCGGGAGATGAAGTGTTGGAGACGGAGCCTAGAGAACTGTTGGAGGTCCAGCCGGTCTGAGTCTGATCAATTGCGACTAAAAACCTTCATGAGGTCTTATCTCACAGCAATGGAGGCAGCGAAGTCTAATTACTTTGCTGCCCTCATCGCGTCCGCAGATAATTGCCCGGCCACCCTGTTTGGGGTGACTCGCTCCCTCCTGAATCAGGAGGTGAGGGAGGAGCCCCTGCAGGGTCATGCCGAGGAATTTAGTCAATATCTGGCGGATAAAATCGCTCAGATTCGGGCTGGCTTGGACTCCGACTGGGCAGAGTCTGACGATGGGGAATCGAGCGGTCTTGGGAATATTACTTGGGAAGAATTCAATCCTGTGACTCTGGAAGAAGTGGACAGGATCATGGGGAAGCTGAGTTCCACCACTTGTTTACTGGACCCGTGCCCCTCCTGGCTGGTTTATGCAGCTCGGGAGGGGACACAAGGCTGGCTCCAGGCAGTAATAACTGCTTCTTTGAGAGAGGGCAGCTTCCCTGCCGCCTTGAAGGAGGTGGTGGTGAGGCCCCTCCTCAAGAAGCCTGCCCTGGACCCGGCCATTTTGAATAACTATCGTCCAGTCTCCAACCTTCACTTTTTAGCAAAGGTTGTTGAGAGTGTGGTGGCTCATCAGCTTCCTCTGTTCCTGGAGGAAGCGGATTACCTGGACCCCTACCAATCGGGCTTTAGGCCCGGGTACAGCACGGAGACGGCATTGGTCGCACTAGTGAATGATCTCTGGCGGGCTCGGGACAGGGGTTGCTCCTCTGTCCTAGTCCTATTAGACCTCTCAGCGGCTTTTGATACCATCGACCATGGTATCTTACTGCGGCGCCTCAGGGGGTTGGGAGTGGGTGGCACTGTCTTACAGTGGTTCTCCTCCTACCTTCTGGGTCGTTCGCAGTCGGTGTTGGCAGGGGGGCAGAGGTCGGCCTCGAGGCCTCTCATTTGTGGAGTCCCTCAGGGGTCGGTCCTCTCGCCCCTCCTGTTCAACATCTATATGAAGCCGCTGGGTGAGATCATTCGTGGTTTTGGGGTGGGGTATCATCAGTACACTGATGATACCCAGCTTTTTATTTCCACCCCAGATCAACTCAGTGATGCCCTCTCCGTGATGTCCCGTTGCCTGGAGGCGGTGAGGGTCTGGATGGGGAGGAACAGGCTTCGTCTAAATCCCGACAAGACTGAGTGGCTGTGCATACCGGCATCTCGGGTTGTCCATTCTATTCCATCTTTATCTATAGGGGGTGAGGTGTTACCCCCCATAGATAGGGCTCGCAACATGGGTGTCCTCCTTGATTCACAGCTCAATTTTGAAGATCATATAGGAGCTGTGACCAGGGGGGCTTTTGCCCAGGTTCGCCTGGTGCACCAGTTGCGGCCCTATTTGGACCGGGATGCCCTGCGCACAGTCACTCATGTGCTCGTGACCTCTCGGGTAGACTACTGCAACACTCTCTACATGGGGCTGCCCTTGAATACCACTCGGAGGCTCCAGCTGGTGCAGAATGCGGCTGCGCGAGTTGTGATGGGGGTCTCCCGATACTCCCATTAATCACCTCTGCTCCGCGAGCTGCATTGGCTTCCAGTTGTCTTCCGGGTGAGATTCAAGGTGCTGGTGATGACCTATAAAGCCCTAAATGGCATGGGTCCGGGTTATTTACGGGAGCACCTTTTGCCGGCGTTAACTTCCCATCACCCTGTGCGATCCCACAGAGAGGGCTTCCTCAGGGTGCCGTCGGTCAGGGAATGTCGACCGGCGGCCCCCAGGGGGAGAGCATTCTCTGTGGGCGCGCCTGCCCTCTGGAATCAGCTTCCGGTTGAGCTCCGGATGGCTCCCGACCTTCGCTCATTTCGCCGCGACTTGAAGACTTGGCTATTTGAACTTCACGGCCTGGACTGGGGGACTGGGATTTTAGATCTTAAATTTTAAAAATTTTAAATTTTAGAATGTGTTTATTGTTTAGGGCTATTTGATTTAATTTCATTTTAATTTTTATACATTATGTGTTGTTTATAGTATTTTAATTGCCCTGTACACTGCCCCAAGTCCCTTTGGAGAGGGGCGGTATATAAATCCATATATATATATATATATATATATATATATACATATACATATACATATACATATACATATACATATACATATACATATACATATACATATACATATACATATATATATATGCATACATACATACACATTTTTTTCCATTTCAGCTTTTTACCAAATCTGACTCACCAGATAGAAGAAATGACAGAAATAGGAGAATGATACATAAGTGGAAGAAATGAGAGAAATTGTCATGTAATAGCTTCTTTCTTAGTTTTCCCCAGTGCTTTTTTTGTAAAAGAAAAAGGTGCCGGAACTCACACATGTCATACAACCTGCCTTGCCTACCCTACAAGGTTCCATCCAAAAAAGGTGCCGGAACTCCATTCTGAGCGTTCTATGAGAAAAAAAGCCCTGGTTTTCCCTGTACTATAATTACAATTACATTAAGAATACAGAATCTATGACGGTGTCAATGAACCATCACAATTCAAACTACCCTGTAAAACACTAGCCCTGATGATGCTACCTAATTTGGCTAATGAAATGTCTGCAAGAAAGCAAGCAAGCTCAGAGAGCACCAAGGATACCTCACCCCATAAAGTATAACTTTAATATAAGAGATCATTACTCATGTTTCTGTCTATGTATGTAATGAAATATAATAAAATAATGGCCATATTCACTTTTGAAAGAGGCTGGAGCTACGCAAGAATGGAAAAGAAAATGGAACGCAAGTGGAAGCCTGTAAGTGGAGGCACGGAAGGCAAAAAAAAAATAATCCTGAAAAAAGTAAATGATGCCTTTTTTAATGAATAAGTATTGAGGAAAAGAAGCTCAGACATTTGCAGCAAAGTGCACTGGGGGAACGGAGGGACATGTGTGTCGTGGCAAACCTCTGTTGCGTTCACTTCTAGCCTCAGGTCTCTTCTGTCTCTTTTGTCCCCACTGTGACCACTCTGGAAAAGAACAGAAATTATTAACAATTAAGACAATGAATCACAGTGCCTGCTTGCTTTAACTCTAGTTGCCCTACCACCATTTTGAGTTAGAAGGACAAACTGCCTTTTCCCACAGCCACCCAAATGGTCCCTCATGGGAATATAGGTAGCCCCAGCACATTGTCTTGGTGGGATATTTCTCAGTGGTGTGAGAAACATCTGCACAATACAGGGGTAATACAGAATGGATTCCTATTATTGTATTTCTTTTCCACCAGAGTAAATTCTCTGTCTTCAGTTAGCTCTCTTATCTCCATGATTCAGCTTCATCTATTGGTATGTGGACCGACAGATCTACAGTCCTTAGATTCTTCCCTGGGCTCCCTACCTAGAAAGTTGTTGTGTTTGAAGGGAAAACATGGGCTCTTACTTGGCTAGACTCTGCTTGAATGTCCTGCAGCTAGGAGGCAATTTTGTAGAAACATCTGGAGACACAAGATGGTGTCAAGTGATAAATTCCAACAGAAATAGCCTTGACAGCCATGGCAGGCTGATGGATTGGGAAGCGGTGAGGCAGTTTTGCATCCTGCAGATGGGAGAATTGTCCCTTATTTGGCCTTTCTTCTAACAGAATCATTTGTAGAGAAAGTGATTAAGCTGCTACAGCAGTGAGACGTTATTGGAAAAAGATACACATCTTACTTCACACCACCTAATGAAATTTGTCAATATCAATGGGCCACAGTGCTAATAAATCACTTAGGTTTTTAGTTGACGTCAGTCATTTGTTCTTCATAAATAATTTGCTCTCTCATCAAAAATATTCAGGGTTTATAAAATTATACTTTGTTTATTCCGGAATTCTGTCTCTGAGGCTTTATCATGGTACATGTGGTTCTGCTTTTCCTTTCTGGGCAAACTATATCACTGCTTTTGGTATAATTTTATAAACTTGTTATAAATTGTAATTGTGTCTGTCTGTTGCCTTGAATACTGCAGCTTTGGAGAGCTGCAGAAATGTTCCACTGCAATTCCCAGGACTTCCAGCCATGTATTTTTGTGAATGGAAATGTATGAAAGATGAAACACATGGAGTTCATACAGATCAAGCCAAAAATGCTGGAAGGTTTACCCACAAAATTTTCAACTTAGGCAGCGTGGGCAAAGAAGATGTAACAGATTATTCTCCACACTAAAGATAGTTCCCTTGTGAACTGGATGAAGTAAGGCATTGAGGCAGTAAAGTGTTAATATCGGAGTTGCCAAGCTGGAAGGTGTAAAAATGCATGGGATTGTGGTCCTTGAAAATTTGTATTATATTTGCATTATAGTTAGGTCTGCACAAAGTAATTTCCCAATTCTTCTGGCACTCCAAATTGGTCAAGCTGGCCAGCTAGACTTGAGTTGGGAAAGGATGCATCCTGTAGTGAATATATGAACGACTAGAAGCTTTGTTTCAGAAAATGAGTAGTAAATGTTAAACAGCATTTGTTTCTATATGTATGAACTAAAAAAAAAGTAGCAGTGGGGCGATTTTGAGGGGCATAACAAGGGCCATCAGATTGGGGAAGATGAAGATGAAAGATAAATACACTGAAATATAGCTAACAGCATTTTGATCCAGGTAAGGAAATTCAAAGATAAAGGTAAAGTTTCTACACTGGTATTACTTTCAAGATCAAGAAACCCAGGTATAAAGATCCATCAGCATTCGTATCTCAGTGCAAATACCCTCAAACAGTACACCCTGAATTGAGCTGTGAACCACCCACAGTTTGGTTCAAGAGAGTGGCTATGTAAGTATTGGATCAGAGATGGGTTGAGATGGATCAGAGCATTGCACTTTTGATTTGCAAAAAAACTACCATTTAGCATTTGTAGGAGTTTTTAAAGAATTTTCAAGGGCAGCATCACACAAACCATATTACAGTAATTAAACCATAGTCAGTCCAGATATATAGAGACCACTGGATATCCAAAAGTAATTTTAACTCACGAGTTAATTCCTTTATATATTTCTGGCTAATCATGTCTTCATTTTGGGTTCTTTTTTATAATCAGCACAGATTTCTTAAAATCTTATGCTCACTCATTTCAGATTGCCTTGCTTTTTCTCATCTTGCAGTCAAGAACTCCTATTATAACTAGTCAGAAGATGCCTGTGATTCAGTGGTTATAGTTGGACTTTATTGATTCTTTGAAACTAAAATCAAAACAAAGTATCAGTTTAGTATAGTGGTTAAGGCATCATGCTGGAAACTGGAAGGCTATGAATTCAAGTCCCACCTTAGGCACAAAACCATCTGGGTGGTCTTGGACCAGCCACTTTCTCTTAGCCCTAGGAAGAAAGCAATGGCAAACCACTTCTGAAAAACCTTGCCATGAAAACTGCAGGGACTTATCCAGGTAGCCTCCAAGAATAGGACATGACTGAACAGTAGGAAAAAAACAAGAAAAACTAGTTAGCATCCATATCTGTTTGCTTCCATATTTACTTGCTTGCTCACAATGTAGAAATTTCAGAAAGTCAGGTGTGGGCTTAAAATGTCTCCTTGTGCTTATCCATCCTCTGAAGAAATCTGCCCGTTTTGTTGGGATCAGCAAATATTTGAGATGGGCAAGAGGATTTGAATTACCTTAAGTAACCAAAGGGATAAGCTTTTCCTTTCCCTCCTTATTCTTAAAAAGTACCACACAAAGAAAGAAAACATGTCAGTTTAAACGGAAATAAAAATCCATTCTGATTCATGTCATCTTCGTCTCCCATCCTTGCTTATAGCTGAAGTTAGAGGCCGGCTGCTTGCCTAGAAGCAATGCCAACATCTTCTTGGGAGGAATCTGCATTCACCTCTCATTCTCATCCAACAAAGGCAGCTCTTTAATTAGGGTGACGCAGGTGTTTTCCCTTCCCCTCTTCCCCCCACTTCCAGTCTTTGCAAAGAACATGAATCTGCTTAAACAGCCAAAGACTCCTAAAACCCTCTGGCTAAGTGTGAGGTAGCTCAAAACAAAACAAAACAAAAATCTAAAGCTTAAATGTGGTGAGGAACACCGCAACATCTTGTAGAACGTATCAAAGCCAAATATAAAAGGTAGGTGATGCTGCTAAGAGAGCCTTGGTGGAGCAGTGGGCTAATGCCTCCTTAAGTAACACCAGCTGCCTGCAATTAGTGCAGGTTCGAGTCCCACCAGGCTCAAGGTTGACTCAGCCTTCCATCCTTCCGAGGTAGGTAAAATGAGGACCCAGATTGTTGGGGGCAATTAAGCTGACTTTGTAATAATGCCACTTGGGGGTGGGGTGAAAGCCCTAATAAGCAGGCATATACATAGAATGAAGGCTACTGCTAAGCTTGTAAGCCGCCCTGAGTCTTCGGAGAAGTGCGGGATATAAATGGAATTAAAATAAAATAAAATAAATAAAAAAATAAATATCTGGCAAAAACAATACCCTTGCTAATAAAGGAATATACATTTGCCTTCTTCATAGAGCTTTCTGGCATGATCCTAGGAATGGGTGCAGGAATCTTCTTAGATTAATATCTAAGAAGAATTGTTGGCTCTAATGTAGGAAGATATTGGAAGATGAAATGCTTATATTAAGAGGGAATGAGTTAATTTCTTGGCATGTCCAAGTATTTTTTTTAACCCTTAGGCCAAATAAATTGCATATTTCAAAAACTCACATGGTCTACCTACCTAGTAGACCGTATGGGTTTCTATTGCAGGACAACCCACGGCTTTAGAATAGATTTGTTAGAATTTAAATTTTTGCTTCAGTTATTATCTCATGGAGAGGGGCCAAAGGAGATTTCTTATATAACAGCATAGAAATCCTGGGTTCAGGATGAAGATAATAAATTAGCAAGAAGATAAAGACTTATAAGTTGGACATACACCAAGTATGGCTTCATCAGGTGCTGTGCCAATGGAAAGAAAATATGTCTGGGAATTGTGAAATTCTTGGCGGAGATATTTGGGCTTGCATTGCAGAGAAAGTAGAAATTTGCCCACTGTTGCTCAATCATTCCTCTCTCTTCCCCCTCTGCCCTCCTGTGATTCCTTCAGAGTATTCCAGTAATTAAAGAAAAAAGGAAAAAAAGATCACCCTTTCTCATATTACCAGAGATTTTCCACTGGCAATAAAAATAAAGCAAACTGTTCAATGATTTATTTTTTCCTGAAAACAAACAAGGGATGAATATCATGAATGCACTAGGCAGAAACACTCACTTGGAGAAGAGGGTATGGAAGCAAAGGAGGCAGGTGACAAAATCCATTGAGTTGCTATGATGCAAATTCTTCCCATTACATACTTGCATGTGACAGCGCAGGGCAAATACAAAAACAGACATTGCATCATGGTGTCACAATACCCATTCCATCATTTTAACATCATCATGGTTGGGAAGGACCTCAATGGATGCACAACAACTTCTTCTCTAACATCACAGACTCATACAGCCTCTTCTACCATGAAAGTAAAATTCCTCTTGAGAAGCTCCACTTTTAGTAAGTTTAAGTAAGTTTTAAACTGATGAACATAATCCATGCTTCTCAAATTGGACAAAGTTGAAAAGATTTCCCAGTTAAAATTGCATCATGGAATGAGAGAATCCCCCTCTCCTGAAATTTCTTCTGTCATGCAAAAATAGAAATATGTAATCAGTATTGATTGATCAGAATCCTGCTCTGTTGGAATTGCTAATGAAAGCCATGATAGGTTAAACATACTGGTGCTGAATACAACCACCAAATATTGTATTTAAATAGAAAAATGTGAATTATGTTCTAGTTTAGCCACAGACATTCCAGATTTTTCTGGCAACATCACTTAAGTTGTTATTGCATTCTTTTATCAGCCCACCCTCCAGTTTGCTGAAGGAAAAGGCAGTTTATTTAATTCTATTTTGTGTGAGAGGATAGATGGCAGATCCACTATGACTAGACAGGATTTTGGTTGGATCCAGTTGGGCAATTATTCATACAGTCTTATTTTATTCTGATTGTTTTCCTTATAGTTAAGCCAGTAAGATTCACACTGTAGTAATAAAATATTTGGCAAACTGGATTGACTCAGCAGTGCTGGAGGTATTGTGTTTTTTTTTTTAAAAAACCCTTACAATGTTTAGCTCTCTTGAAATCTCTGTGTGATCATTCTGGCCATATGCTACTGATTGAGAAATGCATACATCATGGCATCCATACAAATAAAACAGGTCTATTATTCCAGATCATTCTTATTGTTAGCTGCACTTCCTAACTCATGCTGCATTTACTTTAGGCATCTACTTTGATTTTTCTTAATTCTTAGATTGAAATCTGTGGTGAAAGAGCTTGAGGAGAAAGATAAAACTGTCACTGTAATAAAAAAAATGGAAGCGAAAAACAATGGAGAGAGGGCTGTGTTTTTTCTTTGCACCAAAAATTACAACATTTGGCATCCCTTGGACTATATTTTTTGAGGCAACTGAAACTGCGAGCCAAAATGTGTTTTATTGAAGTAACATTTCTAATTCAGATAAGAAAGACGGAAACAGACAATGCCAAAAATCTTCTGCTTAACAGCCAGGGGGGAGGGTAGACCATATTACTATATTGTACACTACTTTGTTGGGATCTATTCTCATTTCAAGAATAGTGACCCAACTCATAAACTTACTTTTGACCACTATACCAAAACAGTTCAATTCAGAAGAGCATGAATAAAATGAGCCTTTTCCGTTCATGCGTGGTAAAAGGTGGTTATGATAAGCCATACTATTGCTTATTTGATTTTGCTGTTCTCTAAATCCTGTCACTATGCTTGATAGGTTTTATAGCTTTGTATCATGCATAAACCCAGTTTTTGTGATTGTTCAATAAGCCAGGATTAAAAGAACAATAGCTTAGCTTTCTGTGCAAATACAGAGAATCATATAATAGTTTCCTGCACACATAGAACAAGTATTTCAGGAGAGAAAAGCCTTTGAATTTCTAGGCTCAGAAAGTAAATTCCCAGTACAGTTCTCTGTAACTACAATAAACCATGAAACCTTTTTTAAAATTTCATAGAAGTGAGCATTAATTTTGCATGAAAAAGAAAACTGAATTAAAATATTTATTTATTTATTTATTTTATTATATTTATATACCGCCCTTTCCCAAAGGACTCAGGGCGGTTTACAGGGTGATTAAAACAAAAAATACAAAAGTTAAAAACAGTTTTAAAAATTATATCCGTCCCTGAACAAATAAAACCCCAGTTAAAATTAAAATTAAAAATTAAAAATTCTCAGCCTGGGCCAGAGAGCTCGAAGAGCCAGGTCTTCAGGTCCCAGCAGAATGAACGGAGGTCGGGGGCAGTCCTAAGCTCCACTGGCAGCTGGCTCCAAAGGGCAGGCGCCCCCACTGAGAAGGCCCTATCCCTGACATCTGACTGGCCATGTCTACCAATTTCATACCACACTTCTGTTGGAGGTAATCAAAATTACTATCTGTCAGACTAATTTTTAAAACCCAAAATTTGTATTTAAACAAATTAATCAACAGGTATTCACTTTTAATTAAGTTTTTAGAATGCAGAATTTAAGTAAATTCCTTCTACAGATTTATTGCAGTAGCTGCTTCTTTTCACTCAGGTGAGCCACGTGTCTCAAGCTCTTGGTACAACCTATCTCATATTTATTTATTTATTTATTTATTTATTTATTTATTTATTTATTTATTTATTATTTATTATTTATTTATTTATTTATTTATTTATTTATTTATTTATTTAGATTTATATACCGCCCTTTCCCGAAGGACTCAGCCTGGGCCAGAGAGTTCGAAGAGCCAGGTCTTCAGGTCCCGGCGGAATGAACGGAGGTCAGGGGCAGTCCTAAGCTCTGCGGGCAGCTGGTTCCAAACCCACTAAGAAGGCCCTACCCCTGGGTGTTACCCGCTGGCAATCTTTAACTGGTGGCACCCTGAGAAGACCCTCCCTGTGGGAGCGCACTGGACGAAGGGAGCTTGATGCTGGCAGCAGGTGTTCCCTCAGATATCCCGGACCCTCACCATTTAGGGCTTTATAGGTCATCACCAGCACCTTGATGCCACTATGATATACATGAGCGTGCAGATATGTTTAGCTGGGTGAATGGTACTAATTTAAAGAACAATTCTGGTTTCTGCTGGTTAAGTTTTCATATTGGTAGTGATTTCTAGAACTCAGTGCCATACAAATCAGCCAGGTTCCTTTGCACTGGACACAATTCCTGATAACGACATGAATACATGTTTGTCATCTCAACCAGTGTCTGGTGAGAATTTGAAGGATATTCCCATGAACCTTTTGAACTTGTCCATCCACTTTATCAAATGTCTTCCCCTTCTTCTTTCTCTTAACCTTGTCAAGCACAGTTGTTGTTGTTTTTCTTTAATACATTATCTACTCATTTCACATGTCCAGAGGATCTTTCAGTATCTCCTTCCAGATTCCTATTATGAAGTGTCTACCTTCTCTCTTTTTTTCCCCAATGTTCTGGTTTCCATCTTGTCTCAAATCTTTACCAATGGAGATTGTACAAAGTGATTTGAAAAAATAATGTTATGTGAATTCCATGATTTGTGAATTAGTGAGATTATGATGGCAGCAGAGAAGCTACTACTACAGAATCAAAAAGTGCATGATGTTGAGCAGATAGAAATGACCACTACGGAACAATAATAAAATTACTAAGCATTATAGCAATATAATAGTAATTATAGTAATTATACCATAATGCTAAGCATTAGCATTCATGCATAAATAGGCTTTTCCCAAACCGATAGCTCCAGAGGTATTGGGACTACAACTCCTAGCATTCCTATTCAACATTGTCAGGCTGATTCATTCCAGATCAACATGGTTTGCCACAAAGAGAACTTCTACATGGTCACCATCACCCTAAACCCTAAGCTTTAAAACACACTGGAGAATGGTGTGCCATAATAATCAACAACAAAACCAAGCAGTCTGGTGCTCCCAGCAAAGGGAGTTGAAAGAAAAAGGGGGAAATTGACAGTATATTGTCATTTTCCAAATTGGTCACTTGGTCTGGTTTTATTGAGAAGATTTGTAAATGCCAAGCTAACCTTTCCATTACAGCAGGGGTTCCCAACCGGGGGTGCTTGCACTCCCTCAGGATGCGAGACAATATTCCAGGGGGTGCAAAAACTTTGGTTTAGAAGTTTCAAAATTACAGTGTATACACATAACCAGGTATTACTTTTGTAAGGGGTACGAGAATATATCAGAAGCGGGGTATAGAAAATTTAATTTAATTTAATTTAATTATGGGACTTATATGCCGCCCTATCTCCCGAAGGACTCAGGGCGGCTAACAACAATAAAACAACAATAATACAAATATTAAAAGAGATTAAATTTACAAAGCCCCACTAAAAACCAATAATTAAAACAAAATTTTAGTTGCGCATGCCCAAGATGGCGGACGTGCTTGGCTGAGCTCCGCGAGGAGCTCTGGCAATTTTAGCGACCCTGGGAGCCCCACAGGAATGTCATTCTCTCTGTGTCGGGGGTCTGGATTAGGGTCGAGGAAAGCTTCTGGTAGTCACTCCTGGAGCTGCTGTGCTGCTTGTCTGGCTCTGTAAGCCCGGATTTTCGGAGGGCCCCGGCTGTTCGGAGGAGTTCAGGAGAGCCGTGCAGGCCCGGAAGAACTGGCTGAGCCCGTGCTGTGCTCTGCAGCGCCGACCAGCTGACTGTGCTCTGCGGCGCCGACCAGCTGTTTGTCGGGGCCGCGGGAGCTCAACGAAGCCAGAGGGAGCGGCTGTGCTGTTTGTCGTCGGCTCTCTAAGTCTGGAGTTTTCGGAGGAGTTCGGGAGAGCCGTGCAGGCCCGGAAGAACTAGCTGAGCCCCATGCTGTGCTCTGCGGCGCCGACCAGCTGATTGTCGGGCCGCGGGAGCTCAGCTGATTGTCGGGCGGCCGGAGCTCAGCGAAGCCTAATGGAGTCCTCCGGAGGCTCTGGAAGAACTCGGAAGAACTCGGTAGAGCCCTGTTTTGTACAGCACCGACCGGCTGGTTGTCAAAGCTGTGGGAACCCAGTGAAGCCTAGAGAAGTTTGGTGGAGGTCTTGGAAGATCTTGGGAGACCCGCACCCTGCTGACTGTGGCTGCTGTTATGCTGTTACGGGAGCCTGGTGGAGTCTTGCGGAGCCCGGAATAACTCGACGGAGCTTGGCGACTTTGGGGAGAACTTTCCAGTTGCTTGAGGAGCCGGATGCTGGTTGATTTACAACTATTATTATGAACTACAGCTTGGAGCAGCATCAGCATTTTAAGTGTTGGAGTGGTGGAGATGGCCCTGGTTGGCGTCTGGGATGGTTGGCAGTGAGGGAGTTGGAGTGCCGCGACCGCTTTGGTATGGTGACCATGGCCGGGTGGTGGAGTATGGACTTCTATGCCTGGACATTTGGAGGCATGGACTATTATAGCTGACTGGACCATGTCTTTTGGGCCCCACTGAAGTACTATGGGGCCCTGGCTGGCTCCCTCCCTAACGGTCGATTGTCACCTGGTCCCTTCCATGACGCAAAAAGGAACCTGAAACCGGAGCTTCTCTTACCACTCTGTGACTTTATGGGTTTTTACCCCTAATCCACCTCACTGACTGGTTTGCCCTATTGTCCTCCCTTTTTTTCCTTTCCCCTTGGGTTTTGGAAGGTGCTGGGTGTATAACCACTGTGAGAGAGTGGTTAAGAGTTAAGAGTTTCCATCTGTTACCGTCTTAGAGGTGAGAGCTCTAGGCGGTATCTCTCTCCCCGGCTGTATATCTCAGGCTGCTCCCCGGTCCTGACCGTTGTGAGAGAACGGGGATTGTCCCGGGGTTACCCAGCTCTAGTGGCAGCAGAGCTGGGTCTGCAGTCTGGATATTCTCCTTCCATTTTAAGATCCTCCCATCCTATTTATTTTGATCTGGGTCTGTTTTTGCTGTATTACCCAATTATTATCATGGTCCTGAGGTACTCCAGCACGGTTTTGTTCGCCCTCAGGGGTGCCCCCCCATCCTGGGTGCGACCCGCCTTACCTTCTACTCTGCCTCTTGATGACGGGCCCGATTGCTGGGACCCTGAGAGATGGCCGGGCAGGAACAGGGGCCTAAGATATAAATTTAATAAGAGGCCCCTGATTACTTTTTTAGCCAAATTTTTTGTAGGGTTAGGGAAGGGGGAGGGTTGTGGTTGGTTGGAGATGGGGGGTAATCCACCAACTGTTGTTCAGGCCAGGCCCAGGATAGATCGCGTAGAGAGGGAGCCGGGGTCGGTCATCTCCGGAGCTCCGGAGCGGGTCGTGGGATTGCCAATTCCCACGATGATAGGGAATGGCAGCAGGTGTAAGATCAGAGGGCCGTACCGACCTCCGGGAGGGCTTCTCCGCTATTTACAAGCGGTGAGGCGCTCCGACCCTCTGTCTTCGACCCAAGGTTCTGGGAGCGGGGATGTGCAGCCACCTGAGCTCCGGCTGGTGTACCAGAATGCCAGGTCCGTTGCTAACAAGGCTCCTCTCATCTGGGATCTGGTCGAGGGTGAGCATGCAGACCTGGCCTGCATCACGGAAACCTGGTTGGGCCCAGAGGGCGGTATCCCCCTGGTTGATCTTTGCCCACCAGGCTTCCGGGTGCTACACCGGCCTCGGACTCAGGGTAGGGGTGGGGGAGTGGCTGTGGTTATGAGGGAGACCTTATGTCCTCAGGAGGCCACCGTTCCTCAGATAGTCGGGTGTGAATCTCTCTTATTGAGGTTTGGTCCTAGGGCGCAGTTGGGCTTGCTGCTGGTGTACCTTTCGCCTAGTCACGCAGCAGCAGCCCTGCCTGAGCTTCTCGATATCCTCTCAGGGCTGGTGATTGAGTTTCCCAAACTTATGGTTTTGGGAGACTTCAATCTACCATCCCTGGGAGGAGCATCTGAGTTAGCTCGGGAGTTCATGGCTTCCATGACGGCCATGGACCTGACACAAGTAATTCATGGACCGACTCATAAGGGAGGCCACACCCTTGACTTGGTTTTCTTATCTGGTCGGTGGTTAGATGATCTTGGTGGGGGCTCCCCAATTGTTATGCCCCTGTCATGGACCGATCATCATCTCCTGCGGCTGGTCTTCCGTTTTGCCACTCCCCACCGTGGGGTTGTTGAGCCAACCAGATGGTTCCGCCCCAGGCGCTTAATGGACCCTGAGAGGTTCCAGGCAGCACTGGGGTCCCCACCTGCCTCCTCAGCTCACAGCTCGGCAGATGCCTTAGTGGAAGCCTGGGAAAGGACGGCCACGGAGGCACTTGACCGAGTTGTACCCTTGCGGCCCCTGACCCGGCGCAGATCCCAATGGGCTCCATGGTTCTCCGCGGAGCTCCGGGAGATGAAGCGTCGGAGACGGGGCCTAGAGAGCGTTTGGAGGTCCAGCCGATCTGAATCCGACCGATTGCGACTAAGAACCCATATTAGGTCTTATCTCACAGCGATGAGGGTGGCGAGGTCTAACTACTTCGCTGCGCTCATCGCGTCCGCAGATAATCGCCCGGCCGCCCTGTTTAGGGTGACCCACTCCCTCCTTAATCAGGAGGTGAGTGAGGAACCCTTGCAGGGGCGTGCCGAGGAATTTAGTCAAAATCTGTCGGACAAAATCGCTCGGATTCGGACCGGTCTGGACTCCGACTGGGCAGTATCGGACGATCAGGACACGAGCGGTCTTGTCAATGTTACCTGGGAGGAGTTCGATCCTGTAACTCCGGAGGAAGTGGACAGGATTATGGGAAGGCTGAGCTCCACCACATGTTTATTGGACCCGTGCCCTTCCTGGCTGGTTTATGCAGCCTGGGAGGGGACACGAGGCTGGTTCCAGGCGGTTATATCTGCCTCTTTGAGTGAGGGTAGTTTTCCCGCCGCCTTGAAAGAGGCGGTGGTAAGACCTCTCCTCAAGAAGCCTGCCTTGGACCCGGCTGTGTTGAATAATTTTCGTCCGGTCTCCAACCTTCGCTTTCTTGCAAAGGTTGTTGAGAGTGTGGTGGCGCATCAGCTCCCTCTGGTCCTGGATGAAGCAGATTATCTAGACCTGTACCAATCGGGCTTCAGGCCCGGGTACAGCATGGAGACGGCATTGGTCGCGCTGGTGAATGATCTCTGGCGGGCTCGGGATAGGGGATATTCCTCTGTCCTAGTCCTATTAGACCTCTCAGCGGCTTTCGATACCATCGACCATGGTATCCTGCTGCGGCATCTCAGGGGATTGGGAGTGGGAGGCACGGTTCTTCAGTGGTTCTCCTCCTATCTCCTGGGTCGCTCGCAGTCGGTGTTGGCAGGGGGGCAGAGGTCGACCGCGAGGCCTCTCATTTGTGGAGTCCCTCAGGGGTCGGTCCTCTCGCCTCTCCTGTTCAACATCTACATGAAACCGCTGGGTGAGATCATTCGTGGTTTTGGAGTTGGGTATCATCAGTATGCTGATGATACCCAACTTTTCATTTCGACCCCAAACCACCCCAGTGATGCCCTCGACATGATGTCCCGGTGCCTGGAGGCGGTCCGGGTCTGGATGGGGAGGAACAGGCTTCGACTCAACCCTGACAAGACTGAGTGGCTGTGCGTACCGGCATCTCGGGATATTCAGGATATTCCACCCCTCACTATGGGGGGTGAGTTATTACCTCCTGTAGATAGGGCTCGCAAGTTGGGAGTCCTCCTAGATTCACAGCTCTCCCTAGAAGACCATATAGTAGCTGTGACTAGGGGGGCCTTCGCCCAGGTTCGCCTGGTGCGCCAGTTGCGGCCCTATCTAGACCGGGATGCCTTACGTACGGTCACTCATGCGCTCGTGACCTCTCGTCTTGATTACTGCAACGGTCTCTACATGGGGCTACCCTTGAAGACCACTCGGAGGCTCCAACTGGTACAGAATGCAGCCGCGAGAGTTGTATTGGGAGTTTCCCGACACTCCCATGTCACACCTTTGCTCCGTGAGCTGCATTGGCTACCAGTTGTCTTCCGGGTGAGGTTCAAGGTGTTAGTAATGACCTACAAAGCCCTTCATGGCATGGGTCCGGAATACCTTGGGGAGCACCTGCAGCCGGTGTCAGCTTCCCTCCGCCCAGTACGCTCCCACAGAGAGGGCCTCCTCAGGGTGCCACCGGTCAAAGAATGCCGACTGGTGGCCCCCAGGGGGAGGGCATTCTCTGTGGGTGCACCGGATTTATGGAACCATCTTCCGGTCGAGCTCCGGATGGCGCCCGATCTCCGCTCCTTCCGGCGCGATCTTAAAACCCATCTCTTTAAACAAGCTGGCCTGGCCTGATGGGACGGGGCGGGATTTTTATAAATGAACTTCAATTTTTAATCTGTATTAATTTATTATGGGCATTGTTTAATCACGTTTTAACAGTTTTTAATTTTTGTATTTAGTTTTTATGTATTGCCCTGTTCACCGCCCTGAGTCCTCCGGGAGAAGGGCGGTATATAAATTTAATTAATAAATAATAAAATAAATAAATAATAAATAAAATTAAAACCCCCGTCTTCAGTCCAGGTTGGCCAGTTGGAAAAGGTATGTCTTTAGGTCGCGACAAAAGGACCGGAGATCTGGGGCCATCCAAAGTTCTCGGGGGAGCTGATTCCAAAGGGCAGGCACCTCAACAGAGGCGGCCCTCCCCCTGGGGGTCACCAGCCGACACTGTCTGGCTGATGGCACCCTGAGGAGACCCTCTCTGTGTAAGCGCACAGGGCGATGGGAAGTTGTTCCTGGCAGCAGACGGTCCTGTAAATATCCCGGGCCTAAGCCATGTAGGGCTTTATAGGTAAGAACCAGCACCTTGAACCTCACCCAAAGGGCAACCGGCAACCAATGCAGCCCACGCAGGAGGGGTGTAATATGGGAGTATTGGGATGCTCCCATCACAACCTGCGCGGCCGCATTCTGCACCAGCTGAAGCCTCCGGGTGGTCTTCAAGGGCAGCCCCATGTAGAGAGCGTTGCAGTAATCTATACGGGAGGTGACGAGTGCATGAGTGACCGTACGTAAGGCATCTCGGTCCAGATAGGGGCGCAACTGGCGCACCAGGCGAACCTGGACAAATGCCCCCCTGGCCACGACTCCTATTTGATGTTCTAAATTGAGTCGTGCATCCAGGAGGACGTCTAAGTTGCACGCCCTATCAACGGGAGGTAACACCTCTCCCCCCATAACCAAAGATGGTAAGTCTTGGACAACACGAGAAAAGGTTTGGAACAGGATCCTGCCAAGCTAAGGAACCAGGTGGAAGGTGGAGTGAAAACTTCTCTTCAACAAGAAAATGTTCCTTCCAGAAGTTCTGTAGAAGTCCACCATTTTCAGCTGAAATCTGCCTTCAGAATAGCTCTTCTCTCATCAAAGCTGCACCAGAAATAAATCACAAGGTGCAGAGCTGATGTGACAACATCACAAATGCCTCATCTAGAAGTCCCTCAAAATACCTTTTTCTGAAATCATTCCCAGTCTTAGGGTGCTCAGAAGTAGAAGCAAGAGTTACATGTGTTAAGGGATGTTGTAACAGTGGCATGTTGGACTCACCAAGAACTAACATCAAAATTTGATTCAGTTTTTCAGGCTTTCAAATAAATACTCCAACCACAAATGAACATAAATTAATGCTTCAAGAGATGTCTTGGCAAAAGAAACACACTTCAGGGAACTGAAATTGGCAAATGCAAACACATACCACAAAGTTCTGTCTGAATTATTTTGGCTAAATTATAATGTATGCACGCTACATCGATTGATTATTAGTTAAAAATTTAAGAATGTAAGAAATGGAGTTCTAGAATTGAATGGACAGAATGATTATCCTATCTAGAAGCAGTGCACATAGCTCATAGAGTCAGCGGCTTTCCCAGGGGGAAAGAAAGCTGAATTGTGTCCCAGCTTTTTTTCACCAACGTCTGGAACTGTGTGTCAAAAGGAGATTACATTTCTCAGAGACTTGTGGTAGGACCACAGGCACTGAAGAATGCAGAGGTCAGAAAGGAAGGGCAAAAGCTCTGTTACAGTCTGAGCTGCAGGAAAAGGTGATTTAGTTTTTAATGGACCCCTGACATTAATCTATGGGGTAAGTTTTCAACTGAGGCAAATAAATGCAACTTTGCCAACATTATTTACCACTGCAGTCTAAAACCATAATGCATAAATATCACCGATACAAAATTAAATGTTACTAAAGTAGAAAAAAATATCAGAATAATGAATATTGAGGGATAGATATAATAATAATAATAATAATAATAATAATAATAATAATAATAATAATAATAATAGTAGTAGTAGTAGTAGTAGTAGTAGTAGTAGTAAAGTTGGAAGGGACCTTGGAGGTCATCTAGTCCAACGCCCTGCTCAGGCAAGAAACCCCAAACCATTTCAGACAAATGGCTGTCCAGTCTCTTCTTAAAAACTTCCAGTGTTGGAGCATTCACAGCTTCTGGAGGCAGGTTGTTCCACTGGTTAATTGTTCTAACTTTTCCTATGGTCGTCCTCATACACCAGATTCAGTATTCATCCACATATCCTCCAAATATAAATACTTTGTTAAGCTTATTGTGATCCCCCTTCCCCTGCCCTAGTTGAGGCCACCTGCATTTATTCTGAGCAAATACCATGTTAAATATATATATAAATCATGTTTTTCATCTTCTGTCAATACAAGGTTTGCTATATGCAGGATTTCTGGCACTTGGTATAATGTAGTAATGACTTAGAGTCACATGTGGTGATGTAGTGATGTCATGGTCAGGATCTGGGATCTGTTCAATTTCCATTGTCTACTTTTGATTGCAGGGCACACATACATATAACCCTCCCCTCCAAATTCATTGTGCTTTTCACTACCTGATGGATATGACATCTGGTTTCCACAATGCACAATCCCTTGCTCAAAGAGCACTATAGCTCTCTTTCTCTCTTTAAAAAAATAAAATAAAAAAGGTGGGTAAGGCACAATAGCAACAAGATTACTAGATAGAAAAAAAAATTCTAGAGATCTATTTAAAGACTTCTTTAAAAAAAACAAGAATAGAGCAGGAGCAACACAGGTCAATTGCTGTGGAGATCACCCAGCAGGGTGAGTTGCAAACTACCACAAAGCATTAAGTTTTCAATGTGATTTTTAAAATGTCAGCATGGCTATGATAGCTCTTGCTGGAATACAAGTAGCAGATCTCTGATTTGCAACCTTCCATCACCCATCCTGCACCATGGCAATGTTAAGGAGAGTGATTGGTGATTATTTTTTTTCCATTTGACAAAAGGGAGGGATTGCCGAGAAGAGGGAAAATGGAACCACCAATTGCTGCCTATAAATTATTTTCCTAAAAAACAGAAGTATGAACCATCACTGAAAAGTGCTTCAATCTGAACTTGCCCATGTAATTCACTGGGTGACCATGGGCCAATTAGTAAAGGTAAAGGTTCTCCCTCATATGCGTGCTAGTCGTTTCCGACTCTAGGGGCCGTTTCAAAGCCGAAGAGCCAGCGCTTGTCCAAGGACGTCTTTGTGGTCATGTGGCCGGCATGAGTAGACGCCAAAGGTGCACAGAACGCTGTTATCTTCCCACCGTAGTGGTCCCTATTTTTCTACTTGCATTTTTACGTGCTTTCGAACTGCTAGGTTGGCAGAAGCTGGGACGAGTAACAGGCGCTCACTCTGTTACGCGGCACTCGGGATTCGACCTGCCAAACTGATCGACCTTCTGATCGACAAGCTCAGCGTCCTAACCCACTGAGCCACCATGTCCCAATTACTATCTCTTAAATTATCTTCTCAGGTTTTTGAGAACAAACGTGAAATAAAGCAAGTATATAAATCAAACACATAAATATATACTGTGAATAGTATATGAGATTATTTTACCATATTGTTTTAATGTAATGTCCATTTTTTACATTTAAACAGATGCAATTCAAGAATATTGGGAAAAACACAAATTCAAGGATCAGGGTTATATTCACTTTTTCTTCCAAAACTATCTGATGTGTTAATAAGCAATGTTACCATATTTAATTATAGTTCCAATGCTACATGGAAAAATTACAAAGGAAGCCATCAGAATAGATGTTTTTTTTATTTTTAATGTTTGTACTATTGTAATTAATATGATCAATTTTAATATCTCATAAATGATTAATAATAGCCTAGGTTAGATGGCACACGTTCATTTTCTGGTTAGTTCAAGGAAAAATGTAGTTACTTATCAGACAAGACTAACAAAACAGTAATCTATAGATATATTTCCTTAACCATGTAAAATATAGTTTTATGCCATCTTTAGTTGGAATTTAAATTTAATTTTTACTGGAGTCAGGATTTGTATGAACGGATAAAAATTTTTTGCTCACCATCTATCATCCACAATAAAAATACAGGCATTCTGCTAAAATCCATAATGGGCTGGAGGTGTATGTTTCTGAGAAAATGTTGAGTGAGTTAAGATTCCTGAAAAGCCAATAGGGTATAATCATCATGACCAAAAACATGTATTTCAATAGTTGGAAAACTATAAAAATCCAATGTAGATATAACTGAAGCCATGATGCGAGAAATGCCAAACTGAATATTATAATGTTAGTGGTAAAGGAAGCTGGCATTCTTCAGAGGAAGACATAATTCTAGCTGCTGTTGAAATCTCCTTTGAAATATTTAATGAATAATTAAAGTTTGGAAAAGAAAACATTCACGAAGCTAGTCCTGTACTCGGATGTCTATTAATGGCTGTTTATGCAAATATATCTTTTCCACTCTAATGTAGTCTATACCATCCCATCTGTCTCATTCCCAGCTTTGGCTGAAATATGTGGATGTTTCCCATATTCAAAGTGCTTAATGCCCAAGACTAGTCAAGACTAAAACAAAAAATTCCACAAATTCCACCTCCCTGAAGTAACAATGCAGCAGCAATAAATTAAAGAAATGCCACTCCCAAACCACCTCCAATTTGGACTGGAGAACAGAATGATGGTGCCACAGAAACTTTAAATCTGCACTGTTGTTTCAGGGAATATCTTTAAAATGTCAAGATTGAGATGTAGAAATATTAGTATTTTTCAACTCAGGAAAGTTATTTTTGATTAAATATGTTCTCAATTTCATTCTACAACCTGCTGATGAAATTCATACAGAATATGGAATGAGAGAGGCTCAGACAACTTTTGGAGAAAGTCAAACTGATCTTTCACAAGTTTCCTAAAATGCATTTCATCTCTTTCCTCTTTATAATGGTGAACCCTTAGAAGGGGTTGCAGTGAATTGTTGTGGTTATGAGACAGTTAAGATTCCGGTACCACTCCGAGAGTGATAAAGGGGTCAAAGGGGGAGTTTGGTTGATGATAGTAGAAAGACATATTCCAGAAGAGGTCTTGGAAAAGGCTGTGAACTGTGGAAGTTCACTCTTCCACTGTCACCAGCTATTAAAAAGGCCATTAATTAAAGAGCATCAAACTGTACTGAACTCCTTGGTATGTAGATCCCATTAACCAGTACCACAACGAGCTCTGCAGGGAAAACAGATGACCTACCATCTTTTTTCCTTAAGCAGGCGGCGAGGGGGTCATTAAAAGCAAGAGAAAGGAATATGGATAGTTAAACTATTTATATTTCTATGTGAGTAGGCAACCTTATGTCCACAAGCTGTTTTGAACAATCTCATCAGGCCTTGTCAGTACATCCAAAAGTAAAGGAATTGTCAAGCATTTCCATTAAATACATTGTTTGGGTGCATGCCTGGGTGCATGTTGAAAGACACAGTTGTTCAATAAATTAATCCTTATCAACCAAAGGTCCACGCAATCTGGGAAGAACCCAATTCCCTTCTCCAGATCAGTGGAGAGAGACAGAGAGATACAGAGAGAAGAGAAGAGAAACAGAAGAGGAGGGGAGGGGAGGGGAGGGGAAGTGAAGAGAAGAGAAGAGAAGAGAAGAGAAGAGAAGAGAAGAGAAGAGAAGAGAAGAGAAGAGAAGAGAAGAGAAGAGAAGAGAAAGCAAAGCAGAAAAGAATACAGCATCTTAGCAGAGGATTTAACGGAGGAACCTCTTAAGGATATGGACCTAGGCATCAGAATAAAGCAAAATAGCATTTTACATAGTTCTTTCTCATTTGGATGTTTAGAGTTAAGAAAAAACTATTCACTAAGGTAAACAATATTACAGCATTTTTAAACACTTAAAACTTACCGCAAATATTAATGATAATAAAAAGTGGTCTTTTTGTTTCTGTTTTGGCAGGACTCAGCATCTCCGATAGCATAATTGCAATGACTTCTGTGACCCTTTTCACATAATCAGATTCAGAAGAGTAAAAGGTTGAGCAGCACAGTAATAATCACTTATGGGCATTTATTTATTATTTTTAAGATTGAGGGCTGTATCTGAACTTTGAATGGAATGAGGAAACCTGCACACACCAATCCGTAGGAGAGCCAGAATACAAAATAAAAGTGGTTTAATTTAAATAAAAAGTGAAGCAAATGTTTAACTTAATTAAATACTCATATGATTACTTTTCACACTTTTCAATATTTTTCTGTTTGATACATTATAATTTGATTGCAAAGCTTGCTGGAATTTTGTGGCCTGCCTCCCCTAAGAAACTTGAACCATATGGAAACCTGAGCTTCAGCTTATACAATCTAACAACAGATTTCTATAATAGTACATCATTATATGCAAACTCTTGCTGAACTTTTATGTATGGACATATTTATAAAACTAGAGCTGAGAACCAGCTTCCTACATTTTATTAACAATGATGTTTCACAGTTCCTGAAGTTCCTTCTATTTTCTCATCTTTGATGTCATTTTTAGGCTTTTCTTCACATTGTACATGACCTCTTGTAGTCAGAAAGCAGACACAGAGACAAGAAATCATGTCATATTGTTTTAAGTCCTAGGTAACTGGCCAAGCAAGGAGCAACAATTGCACAAGTTCCAGAAAGAATTATAAATACTAGTCTCAGATAAAAACATAATCATGAAAACTCTGAGACTGAATTCCCAGACTTATAATAACTTAATTAAGGGTGGAGTCTCTTTGAAATGCTTGTTTCCTACAACGCTCACATCTGGGTTATACTGCATTTTCTTGCCTAAGCTGCACTCTTCTCATAGAGAAGGAGTCAACCAATTCTCCAAAGCACCTGAAGGCAAGACAAGAAGCAATGGATGGGAACTGATCAGAGAGAGAAGCAACCTAGAACTAAGGAGAAATTTCCTGACAGTTAGGACAATTAATCAGTGGAACAACTTGCCTCCAGAAGTTGTGGGTGTTCTAACTAACATTGGAGGTTTTTCAGGAGAGCTTGGACAGCCATTTGTCAAGGATGGCATAGAGTTTCCTGCATGAGTAAAGGGTTAGACTAGAAGACCTCTAAGGTCACTTCCAACTCCTTTATTTTGTATTCTCTAATTAGACTTCTCAGTTGCTTCCTTTCCATACTTTCGCACCCGCAGCCAGTCAGATGTTCAGTCTGTATGTAAGCCAGGAAATGGATATGTCTTGTATCATATGGATGAATGGGTAAACTGAATGGAATCAGAAAGCCAAAGAAACCTTAGTTAAATCTGAACAATAAGTATCCCTTTTTTTTTCTTTTTAGCACCACACATTATAAAAATGAAAAACAGCATGGTGTGCCAGTTGAGGGGCTGCCGATGAACAGGGAAACCCAAGTTGCAGCCCTTCTTTAGGCTTGGAAACCAGCTGGTGCAACGCATGTCAGTCACTCGCTCTCAACCCTAATCAATGTGAAACTCTGCAACAAGGCATCTGAAATGTCCCAAGGTGCTTTTTCCCAAAAGGCACCTGGATTTTTTTTCTTTTCTTTTTTTCTTTTCAAACTTTTTTTTTTCAAAGAAAAAACCAAGAAAGTCTAGTTGCCTTTTGGAAAAAGCACCACTGGGACAAATGTGACCTGGATGATTGAGAATCTCCATAGACAAGGCATCTGAAAATAAAAATTTCTTCTTACCCTGCGCACTCATAGTTTCACTATATAGACGAACCCAAGCAAGCATAGCGCAAAGCAGATGGACCATGCACAAGTGGGAAAAAACACTAGGAACAATACTAGTTCAGCAAAAATGGTTGAAGTGTGGTATGTCTTTGCAAAGAAACAATTTTCGGGGGGGGGGGCGGGTTTGTAAAGCATGTTCCCTTTCTTCTGGATTCATTTCTTATGCATTATAATCATTTATACCAAAGCTAGTTTGTGGTAGTGGTTAAGGCATCATGTTAGAAACTGGGAGATTGTGAGTTCTAGTCCCGACTTAGTCCAGCTGGATGACTTTGGGCCACTCACTCGCTCTCGCTCTCTCAGCCTTAGGAAGCAGGCAATAGTAAGCCACTTTAAAAAAAAAATGCCAAAAGAACTGCAGAGACTAGTCCAGGCATTTGCTAAGAGTCAAAACCTGATTCAAAGACATACAGACACTGTACAGTACATACCAAAGCCAATCATCTGACAAAAACATATCCCTAAGATTTAAGGGACGCAGTGGCTCAGTGGGTTAAGACGCTGAGCTTGTCGATCAGAAGGTCGGCAGTTTGGCGGGTCGAATCCCGAGTGCTGCGTAACAGAGTGAGCGCCTGTTACTCGTCCCAGCTTCTGCCAACCTAGCAGTTTGAAAGCACGTAAAAATGCAAGTAGAAAAATAGGGACCACTACGGTGGGAAGGTAATAGTGCTCCGTGCACCTTTGGCGTCTAGTCATGCCGGCCACATGACCACGGGGACGTCCTCGGACAAGCACTGGCTCTTCAGCTTTGAAACGGAGATGAGCACCGGCCCCTAGAGTTGGAAGCGACTAGCACGCATGTGCAGGGGAACCTTTACCTTTACCTAAGGTTTAACAATCAGATGATAAATCTACAAAGTTAACTGTAGAGCAGGGGTCTTCAAACTTGGCCCTTTTATGACTTGTGGACTTCAACTCCCAGAATTCATCAGACAGCGTGCCTGGCTGAGGAATTCTGGGAGTTGAAGTCCACAAGTCATAAAAGGGCCAAGTTTGAAGACCGCTGCTGTAGAGGCATTTTTTAAATAAAAAAAGGAAAGAAAATGCTTATTCCCTCTCTTCCTTTTTCTGGTGTATATCATACAATACATTTGCATTTTTGTTGTTCTGGTCTGCCAACAGAATGTTTGTTTTGGTTTGGTTTGGGCATGCTCAATATGGTGTGTGTGTGTGTGTGTGTGTGTGTGTGTGTGTGTGTATTTAAAATATTCCTTTTTCAGTTTCACACTGCATTTTGGCTCAGACACACATAGCCTGATGGTCAGTGCTGGCAAGACTGATATGTGTTTTCTCTGATGGTCTCACAAAATCCACCTTTGTTGCTCATTTCACTACGGCAGTGGCTCCTTTGTTTATTTAAGCTTTTGTTTGATAGGGAGAATAAGTCTCATTTATACTGGAGAGATTTCTCTGAAGAGCAAATGAAGAGAAACACAGGGAAAAGATCATCTTTCCCCAGGCAAGCACAGCACCTGCAGATAGTAGGATCTCCAGAGCCGCATTTCTATATACCTGAACATGGATGGCGATGGTGTACATGGTGATGGTGACGTATGGATATGGATATGTATAGGCAAACTCAGGCAAGAACAATTTTAGGTAATGGGAAGCCTTGATATTCTACCAAGTCTCTCTTTGGCCAGGAAAAGCAAGTTACCAGGGTTTATGCTGTTGACCAAGCAACTGCGACTTGCAAATATATTGGGCAGTTGAATGATGATGTCTGGAAGGTACCTTTATTTATTTGTTTGTTTGTTTGCTTGTTTGTTTGAATCCCACCTTTATTATTTTTACAAATAACTCAAGGCAGTGGACATATTAACACACATCCCTCCTATTTTCGCCACAACAATAAATCTGTGGGATGGGTTGAACTGAGGGAGGGTGACTGGCCCAAAGTCACACAGTGGCTATCATGGCTAAGGTAGGATTCCAACTCAAGATCTTCCACTTTTTAGCCTGGTGTCTTAATCACTAGAACAGGGCTTTTCAACTTTTTCACCCACTGTACCACTTTTAGGATATGGCAACATCTGAGTACCACCAGTCGCCTAGCAAAGTGTCAAAAACTTGATGACAAAAAAAGGAAAAAAGTGATGAAGTACAGGTACTCCTCGACTTACAACAGTTTGCTTAGTGACTGTTTGAAGTTACAATGGCACTGAAAAAAGCGCCCTCCAAGCCACAGCCGAGCAAGACACCTGCCTGCCCGCCTGGCGGCACTCTTCCTCCTGTCCCAGGTTTTCATTGTAACCATTTCTGTTGAGGATTGGCAAAAATGATGGGGTGGGGAGTGTTTGGTTTTTATTCCCCCCTCTGCTGGGTGGTTGCAGCAGGCTTTGGTCTCTTCACATGACCCTGGGACACTGTGACCATCATAAATATGAATCAGTTGCCAAGCATCTGAATGTAAATCACAAGACCCTGGAGATCCTGCAACATTCCAGCTGATCGGCGCTTCTTCTGGGCTCAGCAGAAGTGCCAGGATCAGTGCCGGGCTCCAGCTGGAGCCTGGCACTGATCCTGGTACTTCCGCTGAGCCCTGACAGCCCTGCAGCTCCAGCCGTCTCTCGCTCAGGCTTGTGCGGTGCTACCACCGATTCAGCTCATTCCCCTCCCCTGCTTCTTTTCTAGGATGGTCCCGTACTGCCTGCTAGGTGCCAATGTACCACAGGTGGTACCCATACCACTGGTTGAAAAGCCCTGCACTAGACCAAACTGGATCTCATATAGTATAGGTTTCTCTGCTTTTCATATTCATAATGTGCTATTGGGGGGAAGAAGGAGAAGCAAGAATTCTATTCATGGATAGATGGTAAACCTGTGCAAGGAAGGCTTATATACATACAAAATAATAATAATAATGTGTTTATTTCATTTTGTTGCAGTCAAGACTGTACCTAAATATCATTTTAGATGGGCAATGCTGAGAGAGTTTAAACTCAATGCTGTAACATCTAGAGGTTCACAAGTTGTACATTCAATACAGATTTATGGCATGAAGTTTACTTACTGTCTCAACTTTTGCTCACCATCTTGAAGGATGAGAATGTTATAAAACTCCAAGCTTGACTTTTTAATGTTTCCGAGGATGGCCTAAGGATGGCCTAAGGATGACCTAAGGATGGCCCAACTACTGTCCAAGTGGATTTTGGAAATCTCCCTTGTAGGAGGGTACGTTTAATTTCAGTAGTTGGGAATCTACAGAGCATGAAAAAGAAACAGCAAAGAGGTTTGGAAGCATCTTCTAAATCACATTCCTCTATTTAATTATAAATAATGATCAGTTTTAGAAATCATATCATTTAGGGTTTAACAATCAGACTAACAAGCAGACAGTTGAATATAATCAGGGTTTTATAGGATGGGTAAGGTATAGTGAAAGCCAAATGATTTAAGTTGAAACCTGGCACACAAATGTTAAGTATTATTTCCTGATAAAAACCTGTACCCGATGAGGGGCTTTGGATATTTTTTTTCTTTTTGAAAAAGCAATATGATAACTTTGCATTCCCTTCCATCCATATCAACAGTTTTCCCAATGTCAAATGCAAAATGGATTTTTTTGTTTATTATATTCGCTTCTAGGACACCTTCTGTCAACACTGCGTTGTTAGCCATTTGTATCCTGAAAGTTTCATTGCCATGTATTTTAAAGTATTGTGCTATTTTAATTCATCTGTATCTTTATACGGAGAATAATAGGTGATATCCTCATTCACTCCAAGTCCAAGGCAAGTTTTTATTTTGACACATTAAGAAGAAAACACTCCAAACATCTCTTCCCACTTTGGACAATAAACACACACTACAACCCAGTGTTTCTCAACTTTGGCAGCTTGAAGATGGGTGGACTTCAACTCCCAGAATTCCCTAGCCAGCTGTACTGGCTGGGCAATTCCAGAAGTTGAAGTCCACCCATCTTCAAGCTGCCAAGGTTGATAAACACTGCCATAACCAATTAAATTGCTAAGCACATTGATTTGTGCTTTACATTGTAAGCCGCCCTGAGTCTTTGGAGAAGGGCGGGATATAAATGGGATTAAAAAATGAGATTTAAATGTTAACAATTGTTATCCTTTCATGACAGCCTATTTTTCTGCCAGCTGCAAATTGCTTCCAGTTCTAAAATACACACAATTTCCATATTGTTTTGAGCTCCTGTCCACTTTGGAGAATAAGCTATTGCTAGTTGCAAGCTAACCTGAAATTTACTACTTCACAGGAACAGGAGAGTGAGAGCGAGCTGCTTTTTATCCTGAATTCTATAATAGTACAATGATTTTACTACTCACCTTGTAAGTAAAAGTTTGTAAGATCAAAATCTGCCAGAGATATCTTTTGTTAATTACTATTTTTCTTTTCCTGAGCTTTTCTAGTTTTTCCCGTGCTTTTTTTTTAAAAAAAGTTGAGCAGTACACCTTTTTATAGTTTTTGCAATCATAAGAGGCAAAGGAGTATCGTACCAACTTCCAAAAAGAAATTACATGTGCACACACACACACACACACACACACACACACACATTGTACAGCTGTGAGAGCCAGTGTGGTGTTGTGGTTAAAGTGCTTGACTTGGGGCCAGGATTCTTAGCCCCAGAAACTGGTTTGATGACTTTGAGACTGGGAAGTAGAACATTTGTCCTTTAACCCCGGGGTCCCCAACCTTGGCCACTTTATGACTTGTGGACTTCAACTCCCAGAATTCTTCTGCTTTAACCACTGTGACATATTACTGTTCATAAATTTCAGTGAAGAGGCACTAATTTTCCAGTGGATTGAGTTGTGATGATGATGATGATGATTGCGATGATGATGATGATATACATAATTTATAAATGTATATAAGTCCAGGAAGATCTGTTCATGGGAAAGAAAGCAATTATCAATCGCTTTCCTAGAACAGAACAATGGGAAGACACAGTTCTAAAGACACAGTCAAATGAGAGGTCTGCTGTCCAGTTTGGATCCCTTGCAAGCTGTTGCCAAAATTCTCAACTTGGACAAGAATTATGCAAACAGTTAAGTGCAGATGCACTGCAATTCAAGAATCAGCCTCATTAATCTTGGATATTATATGCTTTGTATATTTTTCAATTAAATATATTGCCAAATTCCTTGAGGAAGTGTTGCACACAAATATTTAAATAGACAGCACAAAACGCAAATAAATTATCATGTTCCCACCACAACTCTATGCTACATAATGGAATGCATGATCCTCCAGATTCTGAACTGCAACTCCAAGCCACCCCAGCCAGCATGACCAATGCTGAAAAGTGCTGGAAGTTGTACAGTTCAACAATATCTGGAGTGCCACCCTTTCTCCTTCCTGACACAGATATCAATGGCCACTAGTTACTTACAAAGAACATACCAGTTGCTGGAGAATATAAGCACAATAATCTTGCTTGTCAGCTTCTTAAAGGTATCTGTATGAACAGAAATCTCAAGCAGAGAGGCTTCTAGTAGTATGCAGGAAAACTGTCTGGTATTTTTTCCAACAGTTCTCATTCGATTTGATGATGAAAAAAGCTTAGCTTTGGACAATTCTTTCATAGGAAAGTTCTTAAAGGTGGAATCTGGCCTTTCTGCTTCTTTTAATTGATGAGGAGGCTGGAGAATAGGTGTGGATGTCTTGTCACTGAATAAGTAAGTTGCCCAGAGGACTCTAGCCTACTGGGTTTCCTATTCTTCAATTAGTTTCTTCAGACTAGGAAGTGTAAGCAGATAAGAAGGCTTAAAAATAATGAACGGATGTATAATGCAAAAACAAGCAACAGTAAAATCATCCTTCAACACATCCAGCAATAAAGTAAATATATCAGCAAGAGAAATCTGAAAGGAAATCTCAAGCATTCCAAAAGTGACATAGAAAATGCACATCTTTTTTCCCCTAGCAGAAATAAACCTTAGAGAAATTGAAAGGGTTAGGGTTAGCTCTTGAGTTCTTTTTTTATTGAAAAGTTTTATAAAAGTTACAAAAAATCCCCAAAACCAACCCACTCTAAACCCCCCCTCTCCCTCCCCCACTTCCCAGAGCTGAGTAATTTTATTTTATTTTTTTAATTCCATTTATATCCCGCCCTTCTCCGCAGACTCAGGGTGGCTTACAAGCTTAGCAGTAGCCTTCATTCTATGTATATGCCTGCTTATTAGGGCTTTTACCCACACCCCCAAGCGGCATTATTACAAAGTCAGCTTAATTGCCCCCAACAATCTGGGTCCTCATTTTACCTACCTCGGAAGGATGGAAGGCTGAGTCAACCTTGAGCCTGGTGGGATGCGAACCTGCACTAATTGCAGGCAGCTGGTGTTACTTAAGGAGGCATTAGCCCACTGCTCCACCAAGGCTCAAGTACAGGGTTACAAATGTAATAATCATAATCTAACTAACATTAACCAACTATATAAATAACCAAGTTCATAATGCGCTTTAACTCCCTTTTAACATAAATACAAGCAAAATAACAGTATACATAATAATAATAAAAACATAAACAAATTAAAATCCAAATTATTAAACAATACAATATCCAAGTTATTAAACAATACTAATACTAAAAATAGTAATAGTACCATATACTTAAAACTAATAAAAATTCCACTATAATAAACTATTAATAATAATAACAATCTAAAATTTACTCATAGGCTAAATGGAACTTTTTAGTTCCATATTTATTCTGAATATAATCTATCCATCTTCTCCAAACCGAAATGTATCTTTCTTGTGAATGATCCTTTAAATAAGCAGAAATCTTAGCCATTTCTGCTAAATTTGACACTTTAAGCATCCATTCTTCTATAGTAGGCAAGCAATCCTTCTTCCAATATTGCCCTACCAATAACCTTGCAGCTCTTGAGTTCTTATATCAGTTTAGAAACCCACCCTCAAACTGCCTTTTTAAAGTGGATTAAATCAATACCTAGGCCTTTGGTAAAGCAGTCACTTCTATAGTCAGTCTGGACTGCTCCAAAACATGAATTAAAAATGGTTCCAATAATAGTTACAATAATTGGCTCAGAATCCACCGGACTGGTAGATTTAATCTATCTTGCCTGCAACCTCTTTCTATAAAGGCATCATTTATACATTTGGAGTTACAAGCTGACCCATGGATGGGACTCAGAGTGGCTTTTTAGAATAACAGTAATACATGAATGCACATTAGACCCATTTTGGTGAGTGACTTTGCTTCTCTGTTAGCTTGTCTAAATATGCTAAATATGTTTATGTTTAACGCAAAACTGCTTTCCAGCTAAGTAAGAGAAAGTAGACAAGAGTGAACCTATTCATTCTTCATGGCTGAATGCAAGGATTCCTGAGCTACATAAATGTACCCAGAGGAACACATTTCATTTTCCTGATCACAGCAAAATTAAATCATCCCAAATAATGCATGACACAGGGAACAGATGTATTTGTGTTGCCTAATAGTGACATCTAGTGATTGTTCCAATAAATGTACAATTTACTTCTCCAAAATTCATACATTATTACAAAGTTATACATAATACTACCAATCAACAAAAATACTAAATATAAGACTAGCTATATTTAGCAATCCCAGACCTATTTCTGCACTGTGCAATATTGACTGTCTAAAATACATTCTTTGTTAAATTATAATCTGCACATTCCTAATAAAACAAGTCATTGAAAGCTAATAATAATATGAATAAAAACTGATTACAAACAAAACATAATATAAAATCAATATAACAATTCCCGTACAATACAACACTACATAACTTCCATTATGAGAAACATATAAATGACATTTGTAAGAAAACTTACTGTAATACTTAAGTTAGAGTTTAACCAGAAGCTTTTGACCTGTTTCTAAAGCAAACCAAGATGGAATATTATAAATTTTGAGGAAAACAGAGTACCACTGAGACCCAGTGAATTTTAGACAGATCTCCAGGTCTGCATGTGTACTATCAAACTTTTGATAGTGACTGTAGGTCTTTGATCACAATTATGTGGGAAGTTGTTCCTTCAGTTAGGAAGGACCCATGTTACTTATGAATTTATATATCAGGATAAAAAACCTTGAGTTTAATTAAAAAATAGTATCAACAGAATCTCCTTTCTGGGCAGAACTATCCTATAAAAGCTTTCCATTTACAGTAAGTTTTGCTTTTATATTGGTTCATCAAAATGCAATTATTCAGCTATCAGCTATCTCCCATTCATAAGCTTTTTTCCCTGCATTCAAACTTGGCCCTTTTATGATTTGTGGACTTCAACTCCCAGAAATCCTCAGCCAGCGTGTCTGGCTGAGGAATTCTGAGAGGTCAAGTCATAAAAGGGCCAAATTTGAAGACCCCTGCTCTAAGTTATGGTTACCAGAAAAAATGTTATATATTGCAACTAAACTATAAATGAGACATGTTTTCAACACATTTCTGCCTTTGGACCTCCAAATGCCAGTAGAGGCCATTTCTTTTTGTTTTCCCTAAGTGGTAAAACAGTGTGAAGAAGAAATCAGTAAATGGGAGGGCATATAGGAAGTGTGTACATACCTCCCATTCTTCAGATAGCCCATGTGAGCCCTATTTGTATATAGATCAAAGACGGTTTCCAGTAAAGGTGTAAATATCCCCGTAATATCTGTATTTGGTGTAAATAGTTTTTGGAGGAATGGTATTCTTTATATAATGCCTTACTTTATTGCTTCCAATTTGTGTTTTGGGGGATTCATTCTACTAATTTGGGGATATGGAGCCCTGGACCTCTGTCCAAGTACTACTGTGATAATATTATAACCTCCATGTGTGAATGAGCCTTTTCTGAGCAAGGATCATACATCATCTTTTTATTACCCATTTTGAACAACTTGGGATTTTGGGATCCTGATATTGTGCCTCAATTGCTAACACACAGAACTCATGTGCAATTCAACGATACTCCTAAACGTTTTTTTTAAATGTCTAGATGAGAGCAGATAAAATATATTCACTTCTGCATACCATGTTCAGAAATTATCACTTACTGTATCTATCTTCTGTATCAAACTGCTCTTTAGCAAAACTTTGATTATTGTTTCCAAAATCAAGAAACCGTTATGACAGAATCTATCAAGTGTAGAAAAGAGCAACAAAGATAATTAGGGGACTGGAGGTTAAAAATGAAGAACAATTGCAGGAATTGGGTGTGTCTACTCTAGTTTAATGAAAAAAAGGAGTAGGGGTGACATAACAGTATTCCAGTATTTGAGGGGCTGCCACAAAGAAGAGGAGGTTAACCTATTCTCCAATACACCTGAAGCAGAACAAGAAGCAATGGATGAAAACTATTCAAGGACAGAACCAACCTAGAAAATAAGGAAAAAATTCCCTATTAGAACAAGCAGTGGAATGGCTTGCCTTCGGAAGTTGTGGATGCTCCAACACTGGAGGTTTTTAAGCACAGATGGGACAGCCATTTGTCTGAACCGGTATAGGGTCTCCTGCTTGAACAGGTGTTGGATTAGAAGACACCCCCCACCCAGGATTCCTTCCAACTCTGTTAATTCTGAAAGAACTGTGGAATTTATATCTGAACTAGTTATTTCTCTCCCGTTCTCTTTCTGCTCTATTTCTTTTCTTTGCCATGTACACAGAACAAGGCCTGAGAATTATTATGAACACATTGACTCAAGGAAAATATGCTTTCTATCTTCTCAATGCTATTTTCAGGAGGTCTACTAAAGCTTCTACACCAGGGATAGCCAACTGTGACAAGTTTACGACCTGTGGACTTCAACTCCCAGAATTCCTGAGCCAGCATGGCTGACTCAGGAATTCTGGGAGTTGAAGTCCGCAGGTCGCAAATTGTCACACTTGCCCGCCTACCCCTTCGGACACTGTATCTGGGATGTAAACTTCCTAACGACCACCATAGGGCAACTCTGCTACAAGTCTGCTTTAAGGCTGCTTCGCCGCCCGTCTGGCGCTCGTCCGCAGTTTTGCACTCAGGTGTGGTCGCTCTATTTCTTTCCCCCTCCCCCGCCCTCCCCGCAAAGCCCAAGGGCTTCTTATCCTGTTCCTGAAGAAAGCCTCATTTCTTCACCTTGGGAGGTACCATCTGGCTTCAGTGGAGCTGGGAGAGAGGGGGGAACCTCTTTCAAGCCGCCGCTACAAAGAGAACGATCCACCCGCGGGAGGGGAAACGGGGGGGGGGGAGGAAACTGTGAACCAGCCCGCGTGTTTGATTTCACCTTTAATCTAAAACACCTGCTGCGCGGCTCGCACCTGGGCCGGCATAAAACTTTTGCCCCGACCGACCGCTTGAGGGACGGAGCCGCTCGCCCTCTAGCGACAGGCGAAGGGAAGCGCTAGTCGGAGCGTCAGCTTTAAACAGGTGTGCTTATGTGTAGTGCGCGCCCGCCCAAGCCAAGTTCAAATTTCCCCGCTAGTGATTTACAGTGGCATACCAGCTTCAGCTAGCTCTACGGTGATATATACTGGATGATGCTGTCAAAAGAAAACTGACTCAACACCAGGTCAGTTCAGGGACAAATGGATAGATTTTTTTGGGCAACGGTATGGACATTATTTTCCACTGCTTTCTTCCCAGTCTTGGGATTTCCTAGTGGTCTCCTATTCAGGCAGAACCCTATTGAATCCTATTGAAAAGGTTTCTTGGATGAGAAGTTTAAGAAAGTCCAACTGCGTTTTGGAAAAAAAAAACATCTTTGGGAACTGTTGAATCCTGTTTAGATTGTCTGGATCAACCAAGATTAAACAAATGCTAACTTGATGAAGCAACATACAGTTAGTCCTTGACTTACAACCATTTGTTCAGTGACCATTCGTAGTTACAACAGCACTGAAAAAAGTGACTTAGGACTGTGTTTCATACTTACAATGTTGCAGCATCCCTGTGGTCAGGTGATTAAAATTCAGGCACTTGGCAACTGGCATGTATTTATTACAGTTGCAGTTTCCCGGGGTCATGTGGTCACCTTTTGTGACCTGACAAGCAAAGTCAATGGGGAAGCCACATTCACTGAACAACTATGTTACTAACTTGACCACTGCAATGATTCACTTAACAACTGTGGCAAGTTGTAAAATGGGGCAAAACTCACTTAACAACTGTCGTGCTTAGCAATGGAAAATTTGGTTCAGTTGTGGTCATAGGTCAAGAACTTTCTGATTTTGTTACCTTTTTATGTACATTGAAATTAAACCACATTTTTTTAATCCCATTTATATCCCGCCCTTCTCCGAATACTCAGGGTGGCTTACAATCTAAGAAGCACAAATCAATGTGTTTAGCAATAGCCTTCATTCTATGTATATGCCTGCTTGTTAGGGCTTTCACACACCCCCCAAGCGGCATTATTACAAAGTCAGCTTAATTGCCCCCAACAATCTGGGTCCTCATTTTACCTACCTCGGAAGGATGGAAGGCTGAGTCAACCTTGAGCCTGGTGGGACTCGAACCTGCACTAATTGCAGGCAGCTGGTGTTACTTAAGGAGGCATTAGCCCACTGCTCCACCAAGGCTCTTTTATATCCCATGTGGATATAAAAGGAACCCTTTAAAAGAATTAAACACAACAGAAATGACAAGTAGGCAGAAAGCTAGATTTTAGATGCTTAATATGCCATGGATTATTAAACCAAAATTTATACCTGAATTGGCCCATATTGTATTTCTAATTTGTAAGCACTTTGTGGAAAATACATACTAGATCAAGACTATCGTACCCAAGCTTAGCTTATATTGGTAAGCCCTGATTTAAATTCCATTCAAACCATTAAAATTGGCAGGGTGACTCCAACCTGCTGTTACAGCCCATGTGAAAAATTATTCTTACATTCTCTCAAACATGGAAACAACTTTTGCTTTATTTCTTTGTGGGGAAAGGGGTGGAATAGGAATGGAACTGAACCTTCATACTCTACTCCAAACAAACAGTGTACAAAATTATAAAAAAATTTTAAGGAAAATAGGTGCACTGACTAGAGAATCTAGAGCAGGAATTGCCTCCCAACTGCATTTGAAGGCTTTCTCTGCCTTTTGCTCCTTAATATTTATCGAATTACTTATTTAATAATTTAACAATACTCTATATAACAAAAGGGACACTTTGTCTGAAATAACATCCCAGTGGCACTGGTTTTGCACTGTAGCCCTAAAATTCAGTTGCTGTATAATAAGGTTCTTTCAGTACTAAATGTTGCTTTTTTAATCTAAAAAAGATGCAAAGCAGGCAGAGCTCAGATCATCTGTAGCAGGTAAATACAATATATCAGCGGAGTTATGAGCAGTGGAATTTCTCTATATTCAATTCAATTTGTTTCTTTGACAGAGTATTTTAGTATAAATATGGAAAAAGATTTTTTCTCTGTGTATGGTTAAAGGGGGGGGGGGGAATACCACACATCTAGAAATAAGTGATTTATCCCCTCAGTTTGGAATGTAGCCATTGCTCAGCTTTGGGTATCTGTTCAAGTCCAAATGTGTTTCCCCTGTTATTGGTTGTTGTTTTTTTTCTCCTTGAGGAAAATTGCAGAGAACAGCACTTTTTGAGGGAAAGTGAATATCTTAGCAAAAGACTGCTACTTTGTGCAATAAAGCAAGGACATTGCCCCCCAAAAAACCCTGGTCATTTTACTTCAAAGAGATGACAGCAAGGTTGCAGAAAATCTGAAATGAGTTCACAAATGATTCTTAATGCAGCAACAACTGTAGCCCTTCTCAAATATATGACTCTATTCATCATATTATATGACTTTGCTTAGAAAGTGTCTCCACCCAGTGTTTTATTTCTAAAGTCAAAAATCATATTACAATCTGTCTTCCCATTTTTCTTCTCCAGCGAAGAAAAGGTATAGTTTTCTATCTCATCCTCAGAGTGGTTTAGAATTTCTTTTGGATTTGTTTGGTGGTGCTTTTGACATATTGTAAAATGACAAAGCATGCTGCTCTTTATTTTTTCTCATTCACGGTTCATTTTCCCTGACTTCATCTATTCTGATTTCCCAAAGGCTTATGTGGAGAGACGCCTCAAACTCTTCTGTGTTTGGGCTGAAATGAGATATAACAGACCAGGAAGATTATATTCCCTGTTCGTGAGATGATTGTATGGTAACTATACTTACACAATTACTGATGTCTGTGCATCTAAGATAGTGAAAAATTACGATTATTTCACTGAAATTTTATTCTTTGAAGGAAAAAAGATATCCTTTTAAAAACATACATGCAAGAATTTAAAAAAAAAACTAATGAGAGTCATTCTTTTTCTAAATTAAAAATTCACACGAACATCTCCCAGTGCTAACAGTTAGACCCACAGCAATGATTTCACCTTTACCCTCTTTAATACCAATTGGTCTGGTCCTTTAGAAAGAGAAAGACAATACTGTAGGCCAGGGGTAGGCAACCTTGGCTCTTTTATGACTCGTGGACTTCAACTCCCAGAATTCCTCAGCCAGCATGGCTGGCTCAGGAATTCTGGGAGTTGAAGTCCACGAGTCATAAAAGAGCCAAGGTTGCCTACCGCTGCTGTAGGCCTATCTCTTCCATGCCAGAGCACAGGAAGCAGAATGATCTGTAAGAATCCCCAGTGACACTCATTCTACCTATATGGCTCTTTCTATGCATATCTATGCAAGTACACGCTTAGGTGGTACATCCAAATTCCTGGCCTCCTTAGGTCTGCTTGAGTGAAATCTGTTTTAGGACTAAAGATGGTGTTGGAGACTTTGGTGGTAGGGAATGCCAAAATTAAAAGCAGCTGCCTGATTGTATTCAGATATTCATAGCATTTGCCAAAAATTCTTAATGTGGGTGGCATGCTTTGAAACAAAGAATCTTTCTGTGGGAGGTCTATTAAAGCACACAAAAATGCACAAACACACAACACCACTAGAAGAAAAGTGGTGATGGCCAGGGATTTTCTCTTTCTCTATTTCAGCTCCCTTAAAGAATGCAAATAACTGTAACACACTTATACCCGCCAATGGATATAGACTATTTTCATACCATCTGAAACTGTTCCTTCACTACTACACGATCTATTTCTGCCCTATCAACTGAAGGCTATCCTGAGTCTATACCAGTACATTGCATATGTAAAAACTGCATGTGGCCTGGGTACCTATAAGCCTGGAAATCTCTTCTACACCTTTTCTAAGTTACTAAAGTTGTTATGAGAAACCCAGCCAAAGTACTGATGTCCACTAGCAAGCTATCTCCACTAAATTAGTGATTTAGCCAGCCAATTTCTTTGAGATGACAAATCCCATAGAGGTTTTCACAGTGGATGGAATTAGACCTCAGATAACACTGGATGAACTGCAGAGAGAAACTGTGTCCATTATAAAGAGTCTTCCAATCAAAGACATATTTGGAATAATATTAAAAATGTTGGTCTTCAGCAAAAATCAGATGCAATGAGTTAGCAATGGAAGGGGAGACACTTTTTATTCACAACCTCATTTCCTTGCATTTCTGCTGATGATACTGGTTTTGCAATGAAACACCAGCACCAGGAGTAAAATGGGAGTATTATGGTGTGTGTGTGTGTGTGTGTGTGTGTATTTAATACCAAATTTGTTCTTGTTTGTTTCTTCTATCACTTAATTTGACAGATGGCCCCTGAACATAAATTGAAAATAACAAGTAGAAATAATAAAGCTGTTTTTCAGATGTATGAGTTCTTTTATCTCTATCAATCCTGTAATAATCCTATAATAATTTTATTTTATTTATTTTTTATTTTAATTCCATTTATATTCCGCCCTTCTCTGAAGACTCAGGACGGCTTACAAGCTTAGCAGTAGCCTTCATTCTACTGTATGTATATGCCTGCTTATTAGGGCTTTCCCCCCCCCCAAGCAGCTTATTACAAAGTCAGCTTAATCCCAGCTTCTGCCAACCTAGCAGTTCGAAAGCACGTAAAAATGCAAGTAGAAAAATAGGGACCACTCCGGTGGGAAGGTAACAGCGTTCCATGCGCCTTTGGCGTCTAGTCATGCCAGCCACATGACCACGGAGATGTCTTTCGTGGGTAGGACAGTGGGCAGGAGGCTCGTCTTGTGGGGTGAGGTGAGGCGAGGCATGGGGCAGGGCAGGGCAGGGGTGCCATTGCTGCAGGGCAAGGCAAGGTGAGGCAGGGGCTGGGGCGGCTGCTGCCTGACATCATTGGCTCTCGCACATGGGGGCCAATTGTGTCCATCAGCAGCCAAAGCCTGCCGGCCCCTCAGTTTTGAAGCGATGTGGCTGTTTGCCGCCTCATGCATCACACCCAACCCTGTTGCAAATCTTTCAAGAAACTCATCACAAAGGAGGCCTGGCACAAAGGACACAAGCACAACTCCCAGGAGCCAGAGGGGCGCTTCATGTCAGTGGCACTGGGCAGGAGGCAGCAAATGGCTGATTTCGGCATGACGTGACTGTTTGCCTCTGGCTGTGGCCATTTGCCACCTCGTGTGTTGCACCCAATGCCGCTGCCATGAGGCCGCAGAACAAGCCAGGCAGAGGCTGCATTCCGTTTCTCCATTCGCTTCTCAGCCTTCACCGTGTGTTTGTGGGACTATTGGTAAAAAAAAAAAGTTCCATCAGACTTTCTAACTTCTCACGAGATCTCGCGAGAAGTTAGAAAGTCTGATGGAACTTTTTTTTTTTACTGATAGTCCCACAAATATGCAGCGAAGGCTGAATGGAGAAACGGAATGCAGCTGAAAGGCAGGATAGTAAACAAATGCTTGGTAAGGCGGGGGTGGGGGCGGCAACCTAACCCTGCGCGGGTATTGATGCAGGTTGCTCGTGGATAGGACTGAAGGCCTAGGACTGGGGTAACGTTGTGCCCAGAGAGAAGGCTCTGCATGCCACCTGTGGCATGTGTGCCATAGTTCGACATCACGGCACTAGACTGAACGCTTTCCCTTGGGAATAGCAAGATAAGGCTTCAAGGATTCTGGGGAAAGTTAGACCTGTGCTGCTTCCTGTAGCGCAAAAGCTCCTCTTGATACCTCCTTCTAGCCTAATTGGAGATTCCACCACAGCAGTTTATGATGACAAAGATCAGTGGGACTCAGTTTTTTTAGGGATGAACTTTGATATCCCTAATTTACATTTGTGTAACATCAGGGACGCGGTGGCTCAGTGGGTTAGGATGCTGAGCTTGTCGATCGGAAGGTCGGCAGTTTGGTGGGTCAAATCCCGAGTGCCGCGTAACAGAGTGAGCGCCTGTTACTCGTCCCAGCTTCTGCCAACCTAGCAGTTCGAAAGCATGTAAAAATGCAAGTAGAAAAATAGGGACCACTCTGGTGGGAAGGTAACAGCGTTCCGTGCGCCTTTGGCATCTAGTCATGCCGGCCACATGACCACGGAGACATCCTCGGACAAGCGCTGGCTCTTCGGCTTTGAAACGGAGATGAGCACTGGCCCCTAGAGTCAGAAACGACTAGCACACATGTGCGGGGGAACCTTTACCTTTACCTTTAATCATTGTAGAAGTAAATTTTTAATTACACAATTTCATTGTCAATGAGGATTACTTAGTAATGATTAGCAAATTAACCTGTATTAAGAATAAAGGTAAAGGTAAAGGTTCCCCCGCACATGCATGCTATTCGTTTCCGACTCTAGGGGCCGGTGCTCATCTCCGTTTCAAAGCCGAAGAGCCAGCGTCTCCGTGGTCATGTGGCCGGCACGACTAGACGCCAAAGGCGCACGGAACGCTGTTACCTTCCCACCGGAGTGGTCCCTATTTTTCTACTTGCATTTTTACGTGCTTTCGAACTGCTAGGTTGGCAGGTATTAAGAATATATTTACTTAAATTTGACATTCTTTACCTCACATGAATCAACTAATACAAGCTTAAAGAAATCACCCAATTGTCTCTTCTTCCTAATTTCTGTTTGTTGATATCAGAAATTCAAATGATGTCCTTACTCATCTTCCATTCTTCTTGAAGAAACAAAGAAACAAAGACATACACTATAAAAGGGTGACATCTGCTGGCTGTTTTGTTTATTATTCTATGCAGAGTGGTGCTGAGCAAAATGAGAGTTAAAGAAGCAATATACAACTCAAAGGTAAAAATGTACTTAAGTCCACAATGAGAAATCTGAAAGCCATATATTCTTTCTCTGTTTCTTCCCCCAACTAGACATTCCAATTTATAATAATAATAATAATAATAATAATAATAATAATAATAATAATAATAATAATAAGAAGAAGAAGAAGAAGAAGAAGAAGAAGAAGAAGAAGAAGAAGAAGAAGAAGAAGTAGTAATAAATAGTAATAGTAGTAGTAGTAAAGTTGGAAGGGACCTTGGAGGTCATCTAGTCCAACCCCCTGCTCAGGCAAGAAACCCCAAACCATTTCAGACAAATGGCTGTCTAGTCTCTTCTTAAAAACTTCCAGTGTTGGAGCATTCACAGCTTCTGGAGGCAGGTTGTTCCATTGGTTAATTGTTCTAACTTTTCCTATGGTCGTCCTCATACACCAGATTCAGTATTCATCCACATATCTTCCAAATATAAATTACTTTGTTAAGGTTATTGTGATCCCCCTTCCCCTGCCCCAGTTGAGGCCACCTGCATTTATTCTGAGCAAATACCATGTTAAAAAAATCATGTTTTTCATCTTCTGTCAATACAAGGTTCGCTATATGCAGGATTTCTGGCACTTGGTATAATGTAGTAATAACTTATAGTCACATGTGGTGATGTAGTGATGTAGGTTGTTCCACTGGTTAATTGTTCTGTCAGGAAATTTCTCCTTAGTTCTAGGTTGCTTCTCTCCTTGATTAGTTTCCATCCATTGCTTCTTGTCCTGCCTTCGGGCGCTTTGGAGAATAACTTGACTCCCTCTTCTTTGTGGCAGCTCCTGAGATATTGGAACACTGCTATCAAGTCCCCCGTCGTCCTTCTCTTCATTAAACTAGACATACCCAATTCCAGCAGCCGTTCCTTATATGTTTTAGCCTCCAGTCCCCTAGTTATCTTTGTTGCTCTTCTCTGTAGTCTTTCCAGAGTCTCAACATCTTTTTTACATCGTGGTGACCAAAACTGGATGCAGTATTCCAACTGTGGCCTTACCAAGGCATTGTAAAGTGGTATTAATACTCCACATGATCTTGATTCTATCCCTCTGTTAATGCAGCCTAGCACTGTGTTGGTTTTTTTGGCAGCTGCAGCACACTGCTGGCTCATATTTAAGTGATTGTCCACTAGGACTCCGAGATCCCTCTCACAGTTACTACTATTGAGCAAGGTACCCCCTATATTATAACTGTACATTTGGTTTTTCTTGTCTAAATGTAGAAACTTATTTTTTTTCACTATTGAATTTCATTTTGTTAGATAGCACCCAGTGTTCAAGTCTGTCCAGATCCTTCTGTATTTTAAGCCTGTCTTCTGGAGTGTTGGCTATTCCTGCCAGCTTGGTGTCATCTACAAATTTGATGAGTTCCCCATCTATTCCCTCATCCAAATCATTGATGAAGATGTTGAAGAGCACTGGGCCCAGAACAGAGCCCTGGGGCACCCCACTACACACTTCCCTCCATGTACAGTAGATGCAGTTCCATTGAGGACCACACGCTGAGTACGGCCACTCAGCGAGCTACGAATCCATTTGGTGGTGATGCTGTCTAACCCACATTTTTCAATCTTATCATGTAGTAGGTTGTGATCTACTTGATCAAATGCCTTACTGAAGTCCAAGGAAATTATATCCACAGCATTCCTCTGATCCACTAATTTTCTCACTTGGTCAAAGAATGCAATAAGATTTGTCTGGCATGATCTGTTTTTGACAAACCCATGTTGGCTTTTAGTAATTACTTTGTTTGCCTCTAGGTGCTCGCTGATTCGTTGTTTGATTATCTTTTCCAGAATCTTCCCAGATATTGAGGTCAGGCTGATAGGTCTGTAATTTCCTGGATCCATTTTTTTTCCTTTTTTGAAGATGGAAACTACATCAGCTCTTTTCCAATCCTCTGGTAGTTCCCCGGTGCTCCAGAATCTTTGAAAAATATAGTTCAGTGGTTCTGAGATCTGCCAGTTCCTTGAGAACCTTGGGGTGTAATCCATCTGTTCATGGTGATTTGAACTCATCTACTGTAGGCTGGCAGGTGCTCACTTACACTCACTTGCCTATCTTAACTTGTGTTTCTATTCTGTTTTTATGGCACTATTTTTGATAGGTTGGTCTGTTTTTTCCCTTTGTGTAAAGACAGATGCAAAAAACAAGTTAAATAGTTCTGCTCTCTCCCTATTGCTTGTCACCTTCTTGCCACTTTCTCCCACTAATGGACCAATCATTTCCTTCACTTTTTTCTTGTTTTTTACATGTTGAAAGAAGCTTTTTTTTTTTTGTTATTGTTGACTTTGGTCGCAAGCCTTAGTTCATTTTGAGCCTTAGCTTTCCTCACCATCTTTGCAGGCTCGGGCTATTTGTGATATTCTGACTTAGTTATGTGCCCCTCTTTCCACTTTCTATACTTCTCCTTTTTATCTTTCAATTTGTCAGAGAGTTCTTTATGCAGCCATGCTGGTTTCTTTTGAGAGCTGTTATTTTTCCTCTTCGTTGGTATTATGGTAGACTGAGCTTTTATTATCTCACTTTTCAAAATTTCCCAAGCTTCTTGAGTTGTTTTCCCTTGAGGATTCTCATTCATGGAATCCTTCCCAAGCCCTCTCTTAAGTTTATAGAAATTAGCACTCTTAAAGTCCAAGGCTCTAGTTTGACTGTGTTCTATTACTTGTGTTTCCATAATGTTGAATTCCAATATTGCATGATCACTTCCTCCCAAGGTTCCTGTGGCTTCAACACCTTCTATCATTTCATCTCTGTTAATGAGAATTAAATCCAAAATGGCTAATCCCCTAGTTCCCTTCTCTACCTTTTGGGTGACAAAGTTGTCTGCTAGGTTTGTCAGAAATCTGTTTGATCTTCCACTTGGTGCAGAGTTTGTCTCCCAGTTGATGTCAGGATAGTTAAAGTCTCCCATTACTATTGTGATGTGCTTCCTACATACCTTAGTTAGCTGACTAGCAAAATGTTCATCTATTTCCTCTGTTTGGTTGGGTGGCCTATAGTATACACCAGGGGTAGGCAACCTCGGCTCTTTTATGACTCATGGACTTCCATAGCTGACTCAGGAATTCTGGGAGTAGAAGTCCATGAGTCATAAAAGAGCTGAGGTTGCCTACCCTTGGTATACACCTATGGCAATGTCATTTTCCCCCCTTTTATATTGACCCAAATGCATTCAAGTTTACAGTTTTCATCATTGTTGTGCTCTATTTCTGTAGAGATGTAGTTATTTCTTATAGAGAGAAGCCTGCCTTCATAGGGCATGTCCTCAAGTCCCTCTATTATCTTTGTTGCTCGTCCTCTGAGACTCTTCTAACCTATCAATTATTCTTCTGGAACTGTGACATCAGAACCATCTCCAATGCTCCAGGTGTGGCCCCATCAATGCAGAGCAGAGGGGAATAAGGACTTGATGTGTACTGGTCTGTGGATATGATTATGCTATAAGCCTGTAGTCTTACACACATTTATCTGAAAGGTATGGGATTTGTCATCTCAAAGGAACTGGCTGGTTAAATCACTAGTTAAGTGGAGAAAAGTTTGCTAGTGGACATTGGTACTTTAGCTGGCTTTTACATAATAATAATCAAATAAGACATAATGTTATTTCCTTTTAAATAAACATGTACAGGGGAATTATACACAAGATGTCTGTAGTTTGCCAGGGTATGTGTAGAGTTTTGTCAAAATGAGGGAAGCAGCAATGTAATATCTGTCAGAAGTTGGACCTCTTTCATAGGTGTGGCTAGTGCTAGTGGTCATAGAGAAGAGGACATTTGGTATAAGTTTCGAACCAAGAAGCTATCTCTGTTGGATTTCGAGTTTTGGGGTGAATTAATGTATTAAAGCAAACCAAAATTTATAAAGAATTTTATTAAGGGGATAATAAAAGCCTCTTAGTCATTTTAGTCTTTCAACAATTGCTCAATAAATTTTGTACAGAATAAGAGAGTAAATTCTTTCATCTTATAGGTAAGTCTAGGATTTTATTAATTCTGGAAGAGTTCTTCCACTTAATGTCAATATCCAAAAGAGGAGAAAAGAGTGAATAGTGTCCTGAAAGCAGCTTTATTTTATTTTATTTTTTTTTATTTTCCTATTATCTTTGACTCATCATATAACCCAATCAATAGCAGTGTTGGGATTATCGGAAATGACATCTGGCACATCTGGAGACTGAGGAAGGCACCACCAATTCTTCTTGAACAACTTAAGTATGTTTATCTTCATGCAGAGAATCAGAACATGAGAGATTCATAGCACTGACGATCTCTTCAGTTTTTGCAGTACGGCTCATAATTCAACATCGTTCCAAGCTTAGTTTTCGCTACACTCTCCTCAAATTTTCTGTCCATTTTTTCCCTCTGGCTTTCTGAGAAGGCAGATGTCCAATCACCTACCATGCCTAAAAAACAAAAGAAAAAAACAATTACAATGATGGGTGAAGGGTAGGAAGGAAGAGGGAGAGAATGTCCTTCAGGTAACCCAAATAATAGCTATTCTTCAAAACTCCACTAGAAGCAACAAAGGGTTTTATTGCACAGGAAAGACACTTCCATGGCATATTTTTAGGCTTTGGAGTCCACTTCATCTGGTTTGTGAAATGTTAATTTTAACAGGGAGATTTTATGCATGCTTAGGAAATGTTCCAGGTCTCAGATTTGGGGAAAATCTCCCTCCCTTGCCTCATCCCTCAAAAAGGTTCTCCTAGCTATTTGCTTTTGGGTGAGTAACAAAGATTAATACCTTTCCATTTTTGTAGGTGACTATCAGGCTGCATAAGACAGCATTGTTCCTTTATTCAGATTTGGTTCTAATCGGCAAGAAAACTTTCAGACAGGGCTTGGTGAAATTTATTATAGTGACTGAAAAAAATTCAGTCAGACCTTCCAACCTCTCAGGAGATTTTTTTTTTTCATGAGAAGTTGGAAGGTCTGACTGAACTTTTTTTAGTTCCATGAACATCGTATCAGCAGGAGAGAAATGCACCAGAATGGGAAAGCAAGTTGAAATTTTTTGCTTTCAGGAGAAGTGGCAGGAAACGGGGATGCCATTTCGTGAACGGAGAAGGGAGATGTTATATATTGATGTAAATTACTTGGGAACCGTTATTAATAGTTAACTGCTGTGTCTGTTTAAACTTCAGACTGCTTGTCTGCAGAATTGTTAGCTTCTGTTTTGAGCGGGAAATACAGCTTTAATTCCATTGGCCACCACCTATCAGTGGCCCGTATAAATAGAAGTTAAGCAGCAGTTAGTGCTGCTTCTGTGTTAACCTAATAAATGTGCTGTTGCTTTTCACCACCGCCTTGTCAATGTCTCACCAATCCCAATACTTAACAGATGTGGGGCGATGCAGAACTTCAAGCAAGTGCTCTTCTCTACTCTGCGTCGATGCGCAGAGCCGCTCTGCTTCCTGTTCTCCATTCTCTCCAGTGGCATTTTTTTCACAAAAATCAAACCCCTAACTCTTTTTGTCTGATTTAAGTCTTTCTTTCAATTGTAAATATGTAAACCAATGGCAGACACATCCTTTTCAGTCTAACTCCTCCTTAGAGTTAAGGATAGGATCACTAAAATTAAAAGATACTATTTCACCATTTCTTTTCTTAAAAAAGTTTCCTGGGGTGATACCCAGAGAGGCATCTTTACAGAAAGCTTTGTTTTACCATTTATTCCAAACTCTTAGTATGGCATGCCTAACAAAATGGTTATTAAAATCAACATTTACTTTTAACCTTGTCATACCATAGGTAACCGTGCCATCCAAATCTTAATTCACGACCTAAATCAAGTAGCCTCTTATTTTGGAGGTTCACCCACTCAAAATACACTTGTTTTGCTTCCTGTATCTCCTCATTTGTACTTGTCTGCCCCTTGTTCACCACTTTGAATATTTGGAGTAATGGGAGCTGAAATCCCACCAACTATAAAGCCACTAGGTTAGAGAAGACCTAGCCAATGAGGCTTCATTGGCAAAATTATTAAAAATATTAAATATTACCTTTGCGGAAAAGTATCGGGCCCAATTTTCCATAGGTTCCTGAATTATCTTTCATATTTTCAAAACTTGTTTCCTTTACAATGGTCTCAATCTTTTCTTCAGTCACAGAAAAATCAAAGAATTTGGCTATTTTTTTCATTGCTGAGGCTGGATTCTGAATAACCCCAAAATACATATAACGTAAGTTACTAAGGCTTCCCTGGAAACATTTCAAATCTCTTAACTCCAAGTCTTGTTCTGGTTACCACACAAAAATGTTGATATTTGCAGTTTCAACTTATATGAATTAGAAAAAATAAACAAGTGAAACAAAGCATAGTCTTCATTCTTTCACTGAAGTATTAGCAGGAGTAGATCAGCTGATCCAGAGGTTGACTTTAAAAAGAAAATGTTTCTGATATATTTATTAGTTGCTTAGAGAAAGGCAACCAAGCAGAAACCTTGTGTTATATTTCCTAATTTTTATTTCCTGATAAATTGTTCATTATCGTATAGTAATTGGCCAAAAAAATTTTTATTCTTAAATTAAATCTAAATCTTTATTATTAAAAACTTACCTCTTTTAACAACATTCAAGTGAACAATACTCCAATCAAGAAACTTCCAAAGAGGTCAACAGCAAACAGCCCAATCAAAGAATCTCTAAGACCACCCCATCAATACTGACAGGCAAGTCACTAGAATATAAACTGACAGCAAACCGCACTCATTACTAGCACTGATAATGTTATCTAGTTTGGTTAATGAAACATCTGCAAAAAAAACAAGCAAGCTCAGAGAGCACCAAGGACCCCTCACTTACTTCTTTTATCTCCTCATAGGTGATAAAAAATATATTGCTGTCATCAAGGTGCTTGCTCCATTCAATAATATGATCAAAATAAGATCCATAGGCCACTGATAGGAATTAAGCAGAACATATTGATTACTTTTCCATAGAGCAAATGATAATGAGAATATTTATTTTGCTGTTTAGCCCCACAAACCCACAAAGTAAATGAACAAATGCCTCCATTCTGTTTTTCATTTGGTCTTTCTTGTAGGCCACTTTGATCTCTCTAGTAGTCAGTAAGCCTTCCTGGTGTACTAACTTAAATGCATCTTCATCATTTTTTCTTCTTCAACCATGTGATGTACTTGCAACATTCCACGTCTACCTATTTGCCTTGGTAGATAAAAAAAGGTAAAGCTTCCCCTGCACATGCGTGCTAGTCGTTTCCAACTCTAGGGGCCAGTGCTCATCTCCGTTTCAAAGCCGAAGAGCCAGCGCTTCTCCGAGGACGTCTCCGTGGTCATGTGGCCGGCATGACTAGAAGCCAAAGGCACACGGAATGCTGTTACCTTCCCACCGTAGTGGTCCCTATTTTTCTACTTGCATTTTTACGTGCTTTCAAACTGCTAGGTTGGCAGAAGCTGGGACAAGTAACAGGCGCTCACTCTGTTACACAGCACTCGGGATTCGATCCACCAAACTGCCGACCATCTGATCGACAAGCTCAGTACATAGAGTCTGTCAATATCGCTGTGAGGATGAAGGAAGGGCACACTTCATTGTCATTATTTTTCTGGTCTTCTTCTCCATTGTCCTTTTCCAGTCTCTCACCATTGACCTGTAACTGTGTCTTCCATTGTGCCATCGGTTTTTGCACAAAATTTCTGATTTTTCGACTGACTCCTGTTATTTCTAGGCACTTGGTTATCCAGTCATGTGGCAGAGAGTCATATGTTTTTTTATAGTCAATCTATGTTACATTCAGATTGGTCTTCCTTCTCTTGCAGTTTTCCAAATTCACTTTATCAATTAGCAGTTGATCTTTTGTTCTTCTGCTGTTGGGGTGGTTTCCTTTCTACTCAGGTGGAAAGAGATTGTTTTCAATTTGATGCCGTTGGACTGCATCAGCTACCACATCAATTAGCAATTTGAAACTTGTTGGTAAGCAAGTAATTGGTCTGTAGTTGCCTGGTGATGCCCCTTTTGCTGGATCTTTCTTTATCAGGTAGGTTTTCCCAGATGTTAGCTACTCTCCAATTTCACCTCCTTGTAGTAGGTGGTTAAACTCTTTGGCAACAAGTGGGTATAATAATAGTGGGTAGACCAGTTAGATCAGGGGTCTTCAAACATGGCCCTTTTATGACTTGTGGACTTCAACTCCCAGAATTTTGGGGAGTTTGGGGAGTTGAAGTCTACAAGTAATAAAAGGGCAAATTTAGATGTTTCAACCAAAAAACATGCAGTTCATCTTCACCTGATACTGACCAATTCTTGATCTTCCTTGCTCTTTCCTCTACCATTTCTGCTATTATTACTAGTTCTTTCATTTCAACTTCTTTTTTATTCTTATCCACCTCTTTTAACCAAGCTGTTCTGCGCCCAAAACTGCACTGTTTCTTCCTTGTCGGGCACTGACTGATTCACTGCCGTTTCTCCATTGACGGATTAGTAGAAACCTTTCTGATTGGACTGAAATTTGAGGTGCTGCCTATAATTTGCAATTAAAGCTTCGTATCTGCCGATCTTCTTGGCTACAGTTGTTATTTGCTGCTTTATTATTTCCAGTGCTTCATTGATCTTCCTTGTTTTAAGTAGCATTTCTTGATTAGGTATTCTTTGGTCTTCTTGTTCTTCAGCTTCTTTTTGTTCATCTGTTCTAGCTTGCTTGCATCTGATCTCAACTTGCTGATCTTTCAGTTATAAAGTTTGTTATTATTTTTTAACCTCTACATACGTATGTTAGTTTTTCAAACAGCGTGCGATCTGGATTCATAAAACGCTAATACATAATCAAGTCCTATTCTTTGGTTCTCTCTTCTAACTTGCTGATCTTATTGTCCAGTCCAATCTTCCATTTTTGTGGTGTACTGCTCTGTTTTTTTCTTCTTTGTTGATTTTGCATCCCAGATACTCAGTTATAATTGCAGCTTTGCTGTACATTAGTTGGTTTGTTTCTTGGACTTGATCTGTATAACAGATCATTATTTCTTTGTTTTCAATCACTGTGTAATTGCGACAGGTAAACACATTTTCTTCCTTTAGTTCTGCAGCTGCTGGCCCTGGTTGCCCAGCCAACAGTCCTGAGTCCTGTAGCCCATTTTTCACCAGATATCCAGGAATTCCAACATCTAGCACGGACCTTCTTAACCCGGGCGACATCGAAGCTGGTATGGCTTTCTGTAATTTATGTCTCACCATATTTTTTATGGGAGAGACACTCTTTGACTCCTCCGATGAGACATATCCAGTATGGTTGAACCTATGGAATAGCTCTCATCTTCCTCAGAGTGCACAAGCTCCACAATCACATCAAGGTAGTGTCTCACTGGGGGCTGTTGTTGTTGTTGTTGTTATATTGTTGGGTTTCTTGGCTAACAGAGGCATGTAGAGGAGGAATCAAAAACTTATGGCCACTCAGTCAAAACCCTGATGTTTCTTTTTTACATGTACAGCACATTTTTAAAAGACACAGGATTTCACCACATAGTTGCATCCATTCTCTTGACATTTTTGACAGCTTCCCAGTCTCTGAAGCCCCTGTTTTATTAATAATGACTGTTCATTAGATTGCCTCAACTGTTTACCGAAAGTAACATGTTCACCAAAAGTGAATGGTTTTCCATTCATTCAGACTGTGTAATTCCAATTTCTGTTTATGGTGTATGACAATATGTCATTTCAAATGGAGTCAACCACACTCAGATGGAGGAGGTCATAGCATGGCATAACAAATATTAGGCTAATGTGCAGTTAATCCAGGTTTAAGTCTGTTATATGAACTCTGGAGTATGAAAAGAAAGATGGAACTACTGTTGCTTTATACTGAAGCAGTGGAAATAAGTTTCAGTATTGGAAAAACAAGCAGAACAAAAAGAGCTCTTTATCCACAGCGATCTTGCTTCTCTTCCACAGACAGACAGGGGACCAAGAGAATAAGGCCTGGGCTCTCTGTGGTCCTTTCCCCTCCCCTACTTCAATCATATTTTTTTTCCAGTGCAGAAAGAGAACCAAGCATACCTTTTCCAGTGATAAAAGCTTCCAAGAACTGATCCCAGGTTTCATGGTCAGAAATCAGTTTGATTCCTTTGGAAAAATGGAAGTAAGATACAGCTATGTCCTTTGGATTCCGAATCAAAACCAGTACCTTAAGGCAAAAATGATATATTGACATGTAAATGTAAAATCTTGGAGAGCAGAGCTAGGAACCTAAAAAAAATCCCATTTTAAAAAAAATGCAGTATAAAAGTTCAAATGTAGCTGCCCCAGAGTCACCTTGTAGAAGAGATGACTTGGTATAGAAAGCAAACAAACAAATAAAAAATGAATTGAATAGGGATTAAAGGTAAGATCAATAAATTAGGAGAACAGTAATTTTTAAAAGAGTTTTTCCAAGACCATTTCCCAAGATCCTAAATAAGCAGCAAAACTAACAATATTTGACCTGAAATTTTAAACTATGGCTCAGTTTGAATACATAAGTGAAGATTTTTTTTATTTCTTTTATTTATTAAAATTATTTGCCACTCATCTGACGTTGAAACAAATCTGGGTGGTGATAACACTGATATGATGTGATGAAGTTGCCTGATACTAACAGAACACTAAATAATGACATCAAGTGCCTACAAGACTCAGACCTTGGACTTCAATGCTGTACCTTTCTTGCTTGCTTGAAAACCAGAAAAAGAAAGCTTTCAATTTTTTTTTCTGAATAAAAAACAGTTTCCACATAGCTAAGATCCAGGCCTGCTCGGGTCATGAAAAGTTGGTGTGATTCTGGGATTGTTGTCCTATTTTATTGTGTAAATGTATTTGACAATACCTTATTGATAGATGATATATGCACTAATTATATATAAAATCATAACTGAGAGAACTGAAGTACTTACTTTTGCTTTTTTTTCAAAAATAGACTTGGGCAACTTCTGAGGAATGAGGTGTGTTGTTAAAATTCTTCTGGAAGGCAGTTTTTCCATCCTCTTTAACAATATTAAAATCATAGGGAAGTTAACATCATTCATGCAAAGGAAATGATAAAGGTAAAGGTAAAGGTTCCCCCGCACATGCGTGCTAGTCGTTTCTGACTCTAGGGGCCAGTGCTCATCTCTGTTTCAAAGCCGAAGAGCCAGCGCTTGTCCGAGGACGTCTCCGTGGTCATGTGGCCGGCATGACTAGACGCCAAAGGCGCACGGAATGCTGTTACCTTCCCACCGTAGTGGTCCCTATTTTTCTGCTTGCATTTTTACATGCTTTCGAACTGCTAGGTTGGCAGAAGCTGGGACGAGTAACAGGCGCTCACTCTGTTACGCGGCACTTGGGATTTGACCCACCAAACTGCTGACCTTCCGATCGACAAGCTCAGCATCCTAACCCACTGAGCCACCGCGTCCCTGATGTTACACAAATGTAAATTAGGGATATCAAAGTTCATCCCTAAAAAAACTGAGTCCCACTGATCTTTGTCATCATAAACTGCTGTGGTGGAATCTCCAATTAGGCTAGAAGGAGGTATCAAGAGGGGTCTGATTTTGGAGCTTTTGCGCTACAGGAAGCAGCACAGGTCTAACTTTCCCCAGAATCCTTGAAGCCTTATCTTGCTATTCCCAAGGGAAAGCGTTCAGTCTAGTGCCGTGATGCCGAACTATGGCACACATGCCACAGGTGGCATGCAGAGCCTTCTCTCTGGGCACACCGTTACCCCAGTCCTAGGCCTTCAGTCCTATCCACGAGCAAACTGCATCAATACCCACGCAGGGTTAGGTTGCCGCCCCCGCCCCCGCCTTACCAAGCATTTGTTTACTATCCTGCCTTTCAGCTTCATTCCGTTTCTCCATTCAGCCTTCGCTGCATATTTGTGGGACTATCAGTAAAAAAAAAAAAGTTCCATCAGACTTTCTAACTTCTCGCGAGATCTCGTGAGAAGTTAGAAAGTCTGATGGAACTTTTTTTTTTTTACCAATAGTCCCACAAACACACGGTGAAGGCTGAGAAGTGAATGGAGAAACGGAATGCAGCCTCTGCCTGGCTTGTTCTGCGGCCTCATGGCAGCGGCATTGGGTGCAACACATGAGGTGGCAAATGGCCACAGCCAGAGGCAAACAGTCACGTCATGCCGAAATCAGCCATTTGCTGCCTCCTGCCCAGTGCCACTGACATGAAGCGCCCCTCTGGCTCCTGGGAGTTGTGCTTGTGTCCTTTGTGCCAGGCCTCCTTTGTGATGAGTTTCTTGAAAGATTTGCAACAGGGTTAGGTGTGATGCATGAGGCGGCAAACAGCCACATCGCTTCAAAACTGAGGGGCCGGCAGGCTTTGGCTGCTGATGGACACAATTGGCCCCCATGTGCAAGAGCCAATGATGTCAGGCAGCAGCCGCCCCAGCCCCTGCCTCACCTTGCCTTGCCCTGCAGCAATGGCACCCCTGCCCTGCCCTGCCCCATGCCTCGCCTCACCTCACCCCACAAGACGAGCCTCCTGCCCACTGTCCCACCCACGAAAGTCCCTCTGGATCTCCCCCAACCCCCACAGGCATCCCTCACCACGAGCAACATCGAGGTGCCCACACCCACCCCGGCCATGCCCACCCAGTCTGCCGTGACCACCACAGCCACGCCCACCCAATGGGCCAATGCCACCCAAAGGGCTACACCCACCCAATGGGCCATGGCCACCCAGCACCCGACAATACATAAGTGGGTTTTGGGTTGCAGTTTGGGCACTCGGTCTCTAAAAGGTTTGCTATCACTGGTCTAGTGAGTTTTCTTTAAGTTATCTAACTTTTATTGTTGTTTTTTTCTACAATAGTCTGTGAAAGAGGGCATGGGCTGAACTAAGAATTCATGATAAAATACAAAGCTACAGAAAATATTTTAAAATGATGACAAATTAAAAACTGACTGAATCTTCAAGTCCTAATTTTTGACTTGTTTGTCATCATACCTCCTATATATGGTCTCCGAAGCGGTGGTATGTATTTATTACTCATATGAGGTAGCATGTTATCAAAAATCAAAGATGAAATTTCACTCCTTATTCCAATGGAAATTATGCTAAATAAGGTTGATTAAGCTTTGGGATAGAAATAATTCATCTAAAAAACAAACCAGCTAAGCTAAAAATGTTGTCTCTGCTGACTTGGATCTTGCTGTTCAGACAGTGGCTCCTTCGTGACTTCTGTCAGCAAAGTATCATCACTTTTCATCAACACATACACAATAAGTGCAGGTCCCACTTCCAAAAAGAGTGCCTGTCCCTACTTTAGCTTATTTCTCATAGATTAATATTATATTTAAGAGCAGAGTTCAGACTAGCAAAATCTGCTCCAATGATCTACATTTTTCTGCAGTGAGCTGATTAAACTGATCACACAGCCTCACACACAAATCCATGTTCCTCTCCTGCACCTGTCTCGCTTTTTTTTCCTAATGAGTGAATTTCACTTTGTTAAATCAGAGCTGCTCTGTCCTACATCAGCTTTCAAATCTTTCATTTGACTTTCCTGCCTCTTGATAGAAGCTACTGAGTATTTCTCAACTTCTAACCTCAAATTTTCCTGGATCTCCAAATTCAAGAAAAGAAATTAGTGATAATTCTTGCATTGTTGGTTGCCATTGTTTCTGTTTGTCTTCATCATATTTTCTAGAGGCAACTTCCAGCTGTGTTAAGATCTGCTGAACCCAGTTTGTACCTGAAGAAACACAGAAATGTTATCATTTAATATATAAAAAGACATATCATGACCATAGATCATTTCAATCATATCAGAATTTTACCAACTTTTTAATGTATTTTCATACATTACATGGATTGATTTGGAAAATATGTAATTGACGTTTTCAGAATTACAGTATTGAAGGTATTCATATAATTGATTATATTAAGCAGAGATGCCAATGTCATTTTATGACCTCTGTATTTCTTGAAATATACAGAAGGTCAAGAATGTTATCTTAGACATAGTAATCACTGAGGAATTTCATTAAGACAAATTATTAAATGTATGACAATAAAATGCGCTTTGGAAGTTTGTGTGTGTGTGTGTGTGTTTAATTTTTTAGCACAGTCACTTTAATATTTGGTAAACAATGTGTTGTCTGGGTTTACATTTAAAAAAACGTTCACTAACAGTTTCTATGATCTATAATCCACCTAATAGCTTTACTTGATTTCCTCTTTTTCCTAAAATGTTCTCTTTTGCCAACCTTAAGTTAATACAACTCTTGTTGTTTTGGTAGATAACAATTGGGTATAATTTTTTTCTAATATTTCTACAGATAATAATCATATCAATATAATATTTCTTTTCTATCTAGTCATTCTGGTTGCCTCATCATAAATCCTGTTTACAGTTCTTGATTACGTTTGTTTTTCTCACAATGTTCAAGACATTCTTACTGGTTAAGATTTTCTCAAAGTTAATTACCTTTAAATATTTAAGTCTATTTTTGTCATGTAAGCCATTCCAATACTTTTACCTTTCTTAAGGATAATTAAGACAAAAGAAAAAAGAATAAGAGTAAAGAAAAATAAAAAGATAGTATACTACTTAAAATACATATTCCTCCTAAGCTAATACATATTGATTTCCAAACCTTTTCCATTCTTTTTTACCATAATTAAAAATATGTTTAATCTTTAAATATTCCATTTAATAAATCTAGTCATCTGGTCTTTTAACTCTTATTTGAGACATTTTTTTATCCATTGTAGTTTTCTTAAAGTTAATCATATTTAAATATCTAAAACATGTCCTTTACACAAGCCATTTCAACTCTTTTAGATTACTCATACCAAGAAATAAAATAAGAAGAGAGAAGAAAAAGAGAGCACTATGTTACGTGAGGGCTCATCCCTCTTAAAATAAAATTCATATCCAAAATCTATTTCTTTAACCATATTCAAACAGGCATTTCTTTTTTAAATATTCTCTCTGATAGGTCCCATCATTTATTTTCTTAATTTTCACTTTAACCTTTCACTTTAATCAATATGTTCTGCTGAATTAAAGAATCTTTCCATATTCTTGTAGGTGTTACTGTAGATATAAAAGATAAGTCAAGTACAATATCTTTGTAAGAGACGTTTGCCCTTTCATGTTTGTTGAAAATCTTTTTCTTTCTTTTTCTCTATGTTTCTCTTATCATTTCTTGTCTCTCCAGTTCTCATGGTGTTCCTGACATCTCTGCAGTCCATTTTGCCCAATCTTTTTTCTTGTCCTCAAATTTGTACTTAAAGTATAAGTTAATGTATATTTAACAGGAACTCTGTTATAAACTCTACAGAAACTATCAAACATGCATACATATGTGCAAAAGCATTCCTTGCAAAACTGTAATGTTTACCTGATTTGGGGTATGCCGCTAGTATGATATCATCTTCCCGAGCTCTAAAAGTATTAATCCTTTTCAGGGTTTCTAGGCAACAGATCATCATAGGATATAACACCCCATCATACATAAATGTCCGTTCCAACAGAGCCATCTTTTCATTTTCTTCCAACTTTTCATCCAGAACTTTGCCTACTTGTTGTTCAGCCATCATTGTGCTCTAAGACCACAGATGAGTAGCCTGGACATTTAGTTGGCTATGTACTGTACGTGAAGCTAATACACTTATAGAGAAAATATGACTCAAACAGATGACTCAAACAACAGAACCTGTTACTAATTAACTGACTAAGCAAGTTTGAACAAAGTTCATTTAACCTTTCAATTTTCCAATGAAGTTGTAGCCAACTTGGATTGAATGGATAACATGTTAGAGAAAAAGTTATTCTTAAGGGAATAACTGACCTGAGGCAATTTTCTCCGTAAATGGGATTAGAGTTCCTGAGTTCATGAAATACTTGCTGGACAGCAAGTTAGAAATCTTAGAGCAACACTTTCTCAGAGCAAAGAAGGTGGCAGTAATTACCTATTGCAAAGCTAGGATACAGGTAAACTGTGCAAGCTCACAGTGTACATATAAACCACAAGTAATAGGTCATAAATCATAGTTTTAAACATTAATAATCATTACATAATATCATTAATCATAATAATCATTAATAAATATGTGAAATATGAAATGTCTCATTTTGGCATTCTATAGATTTCTTGGGCATTCTATAGAATGCCTAAGACATTGACCATAACATATACTTGTATATAAGAACTGTATTGACTTCTGGGTGGCAAGGCGTCGCCGGAGGCAGCCATTCTTAGGCTGCCAGCCCTGCGGCTCTGTAGAGCCGCCGAAAACAGCGCCGATCAGCTGTTTCGGTGGCTCGGAAGCCCCCTCCTCGGGAGAAGAGGAGGGGGTGAGCGCCCAGGTAGGGGTAGAGCTCTCCAGGGCCGCCAGAGCTAATAGTTTTGGCGGCTGAGGGATTGAGCCCCCCCCCCGAAGCCTGGGTATGCTCCGGACTGTGGGGCGCCTCTGCTCCGGGCTTTTTGGAGCAGAGCAGGGCGTCTGCAACCATCCCTGCCAGCAAGAGAGAACTTTCGAGAACCAGGATACAGGCAGAGCGACACAGGAGATTTAGGTGAAAGGGAATTTATGATCTTTAACTCAATGGACTTTGCGGAGTTTGAAAGTGAAAGTGCGTAGCAGGCAATAGTGGGTGAAAATGGCTACCAAATCCTCTAAAGCTCTTAGAAGCACGGGGTTTTTTCCGGTGCAGCAGTTTTTGTTACAAGCTTTATTGCCACCTGCACCTGCATCAAATCTTACAGTTAAAGATTTGCAGAATGTGATGCAAGATATTATGGAAAAGCAATCGCAACAATTAGCTGAGATTATGGATGAAAAGCTGGATGAGAAGTTAACAGAAAAACTAGCTGAGATTATGGATGAAAAGCTGGATGAGAAGCTAACAGAAATAAGGGCAGACATCTTATTTGCATTTCAAGGCATGGCTATATGTATTGAACGTTTGGATGAAAGAGTGGAAGATCTCAGCCAAAATAATATCAGATTAGATGTAAAAATGACAGAAACTGAAAATGTGGTGGAGAAAATTGATAGTGATTTGACCTTGGTACAGTATCATGAGATGGAGTTTGCTGTGAGAATTAGAGGCTTAAAAGAGGATCCTAAAGAAAATTTGAAGAAAATAGTTTCTGAGGCTCTGGAAGGGGTGCTGGGGCGACCAGCAGATGAAATTATGGAAGATATAGACAAAATGTTTCGTGTTAATTCATGGATTGCAAGACAAAGGAAATTACCCAGAGATGTGGTGGCTTACTTTACAAAGAGAGCGATTAGAAATGAGGTTATTCAAGCCTCTTACAATACTAAATTTGTAATTGCTGAGCAAGAAGTTTTGATTTTAAAAGAGATCCCTCCAAGAATCTTAAGGAGAAGGAAGGAATTTGCTTTTTTTGGTGCAAGAATTAAGACGACATGATATTAAGTTCAGATGGGAGATACCAGTGGGTATGGTGGTGATGTATAAAGGAATGAGACATCGTCTTACTACAGTGTTGCAGGCACGTGACTTTTATAGTAATGTTTTAAAAGCAGCCCCCATACCACTTTTGGAATCTACAAAGAAGAATGGTGAGGGAGAGTCTCAACGACGCAGAGAGAATTTACAAGGTGCTGCAGGAACAATGCAGATAGATGTGAAAGTTACAGGAGTGGATCAAATTTCAGTATCATCGGAGGAGGTTAGAAACCAGAGGATGACGCGTGCTGCTTTTAGACGAATGAGATGAGCCTGAAGATTTAGTTGTAGAACTGAAGGAGATAATAATGCAATAAGGGAAAGTTTCTGGGTTTAAGGTTAATATATAAAAAACTAAAATGTTGTTTAAGAATATGATAGTATCATAAAAGGTTGTTCTACAAGAGCTAACGGGATTTGAAGTTGTTAAAAGGGTTAAATATTTGGGAATATATTTGTCACCCTTAAATGTAAAGTTATATAAAAATAATTATGTTATGTAATACTTTATGTTGCTTTAATTTAAAAATAATTATGAAAAGTTAACTGGGTAGAATTGTAGTAGTGAAAATGAATGTTTTGCTGAAATTTTGAAGGTCATGATTTAACTGAAGGAGATAATAATGCAATAAAGGAAAGTTTCTGGATTTAAGGTTAACATACAAAAAATTAAAATGTTGTTTAAGAATGATAGTATCATAAAAGGTTGTTCTATAAGAGCTAACGGGATTTGAAGTTGTTAAAAGGGTTAAATATTGGGGGATATATTTGTCACCCTTAAATGTAAAGTTATATAAAAATAATTATGTTTTGTAATACTTTATGTTGTTTTAATTTAAAAATAATTATGAAAAGTTAACTGGGTAGAATTGTAGTAGTGAAAATGAATGTTTTGTTGAAATTTTGAAGGTCATGATTTGTTATCTGGTTGGTATGTATATTTATTGTGTGATAAGAAGGTGGATAATGTGTTTAAGGTATATATTTTAAGACATGCTCTGTTGCGAGTTTGGAAATAGTATAGACATAAGTTAATTTGTAAGATACTTATATGGGCAATAATGAAACATGCAATAGAAAATATAATTATGATGTGATTACATATAAGGAAATTTTAAGTTTGGAAAGGAATGTATGGCATTTGAAGTTGTATAATATTTTCAGAGAAGGAAAGATTGTATAAACCTGGTGCTAGTATGGAAAACTACAGGCCAGGTGGTAAGAAGATCAGAAAATTGGTTTTTGTCTGTAATTGTTTTTATTGGGCATTATTATTAATATTACTGTTGTGGATATTAAGCTGTTGTTGAATTTAATTATGGCAGTAAGATTTTTAGTAGGGCAATATGGGAAGAAGGAAGAACTGCCGACTATAGAAGAATGGACTGTAAAAGTTTCCACCCTGGTGGAAAGGGCAAAGATCTCAGCGTATTTGAAAGACTACTTGCAACAGAGATATGAATAATTATTGATGTGATATTTATACTGCTTGTAGTTATTTTATAAGAGTTAAAGCATGATAGATTTAATAGTTTATGGTTGTTTGCATAAGGTAGATTATGATTGTTTGTATTTTTATACCCTGTATTTAGCTCTGGGAAGTCGGGGAGGGGGGAGGGGGAAGGGAGGGAGGTGTGGGAGAGGGCTGGGGGGGAGGGGGAGGGAGGGAGGTGTTGGGGAGGGTTGGGAAGAGGGGAGGGGGTTGGGAGGGGTTTTGTTTTGTTCTGTTTAAAATAAAATGTATTGTAAAACTTTTTAATAAAAAAGAATTGTATTATTTTTTTGTTCTATTATGTCTGGCAACTATGTGTTTTTATTTTTGTTTCTTACAATGCATATGTTGTGAATTTTATTTGTTTTATTATAAATTGCCTAGAAACATATAAAAGTGAGATGGGTGGGTATATAAATTGAATAAATAAATAACACAACAATTGTACAAGCCTGGGGGGGGATGATTCAAACTTAGGTTTTTTCTTTAACTACAACCCCTTGTTCATGAAATTACCAGCTTCACAGTTACAGAGGTGTTACAAGGAGTAAAAGCTTAGAAGAAAAAAAAACCTTTTCCCCTCTGTTGGAGGAATGGCTTCCTTTTGGTTAATTACTTGTTCAGGTTAACTGTCCTCACTGTTAGAAAGTTTCTCCTTAGTTCCAGGTTGCTTCTCTCCTTGATTAGTTTCCATCCATTGTTTTTTGTCCTGCCTACAGGTGCTTTGTTAAATAAATTGACCCCCTCCTCTTTGTGGCAACCTCTCAAATACTGGAATACTGCTATCATGTCACCCCTAGTCCTTCTTTTCTGTCCATTATTCTTCTGAAAGAAAACGGTCCAGGTGTGGTCCCATCAGTGCAGATAACAGGAGAAGAAAGACTTCATGTCTATTGATCTGTAGATATGGTTGTACTATAAGGCTGCAGTCCTACACACTTTTATCTGAATGTTAGCCCTGTTGATCTCAATGTTATTTCCTTTTAAAAAACACATACAGGGCCATTATACACACGGCATTCCTAGTTTGCCAGGGCATCTGTAGATTTTTGTCAAAATGAGGGCATTGCAATATGCATCACAAGTTGGAGCTCTTTCATATGTGTGGCTAATGATATCACACATATACAAATATGAGTTTTGACACAACAGTGTAATAGTGTTTGCACATTTGCCTTCTTTGTGGAAAGCCTTCACTATAAAGTTTCTTTGTGCTAGTGGTCATACAGAAGAGAACATTTGGTAAGGATTAGAACCAAGAGCTTATTTCTTTCGAACGTGGGGATGAATTTCTGTATTAAAGCAAAATAAAATTTATAAGGAATTCTGTTATCAGGAACAATAGAAGCTTCTTAGTCATTGTCTTTCATAATTGCTCTACAAATTTTGCATAGAATAAGAGAGTAAATTCTTACAGGTAAGTATACTTTTTATTAATTCTGGAAGAGTTCTTCCACTTAAAAATAAGTATGTAATATCAAATATGTAAATATCCCTAAGAGGTGAAAGGAACAAATGGTGAAAGCAGATTTTTTTCAGTTTGTTGGACTCCAGCTCCTATAATTTTTCATTCATCACATAACCCAACCAATAGCTGTGTTGGGTTTATGAGAAATGACATCTGGCACATCTGGAGACTGAGGAAGGCACTACCAATGCTTCTTGAACAACTTAAGTATGTTTATCCACATGCAGAGAATCAGAACCTGAGAGATTTGTAGAACTGATGGCCTCTTTAGTTTTTGCAGTACAGTTCATATTTCAACATCATTCCAAGCTTAGTTTTCGCTACACTCTCCTCAAATTTTCTGTCCATTTTTTCACTCTGGCTTTCTGAGAAGACAGATGTCCAATCACCGACTATGCCTAGAAAAAGAAAAAGAAAGAAAGAGAAGAAGAATTACAATAGTAGGTAGAGGGTGGGAATCTAAGGGGAGAGAAAGTCTTTCTCCCAAAGAATAGCTATTCTTCAAACCTCTGTGGAGATTCTCAGTCATTCAAGTCATAGTTGTCTCAATGGTGCTTTTTCAAAAGGCAATTGGACTTTTTTTTCCCCCATTGAGGAAGAAAAAGACATTTTGCTTCTCATCCAAGAAGTTTCATTGGTTCTGGAAGGATGGTAGGAGTGATGGAAGGAATTAGTCTCCTTCTTCCTCAAGAGGCAAAAAAAGTCCAATTGCCTTTTGAAAAAGCACCTTTGAGGCATTCTTCAAAACTCCTTAAAAACAATAAATATTTTTATAGCACAATAAAGACACTTCCAAGGGACATCCTTAGATGCCCAGTTCCTATGGTTTGCTTAATGTTAATGTTAACAGGGAGACTTTATGCCTACTTAGAGAATGTCCCATACCCAATTCTCAGATTTGGCAAAGATCTCCCTCCTTTGTGTTATCCCTCAAAAAGGTTCTCTTAGCTATTTGCTTTTGGATGAGAAACATAGATTAATACATTTCAATAAGCATTTTGTAGATTACTATCAGGTTTCATACGATGGGATTTGTCTGCTTATTCAGCATTCTATTTTACTCAGCAAGAAGACTCTCAGATAGATCTAGGTGAGATTTAAATGTTTATTATAGAGAAGAATGAATCCTTAAACGGAGTAATTGATTCCGCATGGCAGTGCAAAGAAGTCATATTTTAGCTATCTGTCATCTATCTATCTGTCATCCATCCATTTATCTTATCTATGTTCCAGAATTAAATCTGATTTTTTTCCTCCCACCATTCCAATTAAATAGTCTCTTGATTTTCTTGGGAAGTAGGTAAAATATATTTATATAATATATTTTTTTAGCCAGGGAATCACTGGGTGCAGTCTTACCATTCTCGTACCTTATAGTTATCCATTCTAAGTAGCTAGTTATGCTTATTAACTCTTCAGACTTTTAGTGCTTTCATTTTAGTATTGTCTCCTATTTAAATTTGCTTTAATTCAATGGAAATTGCTGCTAAGTAGATAGGTTAATTCTAAGTTGATTTAATTTGGATTCTTTCCTTCTAAAATTGTTACTGGTTTTATTGATGTCTTATTTTGTTATAGCCTGGCATGAGTATTTGAGGAGATATGGCTATAAATTGTGCAAACAGATAAATAATATGCACGTTTATAAGGGTGCAAATAACTATTACTGTAAATACAACAAGTATCAATATTAAGACTGGCTTTCTATATGTAATATGGAGGTTTCCTACTCTTTCCATGACACAGTACAGATGTCGTTCCCTCCTGCAGATTTCAGTTACACTGGTCAAACTCCTCCCTTATGTTATAGGAGTTTCAAAAACATTAATAGAAATATAATAGTTTGATGTAGTGATTAAGGCACAAGGCTAGAAACCAGGAGACTGAGTTCTAGTCCCACCTTACACGCAAAGCTTTAGGTGCAGATTCATTCTAACATATTCACTTCGTATATTTGTCAGGTAGTCATCTACTTATAATCACAATGAGTCCAAAATTTCTGTTGCTAAGTGAGACAGTTGTTAAGTGAGTTTTCGCCCATTTTATGACCTTTCTTCCACAACAGTTAAGTGAATCTCTGCAGTTATTAAATTAGTAACAACTGTTGTTAATTGAATCTGGCTTCCCCATTTAATTTACTGGTCAGAAGTTCACAAAAGAAGATCACATGACCTTGGGGTCTTGCAACACATGATATGAACCAGTTGTCTAGCATATGAATTTTGATCATGTGATCATGAAGATACTGGTTGTAAGTGCAAAAAATGCTCATGTTATTTTTTTTCCAGTGGTGTTGTAACTTCAAACATCACTAAACAAACTGTTGTAAGTCAAGGATTGTCTGTATCATATTCCCTAATATTTGAATAATATAAAGCATCATGAGCCTTTCCCAACGCATTGCTAGACTTCACCCCTTATCATTCCTAGCCAGCACCTTTAAATATTAAGAGCTGAAATCCCACACACCATAAAGCCACTAGGTTAGAGAAGACTATTAAATGATGTAGACAAAATTATTAAAAATATTGCAATGTTACCTTTGCGGAAAAGTGTCTCCCCTAGTTTTCCATAGTTTCCTGCGTTATCTTTCATGCTTTCAAAACTTGTTTTCTTTACAATGCTCTCAATCTCTTCTTCAGTTACAGAAAAATTAAAGAATTTGGCTATTTTGTTCAGCGCTGAAACTGGATTCTGAATAATACATCAATATATAACATAAGTAAGTAATGCTTTCAATTGCTTCAATTCATGTCTTGATCTGGGTACCATACAATTTTTTTTATAAATTTATAGGCGGGGATTGTGCACATTAGAATAAATAAAGAAATAAAACAAAACACAGTTTTCATTGTTTCACTTGAAATATTAGCAAGAGTAGATCGGCTGATCCAAAAGTTGACCTTAAAATGAAAATGTTCCTGAGATATTTAGAGAAAAGTAACCAGGCGGAAATCCTGAGTTGCATTTCCTATTTCTATTTCCTGATCTATTGTTCATTACTATATAGTACTTGGCCAGACATAATTTTATTATTAAATTAAATCTAAATGTTTACTCTGAAAAACGTACCTCTTTTATTTCCTCATAGGTAATAAAAAATACATTGCTGTCATCCAGATAGTTGTTCCATTCAGTAATATGATCAAAATAAGATCCATAGGCCACTGATAGGAATTAAACAGAACATTTTGATATTGATTTCAGTGTGAACTCTCATTGTATCCTTTCTATTTCACTTTTTCTCTGATTATTAACAAATGCAGATTACCATTTAAATCATTGATCACCATTATTATTATTATTTAATTGTTGAGTTGCTCGGCTAACAGGAGCATTTTTAGGGGGAATCCAAAACTTATGGCCGCTCAGCAAAAAACCCGCTGTTGCTTTTTTTCACACATACCACACATTTTTTAAAAGGTGCAGGATTTGATTGTATACTCATGACCATCATCCCGACATTTTTGGCAGCTCCCTCTCCACTGAAGCCTAGGCTTGTTAATCGTGTGTGCTTATTAAATTGTCTTAATTATTCACCAAAACTGGTATTTGCTTTGTCATTCATTCACAGTGTATAATTCCAATTTTTGTTTATGGGGTACCAGTCAAAACATATGTCATTTCAAGCATAGTCAACCCCACATAAAGGCATTGGCAATATACAACCTTCTCATCAACATGAGGAAAACATGTGCTACCACGCCACTGTAATACTTTGGTCATTTGTCCCCATGCCCTCCTTTGATACCACCTGCAGATACTTCATACCTGTCCCAGAATTATCATGGTCCTTACTCATTAAAGTAAATATATTTGATCTCTTTCCTCACACTAAACTGAAAAGTTAAGTTTAAAACTGATGTAATAGTTTTCATTGTGTCATTAACAATACTAGTAGAACTGATGGAGTCAAATGAGAGAATGCTGAAAAAATGCATCCTGATTTAAACAGCCAATAAGATTAAATGGCAATTAAGCACATAAATGTGTATGAGAGAGAATCAATATCTATGGAGATTCTCAGTCATCCAGGTTATGGTTGTCTCAAAGGTGCTTTTTCAAAAGGCAACTGGACTATGTTATTTATTTATTTTCTTGAGGAAGATATTTCGCTTCTCAGCCAAGAAGCTTCTTCAGCTCTGACTGGATGGTAGATGGATTACTTTAACTTTTCAGAGAATTATTTTTCAAAGGAGCTCACAAATGATTCTTGAATGGAAATGAATGTGTTTGCAAAGGGTAAGGGACTATACTATACAAGAATGAGCTTAATGTCCCTGATAATCACAATGAGGTGGTCACTGACCTCGAGCCAGACATCCTAGAATGTGAAGTGAAGTGGGCCTTAGAAAAGCTGAGCAACAACAAAGCTAGTGGAGGTGACAGTATTCCAGCTGAGCTATTCAAAATCTTAAAAGATGATGCAGTAAAAGTGCTACACTCAATTTGCCAGCCAATTTGGAAAACTCAACAGTGGCCACAGGATTGGAAAAGATCAGTTTACATTCCAATTCCAAAGAAAGGCAGTGCCAAAGAATGTTCAAACTATCACACCATTGCACTCATTTCTCATGATAGTAAAGTTATGCTTAAAATCCTACAAGCTAGACTCCAGCAGTATGTGGATCAAGAACTACCAGAAGTACAGGCAGGATTTCGAAGAGACAGAGGAACTAGAGATCAAATGGCCAACATACGCTGGATCCTGGAGAAAGCTAGAGAGTTCCAGAAAAACATCTACTTCTCCTTCATTGACTATGCTAAAGCCTTTGATTGTGTGGATCATAACAAACTGTGGCAAGTTCTTAAAGAGATGGGCGTGCCAGACCATCTTATTTGTTTGTTGAGAAACCTATATGTGGGCCAAGAAGCAACAGTGAGAACTGGACACGGAACCACTGATTGGTTCAAAATTGGGAAAGAAGTCCAGCAAGGCTGTATACTGTCGCCCTGCCTATTTAACTTATATGCAGAGCACATCATGAGAAAAGCAGGGCTAGATGAATCAAAAGTTGGAATTAAGATTGCCAGAAGAAATATCAACAACCTAAGATATGCAGATGATACCACTCTAATGGCAGAAAGTGAAGAGGAACTAAAGAGCCTCTTGTTGCGGTTGAAGAAGGAGAGTGCAAAACTTGGGTTGAAACTTAACATTAAAAAAACCAAGATCATGGTATCTGGCCCTCTCAATTCCTGGCAAATAGATGGGGAAGAAATGGAGGTAGTGACAGATTTTATTTTCCTGGGCTCCAAGATCACTGCAGATGGGGACTGTAGCCAAGAAATTAAAAGACGCTTGCTCCTTGGGAGGAAAGCCATGGCAAATCTAGACAGCACACTAAAAAGCAGAGACATCACCCTGTCAACAAAAGTGTGTATAGTCAAGGCTATGGTCTTCCCAGTTGCAATGTATGGCAGTGAAAGTTGGACCATAAAAAAGGCTGAGCGCCAAAGAATTGAGGCCTTTGAACTCTGGTGCTGGAGAAGACTCCTGCAAGTCCCTTGGACTGCAAGGCGATCAAACCGGTCAGTCCTAGAGGAGATCAACCCTGACTGCTCTTTAGAAGGCCAGATCCTGAAGCTAAAACTCAAATACTTTGGCCACCTAATGAGAAGGAAGGACTCACTGGAGAAGAGCCTAATGCTGGGAAAGATTGAGGGCAAGAGAAGAAGGGAAGGACAGAGAATGAGGTGGCTGGATGGAGTCACTGAAGCAGTACGCATGAGCTTAAATGGACTCCAGAAGATGGTACAGGAAGGCCTGGAGGAACGTTGTCCATAGGGTCGCGATGGGTCGGACTCGACTTTGTAACTAACAACAAAGGGATGCAAGAATATTTCTCTTTGTAGCCTGCATTAGACATGTATACAGAAAACACAAATCAAGTAAAGGTTACTTACTAGCCAAATTCGCACAACATGCTATACTAGGCTAAAATGAAGTTGGGTAATTTGTAGCTCAGTACTATAGGAAATGCTGCCATTTTCTCAGCAAGTTGAGTGAGCTTTGTCATCACATTACAACATAATAGTTTATGGGGTTGGTATACAAATGGTATACAAATACTAGGCTAATGTGCAGTTAATCTAGGTTTATGTCTGTGAGATGTACTTTAGAGAATGAAATTAAACATGGAACTATTGTTGCTTTGTACTGAAGCAATGGAAATAGGTTTTAGTGCCTGAAGACAAACAGAGAATGGAACCCTTTGTTCAAAGAGATCTTGCTTCTTCTTCACAGACAGACGGAGAGTACAGGAGACCGAAAGATAAATAGAATAATCCGTTTTCTGCCTTATTTCAAGCATGTATATTTTGTCCAATGAATAAGAAGAAAAGAACACCTTTTCCAGTGATGAAATCTTCAAAGAACTCATCCCAGGTTTGCTGGTCAGAAGTTATTTTTATGCCTTTGGCAAAATGGAAGAAAGATACAGCTGTGTCCTTTGGGTTCCGAAACAAAACCAGCATCTTTAAAACAAAACAGAGTATATTGGCATGTAAATGTAAAATCTAGAAGAGCAGAGCCAGAAAAGTAAAAACATCCCATTTCTAAAAATCTAAGTATGATAATTCAAACGTATTTGGAAGTGAACTGAATGGGGATTAGAGATAAAACTATCAAATTAAGAGAAAAGTATTTTTTTAAAAAATAAAGTTCCTTCCCAAGACAAAATAGCAGAATAACAGTTGGAAGGGAACTTAAAGGTCTTCTATTCCAGTCTCCTGTTCACACAGGAGACCACGTACCCTTCTGAATAAATGGTTGTGCAATCTCTTCCATTACCATTTCCCGAGATCCTAAGTAAAGTATTGTAACCAGCAAAGCTAAGAATATTTAACATGAGATATTTACCAATGGTTCAGTCTGAATAATTAAGTGAAGATACCACTGATTTGATGAACTTGCCTGATACAATACTAAAAAATAAAATCAACCTGCAACAATTTGAAACTTCGAGCTGCAATGTTGCACCTTTCCTGCTTGCTTGAAAACCAGAAAAAGAAATCATTCAATTTTTATTTTGGAAAAAAATACAGTTTTTTATAACTGTGCTCCACGCCAGTTCAGAACCTGAAAAGTTGGTATGATCTTGGGCTTGCTGTCCTATTTTACTATGTAAATTTATTTGACAACACTTCATTGATAGATGATATACAGTATATAACAATGATATATAAAATTGTCTTAATTGAGAATTAAGGTACTTACTTTTGCCTTTTTTTCAAAAATAGACTTGGGCAACTTTTGAGGGCTGAGGTGTGTTTTTATAACTCTTCTGGAAGGCAGTTTTTCTATCCTCTTTAATCATATTAAAATAAAAGGAAGTTAATAGCGTTTATGCAAAGAAAACTATACACAAGTATAAATTCATCATCATCATAATTTTAGTCATCGTCCATCCTCTGCAAGATGAAGGCCTCTTTCTCTTGTTTCCAACCTATACAGTCCTGAGTTTTCTTTTACAGTAATTGGGTCCACAATATTTGCTGATGTCGTCAATCCATCTTGTTTTAAGTCTCTTTCGTGGATGCTTTTTATCCAGTTGAAGTATAAATTAGGGATATCAAAGTTCATCCTTAAAAAAAAAATCTGAGTCCGACTGATCTTTGTCATCATAAACTCTTTGGTGGAATCTCCAATTAGACTTGAAGGAGATGTTAAGTGGGGACTGAGTTTGTAGTTATTGCTCTACAGAAGCAGCACAGGTCTGACGTCCCCCAGAATCCTTGAAGCCTTATCTTGCTGTACCCAAGGGAAAGCATACAGTATAATGAGTTTTGTGTAACACATGCAACTAGCAATAAAACTCCTGTTGAGACTCTCCAGGAGTCCTTCTGGTTGCTTTTGCCTGACCCCACTTAATTACGAGATTGTTTCATATAAATCATACTGACTGATGTGAGGAAAGTTACTGTGGAATTGACAGTGCAGTGTAAATGTGAAAGAATTGAGCAGCTACACACTGATTGTCATTCTGTGACATGATCTCCCCAATATATGTGCTGTATTTGGAGAGTGATAAATTCCTCTGTAAAAGCACTGGGGCAGAGCAGACATGGTTGTTGTTTTTTGGACGTATACAGAGATCTGACGCTAAGAGTTTGAAGGATGTTGAAAACAAGCTGGTGAGGGAAGCAGAAAGGGAATTAGAGTTGAGGTTTTGGAACTGGGAGGGAGGGGAATGTGGCTAGCAAATTTAACTGGATTTAGTTTGAATGCTAAAAGTTTTCAAGTTCATGGTGGACCAAAGACCACCACTTCTGGTGTAATGGAAGGATGCCAGAAAAGAGAGGAGAATTGTTCTTTGAAAATTTGGTCCTACCCAATTGAGGATTATAAAAGACTCAAGAAGGTAATTATTTGGCTAGATATTGCTATCTAAGCATAATTAACAAAAAAGGTAAATGTAAAGGTTTCCCTGTCACTCATGTATGACTCATCTCCATTTCTTGGCCAAGGGATCCAATGTTACCCAGAGACAATTTCCATGGTCATGTGGCCAGCATGGCTAAATGCCAAAGGCAGAATGCTGTTACTTTCCCACTGAAGTGGTACCTATTAAAATCTAATTGCATTTGCATGCTTTAGAACTGCTAGGTGGGCAGGAGCTGGGGCAAGTAATGGGAGCTCACTCCATTGCATGGAGATCATGTCTCAAATCCAGGCTGACAGCTCTCCAACTAACAAGCTTAGCATTTTTAATCTCTGAGCCATTGTATCTCCTGTATAATTAACACATTTGGTTAAGACAGTTGGTTAATAATTTGGGAAATTATATGGCTTACATAGTTACATTTTAGAACAAACACAATGACATGCACACATAGAAAATGGCACAATAGTAATATTCTTGCAGGCAGGGAGATAGGTGTGTACAGAATAAAGCAATAAAGCCATATATCAATTTGTTCTATTCCAACCTTTTCTGAAGAGCCCTGAGGTGCAGTGCTTAGAATGCAGTATTGCAGGCAAAATCTGCCCACAGCCTGGAGTTTGATCCTGACAGGCCTCAAGATTGACTCAGCCTTCCATTCTTCTGAGCTTGGTAAAATGAGGAGCCAAATGGTTGGGAGCAATATACTGACACCATAAACCACCAGAGAGTGCTGTAAAGCATTATGGGCCAGTATATAAGTCTAAATAAATGCTATTACTATTTCTATTCTTCAGGAGTCTTTGTAGGCAGAGGAAGAAGGGAGAAGGAAATACATTGCCGCATGCTGCTTACATTATTATTTTTGCATTGTTGAAACAGAAACCAATGCTACTCTTCTCTTTTAATAAATCTGATTTATGAGACCTACCCAGTTTATGTGGTTGGGGTCCTGAAAGCTCCCCTCACTTGCACTAGGAGGCTGAAGGCAAGAGTGGACTTAGAAGGGAAGCAAATTCAATAGTGTTCTTTAGTTTTTGCTTCCTAGATCATTACAAATGGTTTAAGACATGCTGCCTTTGAGTTTGGAGATGGTTAAAAGACATCAGATCATTGAGACACTTTGGAAGAAAATATACACAGATGGAAGCCAACATTTTGAATATGCTTTTTCTTGTCATGCAAACAGTGTGCTTAAAAATGACTTTTGGCATCTCATTTCAAGTAATAGAAATAAATCACTGAAGACAGTTCTAGGCCAAATTTCCCTGGCTAAATTGTGTCCAATGTGTTCAATACAGCATTCCAGAACTTTTCAGTTGACATGGAAATCTTGATTGGATACAATGGTCCCTTAATTGATTCCAGAGAAATGGATATGGTCTCCATCAGTATAATAAGGATATAGATTGAGGAAATTCTTCAGATGTGGAATGGACACTTGAATTTAAATTATATGACTGTTATTGATAAAATGCATTTTTTCTATAACAGTCTATGAAAAAGGGCATGAGTTGAACTAAGTATTCATGACAAGATACAGAGCAACATGAAATATTTTAAAATAAGGACAAGCTGAAAATTTCTGACAATCTTCATTTCAAGTCCTATTTGTTTGTCTTCATATAGCCTATATATGGTTTCTGAATTGGCAGTGTGTGGGTGTTAACCACTGATATTTGGTAGCATATTATCAAAACTCAAAGTGCAATTTCACTCTATATTCCAATGGAAATATCACTAAATAAGGCTGGCTAAGCTTTGGAATAGAAATAATTCACCTAAAAACCAAACCAGAAAAACTAAAAATGTTGTCTCTGCTGACTTGGGACTTGATGTCACTGGTGGCTTCCTTGTGTGTTCTGTCACCATTTCCCATCAATACATACACATTTAGATGAGTGCTACAAGGATGCCAGCCCCTACTTTAGTTTACTTCTTATAGTTTAATGTTATGATATTTAAGGGCTTTGTTTGAACTAGAGCTCCAATGATCTACAATAAATCTTTACTATGAGCTGAACACAGAGACCTCACACAAACATCCCTATTTTTCTCTTGCACCCATCCAGCTCTTTTCTTTTCTAATGAATGAATTTCACCTTGTGACGAAGTCTCAAGGTGCTCTACCTTATATAAATAGGACTCCTGTGTACAAACCCTTCTCAACTTGTAAATCTTTTATACGACTTTCCTGCCACTTGATAGAAGCTATGGAGTATTTCTCTGATTTCTAACCTCAAATTTTTCTGGATCTCCAAATTCAAGATAAGGAAATAGTGATAATTCTTGCAATATTTGCTTCCTTCGCTTCTGTTCATCTTCATCATATTTTCCAGAAGCAATTTCCAGCTGTGTTAAAATCTCCCCAACCCAGTTTGAACCTGAAGAAATGCAGAAATGTTGTCACTTAATATATAAGGGTACATATGTTGACCAAAGGCCATTTCAACCATATCAGAGTTGAAAACATAAACATAGAAACAAGAAAAGAATAAATATTGTGCATGAAACTTCAAAAAGAATGAGAAGAGGGTGCAGCTCTGATGTCTGTTGCATGCACAGTAACTTTAAGCATGTAAAGTTGTTGAGCAAGAATTTAATATCAAACTAGACATTAGACATTGTTACTGAAAATGGCAAATATCAACTGTCTTCTTAAAACAAGAATATGTATATAAACATAGAAAACTGATAGAGCTATATTATAATCAACTTTATATGAAATATTCACAATCTCAGAATCAAAGTCATTGCAACCTTGAATAGATAAATCTATCCAGTTTCATTAGATATGTGTTATATGTAATTCTTTTTGAATATATCCCCAGTATACAGAATTTATCAATATACCAGTGTTTTGGCCTGCCAAGAACGTAATAAAGTCATTTTTCAATATTACACAAACAATAAGGAAATGAATTTTACAACATTTGTTTATGTATTTTCATACATTGCATAGATTGATTTGGAAAATATGTAATTGACATTTTCAGAGTTAGTTTTGAAGTTTTCGTATTGTTGATTATTTTAAGCAAAAATGCCAATTTCATTGTATGACTTCTGTATTTCTGGAAACACAGAGAAGGTCAAGAATGTCAGCTTAAACATAGTAATCACTGAAGGATTTCACAAAGAGAAATTATTTAACCTATCATAATAATATGTCTAGTGCTCTGGAATCTGCTAATTTTTATTTAACAGGAATTCTGTTAGAAACACTAAAGAAACTATCAAACATACATACATTTACAAGGATGGTATACGTTCTCCTGCCTAGAAAAGAGGCTGGACTAGAAGACCTCCAAGGTTCCTTCCAGCTGTATAATTCTATATTCTATGTGTTCAGAGACAATAGTATTCCTTGCAAAACTGTAATGCTTACCTGTTTTGGGGTATGACACTAATATGACATCATCTTCCCAAGCTCTAAAAGTATGAACCCTTTTCAGAGTTTCCGGGCAGGAGATCATAGCAGGGTATAATACCCCATCATACATAAACAGCCGTTCTGAAGGAGCAAACTTTTCATTTTTTTCCAGCTTCTCATCTAGAAATTTGCTGAAGTGTTTTGGATCCATGGTTGTGTTGTTCTAAGGCCACAGATTGGTTACCTAGAGATTCAGTTGGCTTTGTAAGTGAAGCGAATACATTTATAGAGAAATCATCTGTCACATGACAAAGAACACACTGAAGGTACATATCTTGTTACTAATTAACTGTTAAGAAATACCATATATACTTGAGTATAAGCCGACTCGATTATAAGCCGAGACCCCTAATTTTACCCCAAAAAACTGGAAAAAGTTGGTGACTCGAGTATAAGCCGAGACTGGGAAATGCAGCAGCTCACGGTAAATTTCAAAAATAAAAATACAGGTAGATAACAATAAAATTGCTTTAATTGAGGCATGTGGAAAAGAGGGTCAACAAAAACAATATATTATCAGTATATTCAACAAAAACAATATATTATCAGTATATTCAACAAAAACAATATATTATCAGTATATTCAACAAAAACAATATATAATATTAAAGTATTAACAATAACTTTAAATGTACAAAAACCTTAACTCAATAAGCAACCAAGCTAAAACACAAGCATCAAAATCCTTCAAAACTGGATTCCTCCTCCTCATCTGTATCTGCAAACAGAGCTTCAGCTGTAGCTGGTGTGAGGTTATCATCATATACATTGTCACAGAGTTCGCTGTCATCACTATCACAGTTGTCCTCCTCATGCAAAGCAGTGTCTTCACTGCCATCCATAGCATTACTTATGCCACATTTCCTGAAGGCGTGCTTCACCATGTCCTCTGGAATCTCTTCCCATGCATCACGAACCCACTTTGCTATCAGTTCTATGTCAGGCTTCATCATATTTCCACCTTTTGTTAGTCGGGCTTGACCAGATGACATCCATTCGCACCACATCTTTCGCACACGGTCTTTGAAAGGTTTATTTAAACACACATCTAAGGGCTGTAATACAGATGTAAGCCCACCTGGAATAACGGCTAAAGTAACTTGAGAAGACTTTGCCAATGTTTTTATGTCATCAGATGTGTGGGCTCTGAACATATCCCAAACTAGCAATGATGGTTTTTTCTTTAAGGCTGCTCCTGGTCGTCCATTCCAAACTTCTTCCAGCCACTTTTTTGTTCCATCTTCATCCATCCAGCCTTTAACATGTGGGCGCACTGTAATTCGTGGTGGGAATTTGACCTTTTTAGGCAAGGTCTTTCTTTTAAAAATAATGACAGGCCGCAGCTTACTTCCATTAGCCAAACATGACAGAACAACTGTAAAATGGTTTTTCTCATTACCTGTGGTTCTGAGTAAAACAGTTTTGTCTCCCAAACTTGCCACGGTTCTGTTGCCTGGAAGATCAAAGGTCATAGGTGTTTCATCCATATTCCCAATATCTCCCAGGTCATAGTTATGGATCTTTCTTTGTTTTATGATGAATGAATGGAATGACATCACTTTTTCATCAAGGTCTTTTGGCAACTTCTGTGAAATCTTTGTTCTTTGCCGCAAACATAGGCCATACCTATTCATGAAGCCAGTACACCATCCTGCTGACGCAACAAAATTTTCAATGCCTGGTACTTTTAATTTGTCATCTTTAGCCATTTGAAGGGCACATAAGCGAATTCCCATGCGTGTTACGCAGTAACCATTTTGACGACACTCCATAACCCATTTATGCAATTCAGTCTCTAGAGCCACATATGGAGTTGTTAAACCACGTCGAGCTTTTTTTGCCTTTGGAATCTTTTCCAACTCAGCTTTCATTTTCCGCCACTCCCTCACTTGTTTTTCATCAACACCAAATTCCCTACTTGCAATACTGTTATTGCTTTTTTCTGCTCTTGACACAACCTTTAGTTTGAAAGCAGCTTCGTATGACCTGCGTCTTTGTTTTTGTGCAGGAGTACTAGAAGTACTGGGCTCCATTTCTAACAGGAATGGGGAGGTCTGCTAGGGAGGCGGCAGTCAAGCGTTTTTTCCCTCCTCGTGGGTGGGTGTGTGGGGGGGGAGGGGGCAGTCAAGCGTTGTTTCCCTCCTCAGTCAAGCTTGTTTCCCTCCTCGTGCGTGCGTGTGTGTGTGGGGGAGGGGCTTGTTTCCCTCCTCAGTCAAGCTTGTTTCCCTCCTCGTGCGTGTGTGTGTGTGTGTGTGTGTGTGTCAAGCGTTGTGTTGTTTCCATGTGGGCCCCGGGCTGCGTCCCCGGCGACTCCGCTCCCTCCCCTCACCTCCGGGCCGGGCTTCTCGCCGGCGGGCTGGCTGTCTGGTGCTGGTCCCCGGGCGAGGCAGCGAGCGAGCGGGAGAGCGGCGGCGGTATGTTTGGGGCGGCACAGGTGAGCGATGGGGGGGAAAAGCGGCAGCGGCATTTTCAGGGGCAGAGGGTGAGCAATGGGGGGGAAAGCGGTGGCGGCGGCATTTTCGGGGGCAGCGGGTGAGCGATGGGGGGGAAAGCGGTGGCGGTGGCATTTTCGGGGGCAGCGGGTGAGCGATGGGGGGGAAAGCGGTAGCGGCATTTTCGGGGGCAGCGGGTGAGCGATGGGGGGGAAAGCGGCAGCGGCATTTTCGGGGGCAGCGGGTGAGCAATGGGGGGGAAAGCGGCAGCGGCGGCATTTTCGGGGGCAACGGGTGAGCGATGGGGGGGAAAGCGGCAGCGGCATTTTCGGGGGCAGCAGGTGAGCGATGGGGGGGAAAAGCGGCAGCGGCATTTTCGGGGGCAGCAGGTGAGCGATGGGGAAGCGGCAGCGGCATTTTCGGGGGCAGCGGGTGAGCGATGGGGGGGAAGCGGCAGCGGCATTTTCGGGGGCAGCGGGTGAGCGATGGGGGGGGAAAGCGGCAGCGGCGGCATTTTCGGGGGCAGCGGGTGAGCGATGGGGGGGAAAGCGGCAGCGGCATTTTCGGGGGCAGCAGGTGAGCGATGGGGGGGAAAAGCGGCAGCAGCATTTTCGGGGGCAGCAGGTGAGCGATGGGGGGAAGCGGCGGCGGCGGCATTTTCGGGGGCAGCGGGTGAGCGATGGGGGGGAAAGCGGCAGCGGCATTTTCGGGGGCAGCGGGTGAGCGATGGGGGGGAAAGCGGCAGCAGCATTTTCGGGGGCAGCGGGTGAGCGATGGGGGGGAAAGCGGCAGCGGCGGCATTTTCGGGGGCAACGGGTGAGCGATGGGGGGGAAAGCGGCAGCGGCATTTTCGGGGGCAGCAGGTGAGCGATGGGGGGGAAAAGCGGCAGCGGCATTTTCGGGGGCAGCAGGTGAGCGATGGGGGGGAAGCGGCAGCGGCATTTTCGGGGGCAGCGGGTGAGCGATGGGGGGAAGCGGCAGCGGCATTTTTGGGGGCAGCAGGCGAGCAATGGGGGGAAGCGGCAGCGGCATTTTCGGGGGCAGCGGGTGAGCGATGGGGGGAAAGCGGCAGCGGCATTTTCGGGGGCAGCAGGTGAGCGATGGGGGGAAAGCGGCAGCGGCATTTTTGGGGACAGCGGGTGAGCGATGGGGGGAAAGCGGCAGCGGTATTTTCGGGGGCAGCGGGTGAGCGATGGGGGGAAAGCGGCAGCGGCGGCATTTTCGGGGGCAGCGGGTGAGCGATGGGGGGGAAAGCGGCAGCGGCATTTTCAGGGGCAGCAGGCGAGCGATGGGGGGGAAGCGGCAGTGGCATTTTCGGGGGCAGCGGGTGAGCGATGGGGGGGAAAGCGGCGGCGGCATTTTCGGGGGCAGCGGGCGAGCGATGGGGGGAAAGCGGCAGCGGCGCCATTTTCGGGGGCAGCGGGTGAGCGATGGGGGGAAAGCGGCAGCGGCATTTTCGGGGGCAGCAGGCGAGCGATGGGGGGAAAGCGGCAGCGGCATTTTCGGGGGCAGCGGGTGAGCAATGGGGGGGAAAGCGGCAGCGGCATTTTCGGGGGCAGCAGGTGAGCGATGGGGGGGAAAGCGGCAGCGGCATTTTTGGGGGCAGCGGGCGAGCGATGGGGGGAAAGCAGCGGCGGCGGTGTGTTCGGGGGAAGCAGGCGAGGCAGTGGGCGAGCGAGAAATCGGGGAAAGCGGCGGCGGCGGTTGTTGGGGGCGCAGCAGGCGAGGCAGCTTATCTCAGCAGCCTGTTCCGAACGAAGGGACAGTTCTTTTTTTTGTTGACTGGAGTATAAGCCGAAGTGGAGTTTTTCAGCCCAAAAAGTGGGCTGAAAAATTCGGCTTATACTCAAGTATATACGGTAAATCTATGAACAAGGTTTGTTCAACCCTTCCTCCCCCCCCAAAAAAAAATTCCAATGAAGTTGTGGCCAAATTGGATTCAATGGATAACATGTTAGAGAAAAAGATATTCTTAAGGGGATAACTGACCTGAGGCAACCTTCTCTGGAAATGGGGTTAGAGTTCTTAAGTTCATGAAGCATTTGCTGGACAGCATGCTAGAAATCTTAGAGCCACACTTTCATAGAGCAAAAAGTGTGGCAGTAATTAGCCATTACAAAGCTAGGATATTCTGCTAGCAATTTTAACCCTCATTTTTCCTACCTTTTTCTCTCAGTTCAGTTGCAACTGCCATAGCCTACCTTTTTTTGTCATCATAAACCTTGCTACCAAGTTGAATCAAAATTTGGCAAGTTAATAAAAGGTAAAGGTAAAGTTTCCCCCGCACGTGCATGCTAGTCGTTTCTGACTCTAGGGGCTGGTGCTCATCTCCGTTTCAAAGCCGAAGAGCCAGCGCTTGTCCGAGGTCGTCTCCGTGGTCATGTGGCCGGCATGACTAGATGCCAGAGGCGCACGGAACGCTGTTACCTTCCCACCGGAGTGGTCCCTATTTTTCTACTTGCCTTTTTACGTGCTTTCAAACTGCTAAGTTGGCAGAAGCTGGGATGAGTAACATGACATTGAAAGGCTTGCAAAAACTATATAAATTATATAACTGAATAATGATTTTATATATAATATAATAATAGTATAATTGTTATTACATATCCTATCTGATCTGGAAGAATGTGTATGCGTCAGGTAGTGCTGGCTAGAAAGAGTTGGTTGATAGGGCCTCAAGAGAGAAGTCATATTTGCTGTGGCATCTTTCATAACGTCTTGAAACCCTGGATTTGAGGCATGTAATTTACATTAGGGATGTCAAGATGGCAGCTACTAAGTCAAGCATGTGAAAAAGGGGCAGGGCTTCCATCACATATTATGACCACCACCATGATATGTTTGACACTCACTCAAACTTTGAATGTGTCGACTTCCGGGGCTGAGGTCACAGCAGACAAGCGGGTCCTGGAATATCTCTTCGGATCGCAGCTTGTTTTCCCGATACTGTGCAGCTTTACATAGCCATCGCCAGCTGGGGATCAGCAGGCGAAGAAGAGAGGACGCTCGGCAATTGCAGGGAACTTGCAAAATCCCTGCTTAGCAGTGAGAAATCCTCCCGTGGTGCCGGTATTGAGAGAAGGCACCTGAAGAATGGCTGCCCTCAGGCTGTGACTCAGCAATTTAGAAGGAAGCTACTGACGTTCCAGGCAAAGTTAAGAGTGAATATCAAAAGAGAATGAGAAATCCCCCCCTTCGTTTGTTGATCGTTTGAGAGGTGAGCAGCGTGAAGTATTATCCAGCCTTAATTGACTAAAGCGGCAGACAACAATACAGGCTTTTAACAATAGCCGCCTTAGAGAGACTCACAGGCTGATTTGAGGATTCCAGTTACTTCTTTGGTGTTCTTCTTCGATGGACAGACTCTTTCTTTAAACTTTGATGTGTTTTTTTTCTCCTTTTGAAATATCTGGGATCTGGATGGTGACTTGTTAATTCGTTAATGCATAACAGCCTGGAGACCCCCTTTTCTATTTGATCTGGCATCGGGTTTTTTTTTTCTTTCTGCTTCTTTCTTGGAGATTTAACATCGTAACATTTGTCAGCAGAGAAGAGAAGAGGAACTGAACTGAACTGAATTGGACTGCCACGCTCCCTTGAAGAATAAGGAATTTAAATATACTGAACTGGGTTATATTCCCCTTTTTTTTGAATGTTGGCTTATTCATATTATTACTTATTTCCCTTCTTTTTTGCCATTGATAGGGCCTATTTACTATATTCTCTCTATATTTTTCTTTTTATGCCTTATATAATAACATATTTAACTCTTACTTTAATAAACTTAGAGAAGAAATTGGGTGATTAGGATAATATTGAGAGTACGAGGTGCTTGGGGAGGAGTCTTGGAGATTGAGTAAGTGTAGGCTATTTTGGAAGAGCACCAAAGAATAATAGAAATGGCGACCATAACAACTTTTGCCAAGAAGAAGACCATAGTGCCTGTGCCCACACAATCTCCGTCAACTACACCCCTGACAGCTCGCAAATTTCCGGATGAAACAGTGACAGGGAATAAAGATGCTTTATCTATACAGGGAGTTCAGGATATGTTTAAGTCACTTCAAGACTTAATGTTGAAAAATCAGGAGACTACAGCTATAGGATTTGAGGAGTTAAAGAGGGAAATGAAGGCTGAGATGGGTAACCAGATGGAAGGTTTAAAGGGAGAAATAAGGAGTATACATACGAAGCTCCAGGAAATGCAGACAATGGTAGTGAGTCAAGAGGAACGGATCCAGGTGGTAGAAACGAGAATGGATAAGACAGATGTAAAAGTGGAAAGTATGGAACACCAGCTGGTGATAGCTAATAAACGCCTGGAGGATGAAATAATTGCCCTTGAATTAGATAAATCTGCCTTCTTCCTACGTTTACAAAACATTGAAGAGGACCGAGAGGAGCAGTTGGAAACTATTGTGACAGAGATTTTGGCTGGAGTGCTTGAGGTGAACCCACAAGAGATGTTGAGGGATATAGATGACGTATTTCGGGTTTACACTAGTTATGCACGTCGAAACAAACTTCCGAGAGAGATACATGTCCGACTGAATAAAACATCAGTGCGGGAGCAGGTCCTAAGGAAAGCAAGAGAGAAGACTATATCCTTTAAAGGAAGATCAGTAATTATTCTTAAGCAGCTACCAAGAAGAGTGAGAGACCAGAGGAAAAAATATGATTTCCTAACAAGTCAGTTTAGGAAATTTGACATTCGCTACCGATGGCTGATTCCAGAAGGATTGGCTTTTATGTGGCAGGACAAGAGATATCGTATTGATAACTTACAGGATGCCCATGTATTTTTTGAATCTCAGTTCAATCAGGAGAGTGAGGAGGAGTTAGAAGGCAAAAGCCAGGAAGAAGTTAAATTAGATTCCAAGGGGAGAAGTGGAGGATTAAAAGAAAAGAAGAGTATAGATAAGGAAGATGCTGGGGAATTGGGAGGCTCGGGCCCTCAAATGGAGACACGGTTAGCAAAAAAAATAAAGAATACAGCGAAGCAGTGACATTCAGGAAGAGGTTCGCCTTTTTTTCTGTTAATATTAACGGTCTTAATGCTCCTACTAAGAGGAAAAAAACTTGGTCCAAACTTTGTAAATTAAAATATGATATAATTTGTATCCAGGAAGTCCATATTACTAAAAGTCAACAGAATGTACTAGCATGTCCAAAATTGGGGGAAGCTTTTGTGTCCCTGGCAGAACAAAAGAAAAGGGGAGTAGTGATTTACGTCCAGCGAAATATTGAGGCCCACTGGGTGTATTCAGATACAGAAGGTAGAATAGTGATGGTAGAACTTCGATTGGCTCAGAAGAAGATCTTATTGGTAAACGTGTATGCACCAAATTGCAATCAGTGTGCCTTTTTTCAAGGTTTATATAAAGTAATAGCAGGGTTAGAATACGAGCATATATGCATCGTAGGAGACTTCAACACAATAGTAGACGTTGATAAAGACTATACCCCGGGGCAATGTTTACTTAAAGGGGTAAAAAGAACATTGCCTAAGGTGTGGGATCAAGTGAGGGAGGAATTAGGTATATGTGATATATTGCGAGATTTTCACAGGGAAGAGGGGCAATATACTTATTTCTCTCCCAGGCATCATACATGGACCCGAATTGATATGATATGGGCATCCCATGAATTGAAAGAGATGGTTAGGGAAATAGAGATTACGACTAATGACTGGGCAGATCACAGCCTGTTAGTTTTGGTTTGGAAAGGAGAAAAGAAGAGGTATAGATGGACAATGAGAGCAGCTCTTTTAAAAGAAGAACAATTCAAAAACTTGTTGAACCAAGAAATGGGATACTTTTTTGAGGAGAACAGAAGGGAAGATACACCAATTCAAATTATATGGGACACTGCGAAAGCAGTGATTCGAGGGATAGCAATTAAGTATTCGGCATATAAGTGGAAGAAAGAGAGGGTTAAGAGATTGGAGTTGATGGGAATGTTGACAGAGGCCGAGGAGGCTCTTCAGAAAGACCCATCCTCAGTAATAGCGAGGGAGAGGAAAGATATTACACGACACGAGATTTCCCTCCTGGATCAACATGAATTAGCAGAGAAAATTCAAAGGAATAAACAATTTTTTTTGAACATGCCAACAAGGCTGGAAAATGGTTGTCCTATAGGCTTAGGAAGCGAGCAATCGCAAGAAAAATAGAATGGTTACAGGATGGGATGGGAAATATGGTGGGATCAAATGATCAAAAGAAAAAGGTGATTCAGGAATTTTTTACTGCATTGTATAAGAAAGACCCAATTTTAGAAGAAAGGATTGGAAGTTACTTAGAAAGGGTGGATTTACAGGAGGTTCCTGAGAATGTAAAACAAATTTTGAATTCAGAGATCTCAGACGGGGAAATAAAGGAGGCAATTAGGAAACAATCGAATGGGAAAACCCCGGGAACGGATGGACTCCCGGCGGAATTATATAAAGAGATGTTGGAAATGTTTAGTGGCCATTTAAAAGATTTATTTAATGAGGTTTTGAGTGAAGGGAAAATACCCCAGTCATGGACAGAGGCTTATATATCTTTGATCCCAAAGGAAGATTCAGATCATACCTTGGTTAAAAATTATAGACCCATTTCGTTACTGAATGCAGATTATAAATTTTTTTCCTCAATTCTGGCGGGCAAGCTTAAAGTTTTCTTAAGAGAATTTATACATCCAGATCAGAATGGTTTTCTTCCAAATCGGCAAATAAGAGATAATTTGAGCATAGTAATGAATACGTTGGAATATTATGAGATGCACCCTAGCAAACAGTTGGCAATGATGTTTCTTGATGCTCAGAAAGCATTTGACATGGTTAGTTGGGAATTTTTAATATGTCAGATGATTAAAATGGGATTTGGACCAAATTTTGTAAGAGCTATACAAACAATTTACACTACGCAATCTGCCCGAGTATTATTCAATGGTGAAATGACTGGGAAAATTGATATACAAAAAGGTACGAGACAGGGATGCCCCCTTTCACCTCTACTGTTCATTTTGACTTTAGAACCACTATTGATTATAATTAGGCAAAATAATAATATTAAAGGATTAAAAATAAATGATCAGCAATATAAGCTTCAAGCTTTTGCTGACGACTTAGTTTTTATTTTGGAAGACCCGTTGGAATCAGGCCCTAAATTATTGGAGGAAATTAGTGCCTTTGGAGAAGTAGCAGGTTTAAAGATTAATCGAGATAAAACTAAATTTTTGGTAAAGAATATTGGAACTGAATCCAAGGTACAATTACAAGAGGTGATGGGGATCCAAATAGTTAAAAAAGTTAAATATTTAGGTATTTGGCTATCTTCAAGGTGTCCATCTATAAAGGAATTAAATTATCAAAAATTGATGACTGAGATGGAGAAGAAATTAGACAGCTGGAAAAACATTCAACTCTCAATCCTAGGACGAATCGCAGTGATTAAAACTCATATTTTGCCAAAGTGGTTATACCTATTCCAAACTGCTCCTGCAAAACTAGATAAGAATTTTTTTAAAAAACTAGAACAGATGGTTGGTAGATTCATATGGAATAACCGAAAGCTGCGTATTAAAAGAAGAACACTGCAGGAGCACAAAACAAGGGGAGGACTGGGGCTCCCACATTGGGAGCTGTATTACCATGCCTCTGCCTTGGCTTGGATTAGGGACTGGGTTGTGTTGTCTAGAAGGAGGGTGTTAACTATTGAAGGATATAACTTAACACAGGGATGGCATGCCTATCTCTGGCCAAGGAAGAATAGTCAATATAAAGTTTTCTCTAATCATTATATTAGGGATGTATTGATAAACTCTTGGCATATGGTAAGAGGGTGGATCTATACAAAGATACCTGGCTGGTTTACTCCTTTGGAAGCTTTAACTTATTCAACGTTACACAATCCAGACAGAAACTATAGGTATAAAGATCTCATAGATCTGAGAGGTAATCTTAAATCCAGGGAGGAGTTACATTCTGGGGGTATAGAGTTGGATTGGTGGTCGTATTCTCAAATGAGCTCAAGGTTTAATAGGGATAAGCAGGAATTTGGAATAAATATAATCCCACAAGAATTAGACAAGATTTTATGGGGAAGTGATGCTAAATTTTTATCTAAGACCTATAATCTACTTTTGTTCCATGGGATGGAAGGGGGAACAATAAATGGCGTAATGAATGCCTGGGGGAGAAATATTGGTCGCACTATAGAATTAGAAGAGTGGGAACAAATTTGGAAGAAAAATATAAAATTAACGTTAGCAACAGCATTTAAAGAAAATATGTACAAAATGTTGTATAGATGGTACTTAGCTCCCGCACGAATTTCAAAAATGTTTCCCAATGCAAATGACAAATGTTGGAAATGTGATTCTGCCAGGGGCACTTTCTACCATCAATGGTGGACTTGTCCAAAGGTTAGGCGTTACTGGACCAATATAAAAAATTGGTTATTTCAAATAACAGGATATGATCTTCAATTGGACCCAGCTATTTTCCTCTTGGGGATGAAGCCACAAGAAGTACCAAAAAATGTTTGGTATTTAGTAATACATATTACAACAGCGGCGCGTATGATTTATGCGCAATATTGGAAGACGATGGAAATCCCAACAGACTATCAAGTAATAGAGAAAGTATTACTATGCGCAGAGTCAGATCGTATGACATATATTCTCAAAGGGAAAAGTGAATCACTTTTCAATAAAAGTTGGGACTCCTGGTATTCATGGTTACAAAATAGAAGATTTAATCCCAACGGGGGAAATACTAGATGATTGTGTATTTTTTATTTGAGGTATGGAATCTGGAGATATATACAATTATAGATTTCTAATATTTGGTAATTAAAGGTTACTTAGCCTGGGATGTACGAGAAAAAGAAATTAGGGGTAGTATTACACTCCCCGGTCCTGTCTAATGTTGTTGTTCTTGTTTTTTTGGTGTCTTGGATGTCTTGGTGTTTTTCTATTTGATGCACCTTTTAGTACTTTGTAATAATGTTCTTGTTTTTTTATTTAAAATTTGTTTAATAAAAATATTAAAAAAAATAATAAAAAAAACTTTGAATGTGTCAAATTTATGCTCATGTACCCTTCCATTAACTCAATGATAGGAGGAATATATCATCTGGGTTTTTTTTAGTGTCTTGGATTTTTTTTAAAAACAAAATGAGATTGTTTTTACAATATTGGTCATTGAAATTTGTATTTTGTTGCCTGCTTCTTCCTTTCCTGCATCCATTAAAAGATTCAGCACCTTGGATTTGCATTATTTATTTCCTGATTCCAGAAATCAGCTTCCATCTATCCCCTTCAAATATATGATCAGTGTTGTCTGTGGATCACATGACTTGTCTAATATGTCTATGGTGATATACGAAAAGCACTTTGTCATCAATTCCATAGTATCACTAGCATATGGTTTTGAAAATAAAAATTGGGAAAATACGATTGAAAAACTAGTCTTTATGACACCAAACGGGTTGTTTCAGAGGTGAGATTGAAATGAAATGAAATGAACCTTTATTGTCAAAGTACAACCATGTATACATTGAGATTGGCTGATCCTCCCTTTGTGCCCCCACCCCCAACTCACAGTGACAACAAACCCAGTTCGCACCACTTCAGCAGAATCAGTAGCTAATTTTTTGTTGCCCAGGCCTAGAATGGACTTCCGGAAGTGGCATCCATACAGAGAACCAGTTGTTCACATATTTGAATCCCACCACTGGATTATTGCATACACACATGGGCCCAAGTACATATTTTTGCTCTATTTTTCCCCCCCACAGATATCGAGTAAGTTAAACAGATATTGTGCCCTCCTTTCCACCCCATTTCAAATTGTCTATATATTCTTCTTTGTCTGATCAGTACAAAGGATTGATCCATCTCTCCCTGACTGAAGATTTGTGCTAACAAAACTTTCTGTCTGCCTTCCCTCTCCTCCTTCCTTGACACTCATATTATTAAAATATTAAAGTGCCCTGAGATTCCCAATACAGCAAATGATTGGGAAAGTAACATAGGCCCCTTTCTTGCAAAAGTTGAAATATACAACCCCTTGTCCATGACATGAGCAGCTTCACCCAGTTACAAAGGTGCTGCAGGGAGCAAAAAATTAGAAGGGAAAAAAAATCCTTTCCCCCTCTGTTGCAGGAATTCTTCCCTTTGGTTCATTTCTTGTTCAGGTCAAAAAACAGAGGCTATAATTCAGAGTTCAAAAGTTTATTAGGGACATAAGGCAATAGTGTTGGGTGCGGCTGGCCCACTTCCAAGTGTGAAACACTCTTTATAGATAGGTGCGGTCAACTTGGGAGCAAATTTGATATAATGGTTAATGGGTAACCTTGGGCTAATCATGTTTTCTCAGCTTTAAGAAGGAGATAATGGCAAACCACTTCTGAAAAATCTTGCCAGAAAACTGTGGGGATTTGTCCAAGCAGTCTCTGAGAATCAGACACAATTGGAGAAAAACAAAAACAAAAAATAACTATTCTGGACAGATCTAGTCCTAAATTTGTCATGTTTATCTTTCCTAATAAAGTTCAGCAAATGCGGGCTGAGTAATTTTTAACAACTCTGCAAATCTTCAAATTTCTCTCTATTAACCTCCAAAGCTGTTCCAAAGGGATATGACATCATTGTATTAAAATGAAACAGCACCCGGACTGAGACCACACCCCATCCTGGCTCCCCACATTAAGGACAATCAGTTTTGTCATCATAGAGAATCATGGCTTCAAACCTCACTGAAATGGATCTAGATAATCTCTTTCCATTAGCTTCCTCTGGGGGTGAAGCCTACCCACCACCCTCATAACTCTCCCTGACTGAAGGTTCGTGCTAACAAAACTTTCTGTCTGCCTTCCCTCTCCTCCTTCCTTGACACTCATATTATTAAAATATTAAAATGCCCTGAGATTCCCAATACAGCAAATGATTGGGAAAGTAACATAGGCCCCTTTCTTGCAAAAGTTGAAATATACAACCCCTTGTCCATTGTCGTGGAACAATTAACAGTCCGACCAGAGGTGGATGGACCATGGTTCATTTGCATGGTCAATATCAAAGAAAAGAAATCCAAGACATATTCTATAGTAAAACTTTTAATGAGAAAACAAAAGACCTAGACTGACCACATTCTCTCATCAGGCAGAAGGAGAAAGTGAAACAGAAACTGTGAGAACTTTTTTAGGCCTGCACACAAAACAGTTTAAAACCAAAACATTGGCTGGACATAGCTGGAGTCACTATGGTTACAAGATAAGATAATACACAGTGCAGAGCAGAAAGAGATGTACAATTAGGAATGAGCGAAGCTGGCAAAACTAAAAAAAACACGCAGTGACATCGCCTTCTTTTGTCAGCGAAGCAGAAAAACAGATAAGGCACATCTTCTTGCGCAGGTACTCGTGTTGGGCTGTAGGAAGTGGTTTGTTCAGCATATCAGCAATTTGGTCATGTGTAGGCACATACTGCAATTTGACAAAACCTTGTTTAACTGCTTGTCTTATATTTTGGTAACGGATGTCAATGTGTCTAGACCTGGAACCTGTAAAACGATTTTCAGATATATAAACCACAGATTCGTTGTCCTCCATCACAGTGATTGGTCGAATCGGAGGTGTCCAGATATCTGTGACTAAGGCATCAAACCACGTTAGAGAATTACATGCATCTGAAACACAAGCATACTCAGCTTCTGTAGAAGAACAAGAAACAAAATTCTGTTTACGCACATGCCAGTAAACAGGACATCCATTCAAAATCATCATATAACCTGAAGTGTGCTTTGGTTAATAAGCAGGCGAGACAGCGAGTTAAACAGTTAACTCTTTATTCCGAACCAGGCAAACAACAGAAGAACATGACATCTATTTATACTGGCAGCTGTCATCAGTTTAACCAATCAGGGGTGAGCCGGTTCCGCGCCGTTTGTTTCCGCCAATCGGAGCCGGCAGATTTTGACAGCTCGGAGCTGTCAGTGGAGGCGCGTGCAGAACTGTCAGTCGGTTGCGCCTGCGTATTTCTGTCCGGCAGCTTTTGACAGCTGTCAAAAGCTGCCGCAGCTTTTACCTCAACCCTGTTAATCTCTATTATGATAATACCTAACAATGTAATAATGAATATATAACAATGTGAATTATTAGTGAATACATAACACCCCTTACCCCTCCCTCTGATTGAGTTGATGTTTCCCCAACTGTTTCTTTTTCGGGTTTCCCCATTCGAAGTCTTTTAAGTAGGCGGGAGGTCTTTTTATTCTTTCGGAGCGCCGGGGGGTTGTCTCGGTTGGTTGTTCCCTTTCCCCAGGCGATTCAAGGTCTGGCTCAGGGGGCAGGGGGCATGGCTCCGAGGGTTCCGCGTCATTTGGAGCGGGGTGTTGAAGTGATATATTGAGATCGGGGGGATTTTGGCGTGCAAGTCTTTGCGGCGGTGCTTCTGTCAGCATTTCGTCGTTCCCCCTCTCCCCTATGTTTTGAGGACTGCGATGCCGAAGTTGGTCGATGTGTCTGCGGATATGGGTATTATGACCAATGTCTATGATGTATGATAGGGGGCCCGTTTGTTCAATGACCACCCCCTGTGTCCCTTTGTTGCCCCCCCCGTAGTTCCTTGCCCAGACAGCTTGCCCTGTGTTAAGAGTTCTCTGTTGGAGGGGTAGTTCTGGGTCTGGAGGGGATCTGTCGGGATGTAGACGGTCTAGTCTGGTAGTTAATCTTCTGCCCCAGCGGAGCTCTGCTGGGGACTTCCCAGTAGTTGTGCATGGGGTGGTGTGTTGTGATAAAAGGAATTGAGCCAATCTTCGGTGCCAGTTGCCGGAGATGATTTTCCGCAGTGCCTCTTTGGTTGATTTCACCATCACCTCTGCCAAGCCGTTTGTGGATGGGTGAAAAGGAGCCGTGGTGGTGTGCCTAATAGAGTTCGCCGTTGTGAAACTCTGGAATTCGTAGGAAGTAAATTGGGGGCTGTTATCGGAAACTGTAACATCTGGAAGCCCGTGTGTTGCGAACAACCCCCTTAAAACTTGTATTGTGGCTGTTGAAGTTGTGCTAGTCACTGGTGCCACCTCTAGCCATTTCGAATAGCTATCCACAACTATTAAGAATGATTGTCCCTGGAATGGACCTGCATAGTCTATGTGGATACGAGACCAGGGTGTCTTTGTAGTTTCCCATCTGTGTATGGGAGCCTGTGGCTGGGCGGCTCTAACAAGTTGGCAGGAATAGCAGCCGGCTACATGTGTTTCAATCTGCTTATCTAATCCTGGCCACCAGACATAGCTTCTGGCCAGAGCCTTCATTTTGACGGTCCCAGGGTGACCTTCGTGGAGGCTCTCTAACACCTTGAGTCTGTGTTTGTCGGGTATGATTACCCTGCTGCCCCATAATAGACACCCCTGATGGGTGGATAATTCCTTTTGCTTTAAAATATAAGGTTGGAATTCTGGGTCTGGGGGTGTGTATTGCCAGCCAGACGTGACATAGCCTAAGACTCTGCATAAAATTTTGTCTGCAGCAGTAGCTGCAGAGATGTCTTTAACGGATAATGGGCATTCTGGCAGGTCTGAGATAGCTAGTATCCTTCCAGCTGGTGCTGGGTCTGGGTCGACTATCGGTTGGGGCAGTCTGCTAAGGCCATCAGCATGGCCCATGGATTTCCCTGGCTTGTATTCTAAGTTGTATGAATAGGCTGACAGAAAGGTAGACCATCTCAGGATGCGGGGAGATAATATTTGTGGGGTTAGTTTGTTTACTGTGAAAAGTCCTAACAGGGGCTTATGGTCCGCAAAAATGGTAAAGGGTCGGCCGTATAGGTAGTCATGAAATTTTTTTACGCTAGCCACTATAGCTAAAGCCTCTTTGTCAATCTGAGCGTAATTACGCTCAGGTTTTGACAGTGTTCTGGAATAGAACGCTACAGGGGTCTGCGTTCCTTCTTTAGTTAAGTGGCTTAGGACCGCTCCGATGCCGTAGGGGGAGGCATCACAAGCCAGACATAAGGGCAGCTGTTCGTTAAACAGGGCTACTGTTGTATTGCTGGAGAGTAAGTTTTTTAATAGATTAAAACTTTTATCATGCTCAGATGACCAGTTCCAGGGTTTGCCTTTATCTAATAGCCTGTGTAAGGGTTCAGCAATGGAGGCTTTATGAGGCAGGAAGGTATGATAAAAGTTAACTAACCCTAGGAAGGCTTGAAGTTCTTGTTTATTTTTAGGGGTTGGTGCTGTTTTGATAGCTTTAATTTTTGTTTCCGTGGGGTGAATTCCCTTAGCATCAATTTTAAAACCTAAGAACTCTGTTGAGGGCACCCCGATGGAGCATTTGTCTCGTTTTAATTTGAGACTAGCCTCCCTGAATCTAAGGAGAACCTTTGTTAATTTGTCAGCTAGGTCTTCTTCTGATTCCCCTGCAATTAGGATGTCGTCAAAATATGGACAGACCCCGGGGATTCCTTTAAGTGTTTTTTCCATGATTTCTTGAAAGATCCCCGGGGCTGCAGAGATGCCGAATTGAAGGCGGTTAATTTTAAATGCTCCCTTGTGGGTGACGATTGTCTGAGCTAAGGCAGTGTCAGGGGTGACAGGCAGCTGTAAATACACCTGCGCCAAGTCTAACTTGGCAAATATGGCGCCTGACTTAATGGCCGCGAGGATGTCTTTGACAGCCGGGACCGGGTAGGCATGTGCATTTAATGCGAGGTTGAGGGTCGCTTTATAATCGGCACATAATCTTATTTGGCCATTTGGCTTAACTGGGGTCACTATGGGTGTCTCCCACTCTGCCCCTTCTACCGGTTCTAGGACTCTAAGTTAGTTAATCGGTCTAGCTCAGCTTCTATTTTTTCCCTCAAGGCGAAGGGAACTCTTCTTGCCTTGATTCTGACAGGCATTACATTAGGGTTTAATTTAAGCGATACGGGCGGTCCAGTGTACTTCCCTAGCGAGCTGTCAAAGACGTCCACGAATTGAAGGCAGACGGATTCTAAGTTTGACAGCTGAATGGCGTTGATGCCAGTCAACACTATCCCTAGTGCCTCGAACCAGTCTAGTCCTAGCAGGCTGATCCTGTTTTCCTGGGTCACTAATATAGGGAGGGATCCTTTAAATTGTTTGAACTCCACGGGGACGGAAGCCTTTCCCCAGAGTTTAATGGGCGTCTTCTGAAAGTCAGCTAGGCGGAGTTTGGTGGGTCGAAGGGCGGGCCGTTTTCTACTTTGGTTACAGATGTCCCTGTAGGTTTGCCATGAAATGAGTGAGACGGAGGACCCAGAGTCCACTTCCATCTCACAGGGAATTCCCTGAATCAGAACGTCCACCTTGACTTTGGGCTTAAGAGTGCTGTGGACTGTGTATTTCTCCGCCCTTCCCCTCACATTAAGTACTAGGGTTTTGGGACTGTGCCTGGCTCTGGGTGTGTGATGGCTCATACCTGCGGTTGTCACTTCCAGTTCATGCAGATTTTCTCGGCTCCGGCTGCGGCACACGGCTTTGAGGTGACCTGTCTTCCCGCACCCATGGCATTTGGCACTGCGGAACCGGCACGTTGCTCTCGGGTGGCTTCCGCCGCAGCTGGCACACTTAGCCCTGTTAGGCTGGGAGTTAGCGCCCCTCTGATTGTTGGCAGGCCCCCCCGGTAGTTGCGTTGCAGCCTGAGCTTTTCGAACCACCGCTGTACCGCATCGATGTCCATGGAGACGTCATCATCTTCGGGACCGCTGAACCCTGGTGCACGGACCCACTGGGCCCGCTGTCAGGTGAACGTCGGTTGTCACCGTGGCAGTCCTCGTATGCAATGACTTCCCTCGCCACATCGGTCATTGTCATTTCTGGCTTGGCGATCAGCTTCTTCCTCAGCCGTTCGTCTTTGAGCCCTATGACGATCTGGTCCCGGATTCGGTCTTCTAAGTCCGGGAACCGACACCGTCGTGCGGCGTGTCTGACCCGGGTTATGAAGTCATTTGCTGGCTCGTCTGGAAGCTGTAGTTTTCGGGCGAAATTCACTCTCCAGAAGAGTTCTGACTTGATGGGCATGAAGTATTTGCTTAGCCCCTCGGTAAGATCGGCGTATGAGATAGTGGCGATCGGTTCAGGAGTGAAGATTCCCACAGCGGCATCATATACAGCGGGCCCGCTGAGCCAGAGGAGGGCGGCTGCCTTGGCCCGGTCGTCCATAATCTTCTTAACCACCAGGTATCCTTCTACCTGGCCCAGATGAGATTCCCAGCCTTCTGGGTGGCGGGTATTGAATTCTCGAATATGGCCATGGTTCATCATGCTGTCTGTAACTGTGGGTGCCGCTGCTTGCGTTGAATGGAAGTTCGGCTTCCGAGTGACTTCAGCGAGTGACTAGCTCGGCTAAGGGAAAAAATCTCTTCTCCCCTTAGGTAGTGACTTCAGCTTAGGCAAGCAGGCATCCCATCCTCGTCGCCAGTGCTTTGGTTAATAAGCAGGCGAGACAGCGAGTTAAACAGTTAACTCTTTATTCCGAACCAGGCAAACAACAGAAGAACATGACATCTATTTATACTGGCAGCTGTCATCAGTTTAACCAATCAGGGGTGAGCCGGTTCCGCGCCGTTTGTTTCCGCCAATCGGAGCCGGCAGATTTTGACAGCTCAGAGCTGTCAGTGGAGGCGCGTGCAGAACTGTCAGTCGGTTGCGCCTGCGTATTTCTGTCCGGCAGCTTTTGACAGCTGTCAAAAGCTGCCGCGGCTTTTACCTCAGCCCTGATAATCTCTATTATGATAATACCTAACAATGTAATAATGAATACATAACAATGTGAATTATTAGTGAATACATAACAAAGTTCACCGCCCTGAGTCCTTCGGGAGAAGGGCGGTATAAAAATTTAATAAAACTAAACTAAACTAAAGTGCTTTTATGTGATTTCTTATCACTTGCCCAATCTGAATCTGCATAACAACATAACTCTGCATAGTCAGTATGTGTGGGTTCTAACAACAACTTCATGTCTTTGGTGTGTTTTAGATATCGCAATAATTTCTTAACACATGTCCAATGAAACTGTTTTGCCTTGCCTATGTGTCGTGATAGGAGATTAACACTAAGTGCAATGTCAGGTCTAGTCCAACTACTAATATATAGCAGCAACCCAATGACTGAGCGATAAAGTGTTTGATCCTCGAACTCAGGACTCGGTTCATGTGTTAAGTTGTGAAAGTCAGTTTGCATGGGTATACTCACAGGTTTAGCATCCTTCATGTTGCAGTGATGCAATAGTTGTTCAATCTTATCTTCCTGTGTAAGACTGAACCCCTTCTGAGTTTTGGTAACTTGAACACCTAAATAAGTGTTAATATGTCCTAAAGACCTCAATGTGAAAAACTGTTGTAAAGCTTTAGCAAAACATTCACTCATCTGCTTATTTGGACCAATATAAACAATATCATCAACATAAACAAGAATTATCTCATACCTATTATCAGATCTTTTTGTAAACACGCATTCATCAGTTTCGGACTTAATAAAGCCCATTGAATTTAGTTTGTCAGAAAGACATAAGTACCACATTAAACCAGACTGTTTCAGACCATAAAGACTTGTGTGTAGAAACCAAATATCCCCTTCTTGCTGTCGGAAACCTAGAGGACCTTTGACATAAATTTCTTCATCAAGATCAGCGTGTAGATAAGCTGTTTCAACATCAAACTGGAAAACTTCTAGACCAAGGATAGTTGCAGTGGCTAAGGCAATTTTCACACTCTCAGTCCGCATTGTGGGTGAATAGGTATTTGTATAGTCCTCAGGATAACGTTGAGCGAAACCCTGGGCTACACGTCTGGCCTTGTACAACGACTCACCATTTGGCTTCTTTTTAATTCTGTAGACCCATCGAGTACCAATAACTTTCTTGTTTGCTGGAAGGCTTGCAGGCGTAAACACCTGAAGTTTCTTTAGACTGTCCATTTCAGCCTGCATTGCCTCAAACCATTTATCTTGCTCTGATTCAGGAAGATGTTTGATTTGTGTGAACGTCTCAGGAGGAAGTGTAACATTACAAATCAAAGGTAAAGGTGCTTTGGTTACTTGCCACAAATACCGTTTTGGTGGAATTCCCTTTGTGGTCCTCTTGGAACGTCTCGGACCAACCGTCCATTCTTCTTCCGTTTCGTCCTCGTCTTCATCACCAGCAGCATTGGCGGCTTGCGAAGACAGAACAGTAGGTTGAGAAGAACTCGTGGAAGGAACATTCGCCTGTGCATCTTGACCATCAGGCTGCGTGGCATCCGCAGCATCATCTCTAGGAAAATAAACTCCAGGATTTTTTAGAATGAATCCTGGACCAGTCAGCATCTTCCTCAAAAATAGCAAATTGTGAAATGACTACGACATGATGAGAGTCCATGTATTTGCCCCATTTTGAATTATCATCAATGCCCATAAATCTCATCCTTTTTGCTGCAGGACCCCCTTTCTTTCCTTGGGCTAAAGGAATATTAACCATAGGATAGGATCCAAAAATATGGAGACGTGAGAGGTCAGGCTTGTGTCCATATAACATGAAATAAGGGGTCTGATTTATCACACTACTCCAAGTGCGGTTGACGATATGATTAGCATATTTGATAGCTTCACCCGAGTATGGAAAACTGAGGTTAGCATCTTCAAGGAGGCAACGCACCATTTCTGCATTCTGCCACTCCATTTTGAGCCGGAGCGTAAGGAGCTGAGGTCTGGTGTAGTATCCCATTCTTACGCATCCAGTCCTGGAAACGCTGAGACATGAATTCAGCACCACGATCACTCTGAATTCTGGCGATGCTGACTTCGAATTGGGTATAGACAAGTTTGGCAAAGTCTTTAAAGATCTGAAAGGTCTCAGATTTTTCTCTCATAGGAAATACATAACCATATCTAGAGTAATTATCAGCAATTGTCAAGAAATATCTTTTACTACCAATTGTTGGTGCAAAAGGACCCACTATGTCAGTGTGTACCAAATCAAAAATGCGTGTTGACAGGCGTGTAGCGCGTTTTGGAATTGCTGCTGCTTTAGATTTGGCTTTCTTGCAGACAGCACAGTCCAAGAACACCTTACACCCCTTTAGATCCAAACCTCTTGCGAACTCTGGCATCTTCTTCAGAACACGGAAACTGGTATGACCCAATCTTCTATGCCACTTATGGATACACCTGGAATGCAAAGGTTTACCTGTTAGTGAATTCTCAACATTAGCATTTTATTAGGTACCACAGGCTTGCTATGAGCAACCTGTGTCTTATTTGTCCTTTTATTGGCTTTAGGAGCCTTTGGAGTAGCAACAGGATCTCTTTCTGGGACATCTCTCACTGGGCCTGTGCTATCCCTTTTTGGAGCTTGTATACTTGCCTGCTCTTGCAGCTTAGACTTTGGTTTTAAGTAATAAACACCACCAATCAACATGGTTTCAGCAAAAATATCTCCATCTTTAACTACATAACTTTCTTTTTCGAGATGGTGTACCTGGAATTTTGATACCCTAGACAAGTGACTCTGGCTAAGCAAACTACTATTAGCTGATGGTACGTAGTAAACATCGGGAATGAATGCACTGAGCTCTTCAATGTAGAGAGTTCCTTTTCCCATGACCTGAACAGGATGATTTGAAAAAGAGTACAGTACCCCTTCATGGATTACTGCCTTGTCATGGTGAAGGGGCTTGCGTAATTCAATGAAGCTATGAGCTATGCCGTGCAGGGCCACCCAAGACAGACAGGTCATAGCCGAGAGTTCTGACAAAACGTGATCCACTGGAGAAGGAAATGGCAAACCACTCCAGTATCTTTGCCATGAAAACCCTATGGACAGTACCAAAAGGCAAAACGATATGACGCTGGAAGATGAGCCCCTCAGGTCGGAAGGAGTCCAATATGCTACTGGGGAAGAGCAGAGGGCTACTACTAGTAGCGCCAGAAAGAATGAAGCGACTGGGCCAAAGCCGAAAGGACGCTCAGCTGTGGATGTGTCTGGTGGTGAAAGGAAAGTCCGATGCTGTAAAGATTTTTTCTCCATAGGAACCTGGAATGTAAGATCCATGAATCAAGGAAAGCTGGACGTGGTCAAACAAGAGATGACAAGACTGAACATCGACATCTTAGGCATCAGCGAACTAAAATGGACAGGAATGGGTGAATTTAATTCAGATGACCATCAGGTATACTACTGCGGGCAAGAATCCCTCAGAAGAAATGGAGTAGCCTTCATAGTCAATAAAAGAGTAGGAAAAGCAATACTGGGATACAATCCTCAAAATGACAGAATGATCTCAGTTCGAATCCAAGGCAAACCATTCAATATCACAGTAGTCCAAGCCTATGCCCTAACCACCAGTGCTGAAGAGGATGAAATTGACCGGTTCTATGAAGCCCTATAGCACCTTATAGAACTAACACCAAAAAATGATGTCCTTATCATCATGGGGGATTGGAATGCTAAAGTAGGAAGCCAAAAGATAACTGGAATAACAGGCAAGTTTGGCCTTGGAGTACAAAATGAAGCAGGGCACAGGCTGATAGAATTTTGTCAAGAGAATATGATGGTCATAGCAAACACTCTTTTCCAACAACCCAAGAGACAGCTCTACACATGGACATCACCAGACGGTCAACACAGAAATCAGATTGACTATATACTCTGCAGCCAAAGATGGAGAAGCTCTATACAGTCAGTAAAAACAAGACCAGGAGCTGACTGTGGCTCAGACCATGAGCTTCTCCTTGCAAAGTTTAGGCTTAAACTGAAGAAAGTAGGGAAAAGCACTAGGCCACTCAGGTATGAATTAAATCATATCCCTGTCGAATATACAGTAGAGGTGACAAATAGATTTAAGGAATTAGATCTGATAGACAGAGTGCCTGAAGAACTATGGACAGAGGTTCGCGACATTGTACAACAGGTAGCAACCAAAACCATCCCAAAGAAAAAGAAATGCAAGAAAGCAAAATGGCTGTCTGAGGAAGCTTTGCAAATAGCTGAGGAAAGGAGGGAAGCGAAAGGCAAGGGAGAAAAAGAAAGATACGCCCAATTGAATGCAGAATTCCAGAGAATAGCTAGAAGAGATAAGAATGCCTTCTTAAATGAACAGTGCAAAGAAATAGAAGAAAACAATAGAATAGGGAGGACTAGAGATCTTTTCAAGAAAATTGGAGAGATGAAGGGAATGTTTCGTGCAAAAATGGGCATGATAAAGGACCAAAACGGCAGGGACCTAACAGAGGCAGAAGAGATTAAGAAGAGGTGGCAAAATTACACAGAAGAACTATACAAGAATGAGCTTAACGTCCCTGATAATCACAATGAGGTGGTCACTGACCTCGAGCCAGACATCCTAGAATGTGAAGTGAAGTGGGCCTTAGAAAAGCTGAGCAACAACAAAGCTAGTGGAGGTGACAGTATTCCAGCTGAGCTATTCAAAATCTTAAAAGACAATGCAGTAAAAGTGCTACACTCAATTTGCCAGCAAATTTGGAAAACTCAACAGTGGCCACAGGATTGGAAAAGATCAGTTTACATTCCAATTCCAAAGAAAGGCAGTGCCAAAGAATGTTCAAACTATCGCACCATTGCACTCATTTCTCATGCTAGCAAAGTCATGCTTAAAATCCTACAAGCTAGACTTCAGCAGTATGTGGATCGAGAACCACCAGAAGTATAGGCAGGATTTCGAAGAGGCAGAGGAACTAGAGATCAAATGGCCAACATACGCTGGATCATGGAGAAAGCTAGAGAGTTCCAGAAAAACATCTACTTCTGCTTCATTGACTATGCTAAAGCCTTTGATTGTGTGGATCATAACAAACTGTGGCAAGTCCTTAAAGAGATGGGAGTACCAGACCATCTTATTTGTCTCTTGAGAAACCTATATGCAGGTCAAGAAGCAACAGTGAGAACTGGACATGGAACCACTGATTGGTTCAAAATTGGGAAAGGAGTCCGGCAAGGCTGTATACTGTCACCCTGCCTATTTAACTTATATGCAGAGCACATCATGAAAAAGGCAGGGCTAGATGAATCAAAAGTTGGAATTAAGATTGCCAGAAGAAATATCAACAACCTAAGATACGCAGATGATACCACTCTAATGGCAGAAAGTGAAGAGGAACTAAAGAGCCTCTTGTTGCGGGTGAAGAAGGAGAGTGCAAAACTTGGGTTGAAACTTAACATTAAGAAAACCAAGATCATGGCATCCGGCCCTCTCAATTCCTGGCAAATAGATGGGGAAGAAATGGAGGTAGTGACAGATTTTATTTTCCTGGGCTCCAAGATCACTGCAGATGGGGACTGTAGCCAAGAAATTAAAAGACGCTTGCTCCTGGGGAGGAAAGCCATGGCAAATCTAGACAGCACACTAAAAAGCAGAGACATCACCCTGTCAACAAAAGTGCGTATAGTCAAGGCTATGGTCTTCCCAGTTGCAATGTATGGCAGTGAAAGTTGGACCATAAGAAAGGCTGAGCGCCAAAGAATTGAGGCCTTTGAACTATGGTGCTGGAGAAGACTCCTGCGAGTCCCTTGGACTGCAAGGCGATCAAACCGGTCAGTCCTAGAGGAGATCAATCCTGACTGCTCTTTAGAAGGCCAGATCCTGAAGCTAAAACTCAAATACTTTGGCCACCTAATGAGAAGGAAGGACTCACTGGAGAAGAGCCTAATGCTGGGAAAGATCGAGGGCAATAGAAGAAGGGGACAGAGAATGAGGTGGCTGGATGGAGTCACTGAAGCAGTAGGCGTTAGCTTAAATGGACTCCCGAAGATAGTAGAGGACAGGAAGGCCTGGTAGAATGTTGTCCATAGGGTCGCGATGGGTCGGACACGACTTCGCAGCTAACAACAACAGTTCACGAAGTTCAGGTTCAGGCTCGTGCGTCTCTGTGTAAAGCTCTTTTCTGTAGGTAACATGTAATGCTGCTCCGCTGTCCAAAGTCCAAAGTAGGCATCTGTCATACTCTGGTTGAGGCTGTGGATCGTTGGTTACAACCAATGTGGCAAGTGGAGCTTGAGGATCACGCCTGGGACCATGACCTTGTCATCTGCCTCTACCTCTGCCACCACTGGAATCTGTTCCTCTGGGCTGGTACATGGCGGGCGCTGGAAACCGTTGGGGACAATCCCGGGTGGCATGTCCCACACGATTGCAGATGTAGCATCTTGGCATCCTTGGAACGTAGGCTCTTCCACGGAAGGGACACCTCACTGGAGCCTTCGATGCAGGTGGTTCCCTTAAATGTGGCGCAGCTTGCATAAGTGCCTCTTCTTTGGTTAAAATTCTGCATACATGATCCACTGTGCGTTGAGCAATAGGCACTTTATTAATCTTAGAAATAGCATCTTTCCATTCATAATTCAAAGAGTTAATGATAATGCTGATCATTTGAAAGTCATCAATAGGATAGCCTTTTTCACCCAGTTCTTTTCTTATTCCTTTCATTTTAGTTAAGTGTTCTCCAATATGCTCACCAGGTTTTAATCTAGAACCATGGAACTCGGACAAAAGCAAACAGGTAGACTCAATGGACGTAGGCCGGTAACATGCCTCTAATTGAGCCCAAATTTGTTGGGCAGTTGCATCTTGTGAAAAAGTGAGCTGCAATTCAGTGTCCATGGACATCAATAACGTTGTGCATGCTCTATTGTTCAAGTCCCTTATGTCAGGAGGCCATGGATGGGCAGGAGGATTAAACACCATCACATGGGTACCTTCTCTACGAAGCAAAAGTCCAACTTCACTGACCCATGCCCTGTAATTCTGTCCTGACCGCTTCAGTTTTGAATCACCAGCCAGTGGTACAATAGAGGGTGCCTGTTGAGGAACATACAATTGGGGTACTGGCTGTGCAGGTTGTGCAATTGGGACTTGGCCTGCAGGGGGCACCAGTGGCGCCTGTGCCAAAACTTGCGGCAGTTGCACTGAAGCTGCTACAGGTAATGGTGCTGGGGGTGGCTGTACTTGAGCTGCAATGCCACCCTGGCCAGCAGAAGGTGCTGGCGCTTGAGCTGCTACATTAAGTTGGCCTGCAGTCAGCACTGGCCTTTGTATTTGAGGAACCAGTGGAGGCTGCACTTGGGGTGAAGGCTGCTGTGCTCCATCTGAGACAGGAACTTTAATAGTAGCAGGCTTAATAGGTATTCTAGCTGAAGCTCTCAATGAATGAGGAGGTGTGGCAGTTTGGAGCGATGCCTGCTGAAGGGATATCTGTGAAAATGCATTCTGCATTCTTTGACACAGAAGACAGTCAGGCTCCCATTCGTCTGACACAAGATTCCACTGTGGGCGTGCCTCTGTCTTTGAGGAAGAAGACAAAATGGCGATCCCTTGTAGGTGTGGCTTTGCTTGTGAAGAGGGAGGCAAAATGGCCGATTCTGAAAACTGAATGCCAGCAGAGGCTCTCCCATGCTTTTTATACCATGCTGCACACAACTTTGCGTTTAGCAGCTCCTTCTCTAAAACTTCAATTTGTTCATAATAACTTGCAAAGCCTTCTCCTGCACAGTTTGCTCAGGGCTTGGAGGATAATAGCTCACTTCCTTCCCTAGTGAAGCCCTAGGTCTAGCACCAAATCTCTCATAATCAGCCTGATCCCCATGAGCAGAGGTTACAACTGGGGCATCAGCTTGAGAGTCTGTAAAAACGGAAAATGGTGAAACTGACCTTGGCTAAGAGGCTGCTTCTCCAAGACGTGTAGCCAATGCCAACGGAGTCTGTAAACTTGAAGGAAGATCTCTCTGTGAAACAGCTGCCTCCTCCTCAACAGAGAGACAACCAGCCTTCTTCTTTCTCCTTTTCCTCGGCATATTTGCAGCAATTAATCACAGCCTGCTCAGTGCCGGACTAACTGCCTGGCTAATTGCCTATCAATAAATCTTGAAAATAAAAATAAACCATCCTCTGCTACCAAATGTCGCGGAACAATTAACAGTCCGACCAGAGGTGGATGGACCATGGTTCATCTGCATGGTCAATATCAAAGAAAAGAAATCCAAGACATATTCTATAGTAAAACTTTTAATGAGAAAACAAAAGACCTAGACTGACCACATTCTCTCATCAGGCAGAAGGAGAAAGTGAAACAGAAACTGTGAGAACTTTTTTAGGCCTGCGCACAAACAGTTTAAAACCAAAACATTGGCTGGACATAGCTGGAGTCACTATGGTTACAAGATAAGATAATACACAGTGCAGAGCAGAAAGAGATGTACAATTAGGAATGAGCGAAGCTGGCAAAACTAAAAAAAAACAAGCAGTGACATCCATGACATGAGCAGCTTCAGCCAGTTACAAAGGTGCTGCGGGGAGCAAAAAATTAGAAGGGAAAAAAAATCCTTTCCCCCTCTGTTGCAGGAATTCTTCCCTTTGGTTCATTTCTTGTTCAGGTCAAAAACCAGAGGCTATAATTCAGAGTTCAAAAGTTTATTAGGGACATAAGGCAATAGTGTTGGGTGCGGCTGGCCCACTTCCAAGTGTGAAACACTCTTTATAGATAGGTGCGGTCAACTTGGGAGCAAATTTGATATAATGGTTAATGGGTGACCTTGGGCTAGTCATGTTTTCTCAGCTTTAAGAAGGAGATAATGGCAAACCACTTCTGAAAAATCTTGCCAGAAAACTGTGGGGATTTGTCCAAGCAGTCTCTGAGAATCAGACACAATTGGAGAAAAACAAAAACAAAAAATAACTATTCTGGACAGATCTAGTCCTAAATTTGTCATGTTTATCTTTCCTAATAAAGTTCAGCAAATGCGGGCTGAGTAATTTTTAACAACTCTGCAAATCTTCAAATTTCTCTCTATTAACCTCCAAAGCTGTTCCAAAGGGATATGACATCATTGTATTAAAATGAAACAGCACCCGGACTGAGACCACACCCCATCCTGGCTCCCCACATTAAGGACAATCAGTTTTGTCATCATAGAGAATCATGGCTTCAAACCTCACTGAAATGGATCTAGATAATCTCTTTCCATTAGCTTCCTCTGGGGGTGAAGCCTACCCACCACCCTCATAACTCCCCCTGCCAAAAAAAAGATTGGAGATTAAATGGGAATTGTCCAAGATCATTGGGTCCAGCAATTACCTTAAGAAGAAGGCACAATACCCTTCAAGGTGGGAACTACAGACATCACCGTATGGGCCCAACCACCCAGGTCTGTTCTACACAGAGTGGAGAATTCAGACAGAGCTGGGAGGCTTCTGTTAAATCTGCTGGCTATTTAAGTGCTTCAGAGCTATATCTTTCCCTTATATTTTTAAACTGCTACATGAGCTATATGACGAGGTCATCTAGAGTCCAGACATGTCAAACCTGCTATGTCATGTGACATCACGCAACGTATCAGGATGGTTTTGCCATTGCCAGCAATGGGGTGGGCGCGGCTTCCACATGACGCATCAGGCCCGTGGGCCTAGACATTTAAGCTAAAATGGACAATACCTCTTACCTGTTAATTTTAAACAGGTATCTGAGAAACCTGAGGAGGGAAACTCAAAACTAAATATTAAAAATAAAATATGGAAATCATATCCTGATGAGAATAATAATACAGCTGTCTGTGTTCTCCCAACTAAAATGTTTTATTTTATTTTAAGGAACTTAGACTTTTTCTTTTGGCAACAGATTTTATTGCAGGTTTATCCAGAGCAGTAAATGGGAAAAGCCTTGTTGTATTCAATTAATTTCATTGCAATTATATTTAATGCACTTGAAATAAAAGAATAAAGCCACTGGTATTATAAGAGGATGTTTGAAAATATGAAGTGGCAATTATACATGTTATCAAAGTAATAATGAACAATTCTCTGTGGATCAAAGCTTTAAAATGCTGAAACTAGCCGTAGAAAATATAAGGATGGAATCTGAGTTAATGAATGCACTAGAAATAAAATGAAACATCTTTATGAAGAGTCAATTAAAAGCATCTATGTAGGTCACAAATATAATAAACAAAAGCAGCTATTTTTATAATGTGGAAATTGCAGTTTTGCTAAACATTAGGAAGAAGTGGAAATGTTTACTGTGCATGGTTACAGGCAACTTGAATCAGATAGGGCACAGGTGTCAAACTCGCTGGGTCATGTGACTTGTCATGACATATCATGACTTTTTTCACATTGCCGGAGCTGGGGTGTGTGTGGCTTCCGTATGATGCAGCTGGCATGCGGTCCTGCAGTTTGACACCCCTGAGATAGGGTCATCAAAGCAACCTTCCAAAGAATGTAGTTGCTTTAATCCTTCAAAGCAGGAGTCCTCAAGCTTGGCCACTTTAAGACTTGTGGACTTCAACTCCCAGAATTCCCCAGCCAGCATGTTTGGTGAAGCATCTCTTTTGAACACTTTCTATAGCCATAGTAAAAAAATATGTAGTCAAGAATTGCTTCTCCAGACTTCATTATGCCAAAGATATAGCTCATGTAGTGTCAATTGTTTGCACAAGAAATGAAAAATGATTGACCCACATTTTAATAAGCAGCAGAAGAAAGACTGGTTGAACAAGTTAGTTCTTCCTAGTTGCCTCCCAAAGTGGCAGGCTGCTTCTTTGCTTTGTACAAGCTGTGAAATAACAAACTCCCCACTTTGATTTCAGTTAAATACTATTTTCCTGCAGTTGCCTTAAATAGATACCCAATACCTGTTAGACCCTAAACAATGAAGCTAATCCTCACTAATGTATAAGCTTCCCTTGTTGATGCCTAACCTATACATCTATTTCCTGAATTGCTCACCCAAAAGCAGATTAAACAACTGGGAGGTACTGTATATGGGGGAAGGGGTGAGAAAGAGAAGGAGATTGAAGACTATAACCTGCTCAGTGAGTAGTGTGCCATGAAATAGTTTCCTTGCCACTAGTTGTGCTCATTGTGGCAGATTGGGGGGGTGATCACTCTAGACCAGAGTTCCCCAACCTTTCCAGCTTTGCAGACTGGTGGAGGGGAAGGGATGGTTCTGCACGAGTGGCCAGCAAGTCTGTGTACGCAGCTCCATTTGTGTGAGTGGCATGCACATGCACCCAGCTCTCACACAAATGGAGTGTGTATGCACCTGCCTGCCCACATGCTCGCTCATTTCCATGGCCTGGTTGCAAACAGCCCAGAAGTTGGGGAATCCCTGCTCTAGACATAAAAAACTTCCTCCTTTGGTATCTAAGTTATGGTTGCTTTAGCCAACATTAATGGAGCTATGAGCAGAATATCATTGAAGGAAAGGTCATGGGGGGGGGAAAGGGTGACAAAGGAACTCAAGGATAGATTTCATGGCTGCAAGATTTTGAATTTGTTTTTCATTTATTTATCTATTTAAGAAATTTATTTGCCACCCATCTCATATCCAAAGATTCTGAATGTGTGTAGCACAGTTCATTGAACCTCGTGGCCCTCGGGGCATGTCCCAAGTTGGGCACTATTCCAGCAGGTCTGGAAAAGATGCTATGGCAGCTCTTTATTGGTGGTAGTACCAAAGTGAACAAAGGGGTTACCTGTACCCCTTATATACCTGGCCAGGTGCATTAGCAGCCAATCCCTTATTTGGGTTTTCCCACCAAGCGCTTACCAGCCAATCTTGTTACAGCACAGCGCCACCTGATGGTCACAATGAACTGCTGCTTGTATTTTTATTATCCCCATACATAACACTATCCCAGTTCAGTCTGGAAGCACTCTCCCATACTTAAAAGAAAGAGGGGTTGTTAGTAGGTTGCACGCTCAAACGAAAGTGAGCTGGCTGACTATTAGATTTAGTGGCAGAATGGGAGATTGCTTTTCATGGTGATGAAATAGGGTTTAAGGACAACCACTTGAGAAGCGTGAAAAAAGGACACATGAAGAATAGAACAGGGGGAAAAAGCTAAGTGATTAAGTTTTGAAAAGTATTGTAATATACGTGGGTGAGCAAAGAGCCCGTGTTCCTTCAGAAAGGGAGGCAGAAAGCGAAGCCTTAATACAGAGCAAAGTCAGTCAAAATTACTCTACAAATCTTAAAGAGTTTTGTTTGTACATTTAGGGATAATAAATAATGTGATCATGTTATTAGCATGATTACATGTTTACATCAATTGGAGTTGAAATTGGGACCATAGAAGAATCTTCTGGACACAAAGCCTTTGTGCATCTTGTTTTTAAGGTTAATGTTAGCACCAGTCTTTCTATTAGTAAGAACTGTTAGAAGGGATGAGTGGAACAGAACAAAGAAAGGTATCATGCCTGCAACTATGCTTGACTTTTATAACTGCATATATCTTCTTTGCATGGCTTAATGATTAATAGCTGTAAGTAGAAAGGAACAAAAGAACTAAACCTTTACTTTGGGGAAATTAAGATCAAATGAAGTATAGGTAGTCCTTGACTTACAACTGTTTGATGTTACAATGGCACTGAAAAAGTGAATTGTATGTTTCACACTTATGACAGTTACAGCATCCCCATGGTCATGTGATCAAAATTTGGATGCTTGGCAACTGGAATGTATTTATGATGGTTGCAGTGTCTTGGGTCATGTGATCACCTTTGACAACTTTGTGATAAGCAAAGTCAATAGGGAAGTCACATTCATTTGACAATTGTGCAAGAAAGGCTGTAGAATGGAGCAAAACTCCCTTAACAGCTGCCTTGCTTAGCAACGGTAATTTTGGGCTTCATTGCTATTGTAAGTCAAGGAGTTAACTGGAGAAGCATTTGGAAAACCTTACAAAAGTTCCACTTCTTCATCCTAGCTTTTTCCCACAGGTACAGACCTCTTATATATATATGTGTAGAGAGAGAGAGAGAGAGAGAGAGAGTAAATGCCATTTCACACACAATCAAACACAGCAGCTGGGTCCAATGGGATGATTTTCATGTCCGTTTTCAATTGTATCTTGCCATCTTGGTCTTCCACATGGAACCTGCCATCGATGTTAAAGCAGTAGCAATTTAATTTATTGAGATTTCTATACCGCCCTTCTCCCTAAGGGACTCAGGGCGGTTCACAGGGCATATATAAATAACAATACAAAAATTAAAAAACAATTAAATCAATGCCCAAGTTAAAACAAGAATGATAAAACAAGCCTATAAAAACCCATATACCCCCATCAGGCCAGACCCGCTAGTTCAAATAAATGGGTCTTCAACCCGCGACGGAAGGATCGGAGGTCTGATGCCGTCCGGAGCTCAACCGGCAGTTGGTTCCATAATGCCGGAGCACCCACAGAGAAGGCCCTCCCCCTGGGGGCCACCAGTCGACATTCCTTGACCGGAGGCACCCTGAGGAGGCCCTCTCTGTGGGCACGCACAGGGCGGAGGGGAGTCGACGCCGGCAGCAGGTGGTCCTCGAGGTATCGCGGACCCATGCCATGTAGGGACTTAAAGATCATAACCAGAACCTTGAACCTTACCCGGAAGACAACTGGTAACCAATGCAGCTCACGGAGCAAAGGTGTAACATGGGAGTACCGGGAAACTCCCAAGACAACTCTCGCGGCCGCATTCTGTACCAGTTGGAGCCTCCGAGTAGTCTTCAAGGGAAGCCCCATGTAGAGAGCATTACAGTAGTCTAGGCGAGAGGTCACGAGCGCATGAGTGACCGTACATAAGGCCTCCCGGTCCAGATAGGGCCGCAACTGGCGCACCAGGCGAACCTGGGCAAAAGCCCCCCTAGTCACGGCCACTATATGATCCTCCAAAGTGAGTCGTGAATCTAGGAGGACTCCCAAGTTGCAAGCCCTATCCACAGGGGGTAAAAGCTCACCCCCCATAGAAAGAGATGGAACATCCCAGGTGTCCCGGGAAGCCGGAATGTACAGCCACTCAGTCTTGTCAGGGTTGAGTTGAAGTCTGTTCCTCCCCATCCAGACCCGAACCGCCTCCAGGCAACGGGACATCACAGCGAGGGCATCACTGGGGTGGTTTGGGGTCGAAATAAAAAGTTGGGTATCATCAGCATATTGATGATACCCAACTCCAAAACCACGAATGATCTCACCCAGCGGTTTCATATAGATGTTGAACAGGAGAGGCGAGAGGACCGACCCCTGAGGAACTCCACAAGCGAGAGTCCTAGGGGTCGACCTCTGCCCCCCTGCCAACACCGACTGCGAGCGTCCCAGGAGATAGGAGGAGAACCACTGAAAAACCGTGCCTCCCACTCCCAATCCCCTGAGACGCCGCAGCAGGATACCATGGTCGATGGTATCGAAAGCCGCCGAGAGGTCTAATAGGACTAGGACAGAGGAATATCCCCTATCCCGAGCCCTCCAGAGATCATTCACCAGAGCGACCAATGCCGTCTCCGTGCTGTGCCCGGGCCTGAAACCCGATTGGTAAGGGTCCAGATAATCCGCTTCATCCAGGACCAGAGGGAGCTGATGCGCCACCACACTCTCAACAACCTTCGCAAGAAAGCGAAGGTTGGAGACTGGACGAAAGTTGTTCAATACAGCTGGGTCCAAGGCAGGCTTCTTGAGGAGAGGTCTCACCACCGCCTCCTTCAAGACGGTGGGGAAATAACCCTCGCTCAAAGAAGCAGATATAACCGCCTGGAGCCAGCCTCGTGTCCTCTCCCTAGCTGCATAAACCAGCCAAGAAGGGCACGGATCCAATAAACATGTGGTGGAACTCAGCTTCCCCATAATCCTGTCCACTTCATCAGGGGTCACAGAATCAAAATCCCAGATAACATTGACAGGACCGCCCGTGTCCTGATCGCCAGACTCTGCCCAGCTGGAGTCCAAACCGGTCCGAATCTGAGCGATTTTATCCGACAGATGTTGACTAAACTCCTCGGCACGACCCTGCAAGGGATCCTCCCTCACCTCCTGAGTAAGAAGGGAGCGAGTCACCCTAAACAAGGCGGCCGGGCGATTATCTGCGGACACGATGAGGGTGGAGAAGTAATTACACCTCGCCACCCTCATCGCAGCGAGATAAGACCTAATGTAGGTTCTTAACCGCAATCGGTCGGGTTCAGATCGGCTGGACCTCCAGCAGCTCTCTAGGCCCCGTTTCCGACGCTTCATCTCCCGGAGCTCCGCGGAAAACCATGGAGCTCACTGGGATCTGCACCGGGTCAGGGGCCGCAAGGGTACAACCCGGTCAAGTGCCTCAGTGGCTGCCCTTTCCCAGGCTTCCACTAACGCATCCGCCGAGTTGTGAGCAATGGAGGCAGGTGGGGACCCCAGCGCCGCTTGGAATCTATCAGGATCCATTAGGCGTCTGGGGCGGTACCATCTAATTGGCTCCGTACCCCCATGGCGGGGGGTGGCAAAATGGAAGACCAGCCGCAGGAGGTGATGATCGGTCCATGACAGGGGCATAATAAATGGAAAGCCCCCACCAAGATCATCCAACCACCGTCCAGATAAGAAAATCAGGTCAAGGGTGTGGCCTCCCTCATGAGTTGGTTCAGAAATTACCTGCGTCAGGTCCATGGCCGTCATGGAAGCCATGAACTCCCGAGCGAGCTCAGATGAGCCTCCCAGGGATGGTAGATTGAAGTCTCCCAAAACTATAAGTTTGGGGAACTCAACCACCAATCCCGAGAGGATATCGAGCAGCTCGGGCAGGGCTGCCGCTACGCGACTAGGCGAAATGTACACGAGCAGCAAGCCCAACTGCACCCCAGAACCAAATCTCACAAAGAGAGACTCACACCCGACTATCTGAGGAACGGTGGTCTCCCGCGGACATAAGGTCTCCCTAATGATCACCGCCACACCCCCACCCCTACCTTGAGCTCGAGGCTGGTGTAGCACCCAGAAGCCTGGTGGGCAAAGGTCAACCAAAAGGACCCCACCCTCTGGGCCCAACCAAGTCTCCGTGATGCAAGCCAGGTCCGCATGCTCACCCTCAACTAAATCCCTAACAAGGGGAGCTTTGTTAACCACGGACCTGGCATTCAGGTACACCAGCCGGAGCTCAGGAGGCTGCACATCCTCGCTCCCGGAACCTCGGGAAAGAAACAGAGGGTCGGAGTGCCTCACCGCTTACAGATAGCGGAGACGGCCCTCCCGGTAACGATATGGCCCCCTGTCTATCCGCCTGCTGCCATTTCCCGTCGTGGGAATTGGTAATCCCACGACCCGCTCATGAGCCCCGGAGACAACGACCCCCCGTTCTCCCCCCGCGCGGTCAGACCCAAGTCTGGCCTGAACTATGGTTGATTGGCCGCCCCCCATAGCCAGACAACCCCCATCTCCCACCCCTCTCCCCAACCCCATAAAATTTTTTGATAAAAACATAATCAGGGGCCTCTTATTAAATTTATGTTGATGGCCCCTGCCCCTGCCCAGCCATCTCTCAGAGACCCAAAACTCGGGCCCTTCATCGAGGTTAGGATTTAAAGAGGCGGGTCGCACCCAGGCGAGGGGGGCACCCCTGAGGGCGAGAAAGTCCGTGCTAGTATATTGTCGCATGTTAGTCCAGCAAGTCCAGAATAGGCAGTCCCGGAGGTGATCATGTCCATAGGAGGGTCGAAGGCTGGAAAAGAAAATATCTGGATCCACACCCAACTGCACTGCCACTCAGTTGGGTGCCCCAGTAAACAGGCTACCCCCGCCCTCTCACGGCAGGTTGCAACTCTGTACCTGGGGGTGGTCAAAGATATACTCTGGGTAGGCATGCCCCATAGAGCTCCCACCTCTATGGGGCTGCAGATGTAAAAGTCAGCCACTCTCCCACTGTGGCTGGTACCCAGAGAGCAGTGTGGGGTGTTGCTTGTAGAACATGACTGTATCTCTAGACATTTTTCTCTGAGTCTTCTCTTTAATTGGTGCAACTACCTTCATTTATTTATTAAATCTTTATGCTGCCCATCTCCCCTATAAGGCATCTCTGGAAGGCTTAGAGGTTATAAAACCAACAGAAAAAATAATAATAATTAAAATATTAAAACTACGCAGATTAAAAATGTAAAACTATACCAAAATCCAAACAGAGAGACGGACAGTATGGGGGATGAAGTCTTCTTAGCCTGTCAACCGCCACCAGTGGTGAGCGCCTCCCCCTCAGTGGTTTTGAAATTATATTGCTTTTTGCATTTTGATCTTTTAATTTCTTGAAAGGCAGCGTATGTTATTGGAGCTCTACCCCCTCGCACAAATACTTTAGAAGATAGGTAGTGGTAGCAGAAAATAACTCCAAGCAGAAGATAGAGCCATGGTAGGAACACCCTAAGTAGTTTTGGAAAAGAAGGTTTGTGACAGGCCTAAAATCAGACCAGAACAAGAAACTGGCTCCATAGAAAGACTGCAGTTATACTTTATTGAGATAGAAGATAATAACAGAATCTTGCAATTCTGCTTTTGTTTTACCTCTCTCCCTCTTATCTCATTAAACCAGCCTGAACTGGTTCCTAATACTATCTTCTTTTCCAAAGGCAAAGGAATGCAGTTTGACCCTGAATATTTTTTTTTTTGATGATGATAACTTTATTGTCATTTTGAATGTACACCAATTGGCATACATCAAAATGAAATTTCGTTGCATACAGCTCTCAAAGGGTCACCAGCTCCGATATATACTCCTTGTTCGTGGCCCGCTCAAATTCCACATTGTCCATTTTAGTCTCTAGGGAGTGAACGATGGCAAACAGGACAGATGGAAATGGGGCTCCATGTGGATTAGCCCTCAAATTCGCTTGTATTCCTGCACAACAACCTTGCCTCCTTTCCTTTTTCTGATCCTGTCTCTTCTACCTTTTCCTTAAAGGGGCCTCACTCCTTTTCTTCAAGGCAATCTCCATGGATCTCTGCCTTCAGCCTTACATCCTGCATGCTTAATAATCCTAATAATCCATAATAATAATAATAATAATAATAATAATAATAATAATAATAATAATAATAATAATAATAATAATAATTTAAGGTGCTGGTACTTACCTTTAAAGCCCTACGTGGCTTAGGCCGCAGGACCGTCTGCTGCCGGGGACGACTTCCCATTGCCCAGTGCGCTCACACAGAGAGGGCCTCCTCAGGGTGCCGTCGGCCAGACAATGTCGGCTGGTGACCCCCAGGGGGAGGGCCTTCTCTGTGGGAGCGCCAGCCCTTTGGAATCAACTCCCCCTTGAGCTTCGGATGGCCCCGGACCTCCGGTCCTTTCGCCGCGACCTCAAAACGTTCCTTTTCCATCAGGCTGACCTGGATTGATGATGGGTTTTAAAAAGTTTTAATTTTTAACTGTGTAATTAATATTTGGGGCTGTTATTTAATTTTTTTTTAACTTTTGTACTGTTGTTTTTTATTGTTGTTAGCCGCCCTGAGTCCTCTGGGAGATAGGGTGGCATATAAGTCCCATAATAAATAAATAAATAAAATAAAATAATCCTTAATAATCCTCTACAAATTGTTTGCTGTAACTTTTGTAAATTATAGGGGAGAAATACTTTCAAGATCCTCTAGCAATAGCAATAGAAGTATTTATTATTAGCAATAAAAATACTTCAAGAAATCCAAGTGGTTCTTGTTTCCTGAGTTTGCCAGTCTCCTACAACTTGACATTAATCTTAAAAGCCTATCACAGTATACAATATACCTCATGTAATTACCAGAGTTACTCTGGGTCTTTTTCTTACACTATCCCCTACCCTTGGACTCAAAATTCTCTTCTGCAAGAGTCCTAAATTTAGAATAGAATAGAATAGAATAGAATAGAATAGAATAGAATAGAATAGAATAGAATAGAGTAGAGTAGAGTAGAGTAGAGTAGAGTAGAGTAGAGTAGAGTAGAGTAGAGTAGAGTAGAGTAGAATAGAATAGAATAGAATAGAATACTTTATTGTCACTTTCAATGTACACTAATCAGCATACATTAAAATGAGATTTCATTGCATACAGCTCTCAGAGGATAGCCACCTCTAATATACACTACATAAACATGAGAATAAATAAATAAAATTATACATATACCCATGTATAAACACAGTTTAGTTCAGATATATACATATACATAACGAAAAAAATGAATCTTGCGTGTTTACTAGATGAATGGCATAAGGAACAAAATTGTTACAGAATCTGGTAATCCTACTAGAAATATTTCAAAACTTCCTCCCTGAGGGGAGTAAAAGAAACAGACTGTGAAATGGGTTTGTGGGGTCTCTAACAAGGCTTTGAGCATTAGGCACATAATGCTTGTGAGCAGTATCCTGAATAACAGGAAGCAAGCTTCCTATAATCTTTTCAGCTGTCCTTACCATTCTCTGTATGGACTTTCTATCTGAGACACTGCTACCACCAAACCAAACAGTAATGTAGTTTGTTAAGATGCTCTCAATCATGCCTCTGTAAAAAGTGGCCAGGACAGGAGGAGAAAGATGTGCTCTCCTCATCCGATGCAGGAAATGCAGAGGCTGGTTTGCATGCTTCACTAAGGATGACATGTGGAGAGATCAAGTCAGATTGTTAATTATCTGCAACTCCAGATACTTAATAATGTTGACCACCTCCACAGCTGTAGCCTCAATACAGAGTAGAGTATGGTTATGACAACTCTTTCTAAAATCTACAGTGATCTTTGTTTTATTAACAGTCAGAACCAGGTTACTTTTATCGCACCAATCCACCAGAGCCTTCATGTCTTCCCTATAAGCATCTTCATTGTCAACCTGGATAAGACGCACCACTGCCTTGTCATCTGCATAATTCACAATATGATCCATAGAAGATTTGGCACAGCAGTCATGAGTCATCAAGATGAACAGTAACGAACTCAAGACACAGCCCTGTGGGGAACTCATACTCAAGAAAATAGAGTTGGAAACTTTTCTTCTAGCTCACACAACCTGGGGCCTATCAATAAGGAAAACAAGTATCCAATTACATAAAGGAGTATTAAAATCTAATAGGCCCAGTTTGTTTAGCAGAGCCCTAGTGGTGCAGTGGTTAGAACGCAATACTACAGGCTATTTCTGTTGACTCCCGGCTGGCAGCAGTTTGGCAGTTTGACCCAGCCTTCCATCCTTCCCAGGTCAGTAAAATGAGGATCCAGATTGTTGGGGGCAATATGCTGACTCTGTAAACCACTTAGAGAGGGCTGTAAAGTCTAAGTGCTAATGCTATTGCTAAATGCTGAAGAATGGTTGTGTTGAACACTGAACTAAAATTAAGAAACAGCATTCGCACATGAATATTCTTCTCCTCCAAGTGCGCAAAGCTAGTATGAGCTGAGCTTGTCGATCAGAAGGTCGGCAGTTTGGCGGGTCGAATCCCGAGTGCCGCATAACAGAGTGAGCACCTGTTTCTTAATTTTAGTTCACTGAATTTTAGTTCAGTGTTCCCAGCTTCTGCCAACCTAGCAGTTCGAAAGCACATAAAAATGCAAGTAGAAAAATAGGGACCACTATGGTGGGAAGGTAACAGCGTCCTGTGCGCCTTTGGTGTCTAGTCATGCCGGCCACATGACCACGGAGACGTCCTCGGAAAAGCACTGGCTCTTCAGCTTTGAAACGGAGATGAGCACCGGCCCCTAGAGTCGGAATCGACTAGCACGCATGTGCGGGGGAAACTTTACCTTTACCTTTTTAATGAGTCAAACAATAGAGTCCTTTACCAATCTCTCAAAACATTTCATCATAATGGAAGTGAGTGTAACAGTAATCATTAAGGCATGTGACTATTGATTTGGGGAGCAATGGTACAATAATTGTAGTCTTAAAACATGATGGAACCATGGCCTGATGCAACAAAAGATTGCATAAGAACAATGGCCAACTGGTCAGCACACTCCTTAAACACTTGCCCAGGGATATTATCAGGACCCGCAGTCTGCAGGACCTTCTGAATAGCAGTTATATCAAACCTGAGCACATGTTCATCAGGAAGGGAAACAGCCTTCCTCGCTGGAACATTGTCTCTGGCCTCAAACCACCCCAAGAACATATTTAGCTTATTTAGAAAATCCACATGACCCTTACATGTCAGGGAAGCTGCCTTATTCTGAGTAATAACCCAAATTGCCACATTCGTCTAGGGCACAGGTCTGCAACCTGCGGCTCCGGAGCCGCATGCGGCTCCCAGTCCTCTGCCATGTGGAGTGGACTAAAAAAAGTTCAACCAATCAATTCAAATATGCAGGGTAGATGCATATCTCGCCTTGGCTCCACTCTTCAGTCAAACCCTGTTCTGCACATGCGCGCATGTACGCGCATGCGCACACAGTTTTTGTGGCTCCCAGTTTTTCCTTTTGTGAGGGAACCGGTTCCGAGTGGCTCTTTCACTGTTTCAGGTTGCTGACCCCTGGTCTAGGGCATGGGTAGGCAACCTCGGCTCTTTTATGACTCATGGACTTCAACTCCCAGAATTCCTGAGCCAACTTGGCTCAGAAATTCTGGGAGTTGAAGTCCATGAGTCATAAAAGAGCCGAGGTTGCCTACCCATGGTCTAGGGTCTATAGGATCTTGAAAAAAATTCTGTACCTTCTTACTATAGGCCTACTTTGCTGTTTTTATAGCACATCTCAAATCAGCTCTGTGGTAAGTGCTGCCATATCACCTGATTTAAAAGTGGAGTTTCTCACCTTCAACGTTGCATGGACCTCCTGAGACATCCATAGTTTCTCATTTGCCCACATAACAATAGTCTTAAGAACAATAGTCTTAAGAACACTGACATCCTTCATGCACTTTTAAATATAAGCATATTCATATCTGAATCTTGCTTCCTTGTTTGCTAATTTCCTATTGCTGTTCATCAAACAGAGACAACTTTCAGTACCTTTTAAATTACCCAGATACTACACAAATAACACATTATAGAAAAAGGATTTTGTGTGTACTAGTTCCCTCATATACCCAGCGGGCAGGATTAACAAAGCAATACTGGTATTATTTTTGAAAAATTGGGAGGCAAGGTCTGTGTTTTTCTCTGTGAGTTTCACATTCTCTTCCTATTAAATCTCACAATAAAACATCCAGGGAAGACAAGAAAAGACTTCCTTGATCAGAAAAAAAGACAGCATTTATTCTTGACTGGAAACCACTTATAGACCTTTTGCATGAAAACAGAAAAAAAATGAAATTATGATTTGTGGTTTGGATGATTACAGAAAGAAGAGAGCTATGTTGTAACTTATAATTGTACACTTATAATTGTACTTATAACTGCTGTAAAGAAGATCAGAGGCTACTCTTCGTATCTTTTTTTCTTTTCTATTTTTCTTTTACTTTTTTCTTCTCTTGCACTTTTTTCTTTTTAATTTCTTTCTTTTTCTTACTTTATATTAGTTTTAGTTTTTCTTTTAAAAAAATCTTTAAGAAATGTATATCTAAAAAGTAAAACAGAAGACAAAGACAAAAAAGAGAAAGAAAAGAAGGAGAGAAAGTAGAATCGGGATACAAAGTAATATGGATTAGGATATCTATTATATTTGTTTTCCTTCTGCAAAAGTCAGCTTTCCACAAAAAAATAAACTTTTACTTACATTTGACATATTTAGGTTTAATAAAAATTTATTTGCTGTGTTTAGATCAACCTTGCTTAACTATAGTAATTGGGATCAGCAACTGGCTAAGTGACACTGTTGTAAAATGTGATGTCACACAATTGCACTGACTTATGGTGGCAATTGCGGCAGTTCCAGTTGCCACTGTTGAATGAATTCTTTGCAGTTTTTAAGTGCAACATCGCATGATCATCATTTGTGACTTCCCACTGGCCTTTGCTTCTTGCAAGCTGGCACTGAGTTCAATCAATATCACTATCAATCAGAAGGGACCTTGGAGGTCTTCTAGTCCAACCCCCTGTTCAAACAGGAGACCCTATACCATTTCAGACAAGTAGCCGTCCAGTCTCCTTAAAAACCTCCAGTGATGGAGCACCCACATCTTCTGACGAGAAGCTGTTCCATTGGCTAATTGTCCTCACTATTAGGAAGTTTAAGTGATCGTCTACTAAGACTCCAAGGTCCCTCTCACAGGGGCTGTTTTTGAGCCAGGTTTCACCTAATCTGTTAATCACCTAATTGTCACAAATGGCAATCAAGTGACCATGTGCTATCAGGACTGTTGTAATTGTGAGCACTTTGCCAAGCACCCAAATCATGATCACATAACCAGAGAGATGCTACAACTGCTGCAATTATTAGGACTAGTTGTAAATCTCCTTCTTCAGTGCCATCAAATCTTTGAAAGGGCACTGAACAAGTGGTCATTGAGTGAAAACTATCTGTATTGAGAAAGCAGTATCTAGAGCAGACATGCCAAACTCGCGACATCACGTGACATCGTGCGACGTATCAGAACTTTTTCCCATTGCCGGCAATGGGATGGGCACGGTTTCTCCGTGATGCTCCGGCCCACGGGCCAGCAGTTTGACACCCCTGATCTAGAGCTTTTTTTCCATATAGCAAAAAAGTGAAAAAGCACATAGATATTACAAAACAGTGATAGATATTGGAACAAGTAGTATTCTTTATACCAGCTGATCCTGGAAGGAAGTCTTATTGAAATAAATGTCACATGCATGAACTCTTTTCCCTCTATCTGTGTTGGTGTACAGGTGTGAATTTCCTGTAACTAGTAATTATTCAGATTGGTGGCAGGTAATGAATCAATTTTCTAACTGTTAGAATTTATGATTAAGATTTCAATGTACCATACATATAAATAGCTACATTTCAAATTGATTTCAATATTTAATTAATAATGTAATATGTATGTAAATCTGTATATATGTGTGTGTGTGAACAAATACACACAAACATATATGTATGCTTGAAGAACTGGTGGGATTAAGAGCTTGTTTATTTCTATATAATAAAAGATCACATTTTAGATTTCTTTCTATCATCTATCCAGTTGTCTTATATTTCTAAAATATTTTGTCATAAATCCAAAAAGAAATGAATATGCTGTCAGCAGGACTAAATAATGCAGCTTAGCCATTTACAGAAATTTTGTCAGAAAACTCTTGAAATAATTTCCATCCCCCTTTCATATAGAGATTACATAAAACTCATAGATTTATTATAAGAAAATAGAATCTCTTGTTTCAGAAAGTGGAATCATTTAAGAATTGATAGTGATTAGCTTCTTTCCTTGATCTTCATGGCTTGCAGTAACGATCATACTTTATCAATTTTCCCACTTTGGTTCCTTCTAAGCGCTCTTTAAATACTGTGTCCATCTCCTTGTTGTTTTCTTCACTAAAAAGTGTTTTCCAGTCACTTACTCTACCTGAAAACAAACAATTATTTTCTTTTTCTTATATGAAAAACACACATCTTGTAATATCAGTATTTGCCTAAAGCCTGCAACACTACAGACTATTCAGAGAAATAAATAATAATTAGATGTTTTACAAATGCTCTTTTGCAAATGTTCGATATCTGCCTTTCATCCATCCATCCACCCATCCATAGTACATAGTCCATTGCCAATATATACTGTCAATTTATAAGCAGATGGATATGGTTGCTTCTTGTACTTTTTTTTTGTTAAAATCACCAATTAATCTTCAACCACTTGTTTGAGTTGGGTGGCTGTAAAAACTGAATAAATAAACAAATAAATAAAAGCATCCCTATATATAAACATCAGTGAATTAGCAGGTATTATATATTTGATTTAAAAAGTGAAGTTTTTTTTAATCTTTGGCACTTTGTTGTATTTAGAAACTATATAATTATCCACTGTTATTCTGAGATGCAATAAGCATTGTAGAATTATTACTTCCCTCTCCCTTTTAAAAATGGAATGACAGTGGGCATAGGCTTGTTGGGGTTGGGAGTTTGTTCATCACCAAATCATTACAGAGAGATTAACCTGATTTGTAATTATTATGCTTCTCACATTTTGTGACCACTCTTATTTAAAAATAATCATAAAAGTTTATTCCTTTTTTCTAAATTCTAAATAAAGCATAGTTCTCCTATAAGTTAATAGATTTGATCATGCATTCTGTAATGGCTCATGAATGCAAATGCTCAAAAGCAAATTAGTTATAATTTCATGTGGTTTTCCTAATCTATGAAATATTGATGAATAATGAACTCTTGTGAAAATAAGGTGTCATATTTAGCAGTAGCCTCAATGGTGTAGTGAGTGCAACATTATGGATTTTCAAAAGTTACCTTTCCGGAAAAGAACTTCACCAAATTCTCCATGGGTTGTTTTAGCTTTATCTTTCATTGCACTGAAAGCGCTCCTTTCTGCAACACCCTGAAAGTCTTTCTCATTTAAGTTCAGTTCAAGAAATGTGGAAATCTTTTTGGCTCCTAAAGCTGGGTTCTGAAAAGAGATCAATTTGTACTGCTGGTGAAAAGAATTCTCATTTATTTAATGTCCCATTTCTAACAAAGATATCTGACCAATTTTGGAAAGGGAAAGATGCAATATATTTGCATCACGTTCATGTCTAAGATTCCGTTTTTCTCATTCTAAATGCTACGGCTATATTCTACACCACACCTCATGCCAAGTATATAAATGAATGTGGTTTCAGTTACAATCAGAAAGTTCTACAAGAATATATATGTATAAACACACACACACACAAACAAAATTACAGGGAGCAAATACAATTTCCCCAAGCTTATTTGATCTCATTTCATGTTCTTGGTTGTAGCTTTATGCTGTGGTTGGTTGGATATCACCAGTGGTGGGATTCAAATATGTGAACAACCGGTTCTCTGTGTGGATACCTCTTCCGGAAGTCCGTTCTGGGCCTGGGCAACAAAAAATTAGTTACCGGTTCTACTGAAGTGGTGCGAACTAGCTGAATCCCACCACTGGATGGCACTGTTATTTCTATTTCTTCCCCAGAGCAGAACAGGCGGGGGGGAACTACTTATTTTGGGGAAAAATATCAATAAACAGATGCAGGATATTTGTTTCCATAAATGTGTAGACCTTCAAGACTTTTCCTTAACTGAAAATGATATGTGCTAACAGCCCGATGATCATGGATCTTTCTTTTTTTTTTATTTAAAAAGTTTTACAATACATTTTGACTTTAATCCCCCCTCCCCCACCCCTATCTAGCCCTCCCTATCCATCTCCCCTATTCCCTCCTCCCCCCCCTGACTTCCCAGAGCTAAATACAGGGTATAAAATCGAAAAACAAACGTAAGCACCCCTATGTTATCAACAATAAACTATTAATTCTATCTCCCTCTACTGTAGCTCATATAAAATGAATACAAACAATATTAATATTACAAATAAAGTAAAAAAGAAAAAGAGGAAAACAAAAAAAGAGCTTTACTCAGAATAGATTTTCTTAATCCCAGTCCTTATTCATATTAATTTTCTCCCACCTTTCTCTAATTTCTAAACAAATTCTCAGTTACGCGCCAAAAGAGCCTATCTCTGTTAACCTTAATAATCTCCAACCAAACTAAACTATGATCAAAAATAGTTCTTGCATGTATCACGCCAAATGTCTCGCAGTGTTCAACACATACTTTTAGTCCATAACCCTAATATACTTTTCTAGCAAGCAAATAACATCAATCTTAAATTGTGTTAAATATTAAAAAAACTTTCTTTCTCCTCTATGATAAATTTAATCCATTGACATTCTAATTTAAAAATGTAATCACCAATCTTAACGCTCCAAAGCTTTTGGAGCACGTCTGTCATGACCCCCAAAACTTCTTTGGACCGCGCCCCTCCTACAGCTTCACTGTAAGTACACTTTGGAGATTCCATAACTTTCTGCTGGTCTTGCTCTTGCTCTCATCTCGCTCTTCTTAGGGCGGCACGCGCCATCCTCTGGCCTTCTGCAACAACCAATGAGACTGTAACTTGATCCCCTCCAACACCATTGTCCTCTGTCTGTCTATCTGCAACATCTTGAAGCTTTCCCTCACCGTATCCCTTTACAGCTTCCAAAAATGATAGGGGGGTTGCTTTTAACACATTGCTATAAAAATCACGTGCCTGGGCCACAGTAACCAGACGATGTCTTTTACCTTCGTGCGTCACCACCAGTTCAACTGGAATCTCCCATCTAAACTTAATATCACATTTCTTAAGTTCCTGTACTAGAAATGCAAAATCTTTCCTTCTTCTTAGGATCTTCGGAGGAATCTCTTTTAAAACCAAGACTTCTTGCTCAGCCACTACCAATTTAGTATCATAAGCAGCTTGAATGACTTCATCTCTAATTACTCTCTTTGTAAAATAGACCACCACATCTCTGGGTAACTTCCTCTGTCTTGCAATCCATGAATTTACACGAAAAATTTTGTCCATATTTCCCTCAATTTCAGATGCTGGCTGGCCCAGTACCCCTTCCAGAGCCTCAGAAATCAGCTGCTTTAAATCTTCTTTACAATTCTCCTTTAAACCCCTGATTCTAATAGCATACTGCATCTGATGATACTGAACAAGACTCAGTTCTCCATCCATTTTATCCCTTATATTTTCATTTTCTAATACCTTTGCTTCTAATATAGAGTTCTTTTGACTGAGATCCTCCACTTTTACATCCAGCTGTTGCACACATTCAGCTACAGATTCAATCATAGACAACATGTCCACCCTCATTGCTCTAAACTTCTCTTCCATCTTCTTCTCCAATTTCTCCATTTTCTCCTCCATTTTCTCCTCCAGCTTTTTCAACTTTTCATCCATCATGTCAGACATCAATTGTGAATGCTTTCCAAGAGCATCTTGTAAATCCTTAAGCGTCAGTGTCGGAGGAGGTGTAGGAGGAAGCAAAGCTTGCAATGAGGTCTGTTGCACCAGGGAAGACCCCGCATTCCGAAGAGCTTTAGAAGTTTTAGCCGCCATCTTCCCCCACTTTCACTTATTGCGCACTTTCACTTTAAAGCTATAAAATCCATTGAGCTAGAGAGTAAAGATAAGAGTCCACATCACCTTGACCTCCTGTACCGCTCTGCCTGCATCTTGATAATCAAAAGTATTTCCTTTTGGCAGGGGTGGTTGCTAACGCCTGGCTCTGCTCCAAAAATCCCGGACCAGGGGCGCTGCGCAGCTTGGAGTAACCCAGGCTTCGGGGGGGCTCATCCTTCAGCCGCCCAAACTCTCAGCTCAGGCGGCCCCGGAGAGCTCAACCCCTACCTGGGGCCTCACCCCCTCCTCTTCTCCCGAGGAGGGGGCTTCAAATCCATCTAAACAGCTGATCGACGCTGTTTACGATGGAAAAACACAGCTGCGGAGCGGGCAGCCCGAAAACGGCTGTCTTCGGCGTCGCGTCGCCACCGGAAGACCGATCATGGATCTTTCTTCATTAAAAACTTCATGAACTTCTCACAGGAAACTTTGAGGTCATTGGTCATCTCTTTTTTTTCTTGATCATTTTAATAATAGTAGGAAGCCAATAAAAGAGATTCAGTTAGTTGGGCTTTTTAACTGTTTCTGTAGAATGCATTTAATGAAACTCTAGTGTATTTTGGCATGAGATTTATACTCTGATAAAAGAGTTGGGAAAGCTTAATTGATATTTGGAATGGATTCTGAACATCTAGCAGTGATTAGAATTCTGATCTGATTATTCCAGAAAGACCTGGTGTTAAAATTCTTACTACACCCTGAAACTACCATTTTTCCATCTCTAAGACTTTCCATTCATTGCTGTTTATGAGTATAAGAAACCATATTGTAATGTAGTGGGTCCGATGCAAGGAAGAGATGCCAGCCGGAGTACGTGTTCAGCTCTTTATTGGGGAGGGAACGTACTGAGGAACGAGGGTTACCTGGCCTCCATAAATACCTAGCCAGGTAGGCGTCCAGCCAATGGGGTTGACCCTAGGTTTCCTGCCGAAACTAGGGTTCCCGCCAAAACCGTCCAGGCCAACGCCCCTTAGTGGCTGTTGCTATGCAAATGCCTGCACTGGATACATAACACCCCTCCCCCCTTAGAGAAGAACCACATGACAACCGTAGAACCAACATTACAACTATATACATAACTATATACAAATGTGTGCTACTACATATGCAGCTGTTGGGTGGTGTTCTGTACCAGCCTGCTACCGGCCCTGCAGAAAAGGCAGGGACAACCCCTTTACAAACGGCAAGAGGCTGGAATAAAGCCTGCCAAATTTATTAACATAAAACAGACACCAACCATGAAACAGGAGCTATGAAACAGGAACTATTCAAGCGGTTGCCTTCAGCAAACCAGCCCTCCCACGCATTCCCCTTAAATACAGTTCAGGGCGTGGCTTCTCTCTGCCTCCTTCCGAGGAGCCCCATTGCCTTCCTCTGTTTACTCCTGATTGACTGCCTCCTGCATCGGGCGTCCTTGAACAGGGCCAGCTGTGGGTCATCTTCATCCACGCTGTCAGGCTCACACAGCTGAGTCTGCGTCGTGACCAGATGAGAGGGGCCTGGCTGGGGGCTCTCATCAAGCTCTTCAACACCCCCCTCCTCCTCCTCCTCTGAGTCGTCCGACCCAACTGCCGAACCCACAGGCTGACCCTGAATCACAACAGGTGGTCACTTGCACACATAGTCCGCTAAGTATGCCGGTGTCCTGTGGGGCCTGGTGGACCGTCTGGGTGTGGCTTGGCCCTGGACTTGGACAGTGGGCTCGTGATGCCTTTGTGCTGGGTTGAGCAGAGTTGGTTGCAGGAGGCCATCCTCCTCTAGTTCTGGTTCCGAGTCGTTTTTGGTTGGTCTGACCTCCCTTGGTGTGTGGCTCTCCCGTTGGCCGTGGGTGGTGTACTCAGGGACCCTTCCTCTGAGCTGGTCGATATGTCGCCTTATGTGTCGATCCCCCTCCACCCCCACGATGTAAGAGAGAGGCCCAGTTTTTTCAACCACGGTCCCCGGAATCCATGGATGCCCTGCCCCGTAGTTCCTTGCCCAAACCAGGTCCCCCACGTTGAGAACCCTGTGTGATGATGATGAGGGCCTATCCGTCTCTGCTGCCACTCGGTCGGGGTGCAAACAGTCAAGCTTGGTGATGAGGCACCGTCCCCATCGTAGTTCTGCTGGGCTCTTCCCGGTGGCAATGCATGGTGTAGTGTGTTGGGCAAGCAGAAATTTTGCCAGTCTGTGATGCCAGTCCCCGCTGATGATGCGCCAGAGTGCGTCCTTGGTCGTCCTTACCATCCGTTCAGCTTGCCCGTTAGTCGATGGGTGGAAGGGCGCAGAGGTGGCGAGTCTAATCCAATTCGCCTTCAAGAACGCCTGGAAATCATTAGTGGTAAACTGAGGCCCGTTGTCAGACACAATTACTTCGGGGAGGCCGTGTGTGGCAAAGAGGGCTCTGAGCACCTGGATTGTCCTTGCTGAGGTCATGTTGGGGACAGGGACTACCTCCAGCCACTTAGAGTGGCTGTCCACTACCACTAAGAACAGTTGGCCCTGGAACGGTCCCGCATAGTCGATGTGAATGCAGGACCAGGGTGTGTGTGTGGCTTCCCACCTGTGCACTGGGATGTGAGGCATTTCTGGCCTAGATCTCTGGTATGTGTAACAGGCCTTGACCCATTCCTCAATGTCCTTGTCCAGCCCTGGCCACCAGAGGTAGCTTCTGGCCAGTGCCTTCATCCTAAACACCCCCGGATGTCCCTCATGTAAGGATTCCAATACCCTGCCCCGGACTGCGGTGGGGATGATGACCCTGCTTCCCCAAAGGAGGCAACCCTGGTGCGTGGAGAGCTCGTGTCGCCTGGTGAAATAGGCCTGGAACTCAGGCCCCGGAGACTTGTCCTGCCACCCTGTGCAAACCCATGAGTGTACCCTGCTCATGATGTTGTCAGTGGCTGTGCTACTTGCAATGTCCTTGGCATGTACTGGGCATTCTGGTAGTTCCTGCAGAGCTAGGATCTGTGTTGCTGGTGCCGGGTCTAGTTCAGTGGTGTCAATAGGCCGTCTGCATGGCCCATCTCCTTCCCTGGCTTGTGCACCAGCTTGCAATTGTAAGCTGCAAGGAAGATGGACCACCGGAGCATTCTGGGGGACAGTATTTGGGGGGGTCTGCTTGTCCATTGTGAACAGGCCTAGCAGGGGTTTGTGGTCTGTGTAGACGGTGAACTCTCTGCCGTACAGGTAATCGTGGAACTTCTTGATCCCTGCCACGATTGCCAGGGCTTCCCTATCTATTTGGGCGTAGTTCCTCTCTGCTCCAGACAGCGTCCTGGAATAGTAGGCTATGGGAATTTGAGCCCCATTAGGCTCGAGGTGACTTAGTACCATGCCCACACCATAAGGGGATGCATCACACGCTATGCATATGGGCTTTGTTTCAATGAAATGTGTTACTGTGGACTTGTCAGACAGTAGTGCCTTTAAGGCTCTGAAACTTTGGTTGTGGACGGAAGTCCAGACCCATGCTGCCTTCTTGTCCAGTAACCTGTGAAGTGGCTCTGCAATGGCTGCCTTGTGTGGAAGGAATGTGTGATAGAAGTTGAGCAGGCCCAGGAATGCCTGTAGCTCTGCCTTGTTCTTGGGTGTGGGTGCCAGTTTGATTGCCCTCACCTTGGACTCAGTGGGGTATATTCCCTTGGCATCTACCCTGAATCCCAGAAATTCAGTGGATGGAACACCAATGCTGCACCTCTCCCTCTTTAGTTTGAGTCCAGCAGTGCGCAGCCTGGTTAGTACCTCCCTCAGCCTACCTGCCAGTTCTTCAGCTGATGCTCCTGCGATCAGGACGTCATCAAAATAAGGGCAAACCCCTGGAATGCCCCTAAGCGTCTTCTCCATGATCTCCTGAAAGATGCCCAGAGCTACGCTGATCCCAAACTGCAGCCTGTTTACCCTGAATGCTCCCCTGTGAGTCACTATCGTCTGAGTGTCAGCCGTTGCCTGGGTAACCGTGAGTTGCTGGTACGCCTGTGCAAGATCGAGCCTTGCAAAAATGGCGCTGCCTTGGAGGGAAGCGAGAACGTGGCTGACCGTGGGGTCCGGGTAAGCGTGCGGGTTTAGGGCGCGGTTCACCGAGCACTTGTAGTCGGCGCAGATCCTTATCTCCCCATTGGCTTTGAGTGGGGTGACTATCGGGGTCTCCCACTGCCCCCCATCTACGGGCTCTAAGATTCCCTGGGCCACCAGCTTATCCAGTTCGCACTCGATCTTGTGCTTGAGCACAAAGGGGACTCACCGCTACCTGACCCTGATGAGGGGAACGTTCAGGTTTAGTTTGAATGAGATGGGGGGGCCTGTGTACCTGCCCAGAGTCCCATCGAAGACGTCTGAAAACTCCTTGCAGACGGCCTCAATGGATTCTCCCTGGATCCGGTGGATCCCGGAGACTGTGATTCCCAGGGCCTCAAACCAGTCTAGGCCGACTAGGCTGGCTCTCCGGCCCTCTACCACTACAACCTCCAGGTGCTCTTCACGACTCTTAAACCCCACAGAAATGGTGGCCTCCCCCTTTACCTTGACCGGCGAGTTTTGGAAGTCGGTCAGGGCTAAATTTGAGGGCCGTAATTTAATCCGCTACTTGCTCCGGCTGTTGATATAGTTAAGGGTCTCATCCGAAATGACAGAGACCACTGATCCAAGCTCCATGCTGCAGGGAGTGCCCTGCAGACTAATTGTTAGTTTAATTTTTGGTTTGAGCAGCCGGCGGCTACCCGTGTGGTGGATGGCCAGCCGTCTCTCAACATAGCCAATTTGTAATTTGATCGGGGCCCCAGTACCTTTGAACGGCGATTCCTCCGGGCACAGGTCGTGGATATCTTCTTAGGGACGGAGGCTACGACAGACCGTGGCTATGTGGCCTGTTTTCTTGCAGGCCCGACACATGGCCGACCGGAACTTGCAGAGGCTGTGCACGTGGTTCCCACTGCAGTCTGTGCACTTCTGCAATTTGTTGTTGTTGCTAGCTGGTTTGGGCTTGTCCGGGCGTCCGCCTCGATGGTCGGGGGTCGACTTCTGCCGGAGGTCGATACTCTGTTCGTCCTCCTTGTCCTCAACTGCAGCGACCTGCTGGTGGATGCTGGCCGCCTGGCTGCTGGTTTTGGACTCCTGGACCACCTGGACGGCCCCGCAGGCCGCTTCGTGGGCCAGGATGGCATCCTGGGCTTCCTGGAGCGAAACCTCCTCCTTTTCGAACAGGCGCTCTTGCAGCCTCATGTCACGTAGGCCGCAAACCAGTCTGTCTCGTAGCCATTCCTCCAGGTTCGAGAACTTGCAGGCGACGGTGGTTTCTCGTAGGGCGGCGATGTATTCGGCCCCGGACCCGTTGGGACGCTGGTCCCTCTTCTCGAACTGGGATCTCGAAGCCAGTTTGGACATGCAGGGCCGGAAATTGGCATTCAGTTTCGCGACGAGGTCCCGGTAAGAGACGGTATCAATGGCCTCCGGGGCGAACAGGTTGGCGGCGACCTCGAGGAGTGCGGGTCCACCCATGCAGAGCAGGGCTGCCGCTTTTGAGCCGTCTTCCGAGATTTGGTTAAACCTCATGTACAGCTCAGCGTGCGACAGGTACCGGGCCCACTTCTCCGGGTGGTGGGTGTCGAACTCGCGGGGTTGCCCTGCTCGTGCCATTGTTGTCCCGTTGGTCGTTGTGGCGTGTGTTCCGTCGCTTAGCGCAGTGGCCAGAGCGGTCTCTCGCGGTGGCCGGCTGCGGTGGCTGGCGGTCGCGTTGGGGAGAAGGGAAAGGATTCCTCCTTTCCTTCAGTGCGTGGAGCGTTCCCCTAGTGACTTCAGCTCTTCTGTCGGCAGAATCCCACCTTCGTCGCCACTGTAATGTAGTGGGTCTGATGCAAGGAAGAGACGCCAGCCGGAGCATGTGTTCAGCTCTTTATTGGGGGGGTAACATACTGAGGAACGAGGGTTACCTGGCCTCCTTAAATACCTAGCCAGGTAGGCATCCAGCCAATGGGGTTGGCCCTAGGTTTCCTGCCGAAACTAGGGTTCCCACCAAAACCATCCAGGCCAACGCCCCGTAGTGGCTGTTGCTATGCAGATGCCTGCACTGGATACATAACACATATATCTCAGACATGTCAAACTCGTGACGTCACGTGATATTGCAAGACATATCGGGACTATTTTGCCATTGCCAGCAATGGGGTGGGCGTGGCTTCGGGATGACATGTCCAGCCCGCAGGCCAGCAATTTGACACCCCTGATATATCTGAACAGTATTAACTGTACCTCTTTTATCTCTTCATAGGTTATTGGCAGGACATTTTCTTTATCAATAAACTTGTTCCATGAACAAAGATACTCTATATAGGATCCCCAGGGCACTATTGAAGTTTAAAAACAATTAAGATCATGTTAGAACAAGATTGATAACAGACATAAATATATATATGACATTGAAAATTTAAGCTAATCTCTGAATATCACCTCTATAGAGTTTATCTTTTTCCAATCCTTTTTTTATTTTATTTTTTATTTTTATTACATTTATATCCCGCCCTTCTCTGAAGACTCAGGGCGGCTTACAAGCTTAGCAGTAGCCTTCATTCTATGTATATGCCTGCTTATTAGGGCTTTCACACACACCCCAAGCGGCATTATTACAAAGTCAGCTTATTGCCCCCAACAATCTGGGTCCTCATTTTACCTACCTCGGAAGGATGGAAGGCTGAGTCAACCTTGAGCCTGGTGGGATGCGAACCTGCACTAATTGCAGGCAGCTGGTGTTACTTAAGGAGGCATTAGCCCACTGCTCCACCAAGGCTCTTTTCCCTCAGTTCTAATGTCCCTGACTATTCCATTATCTAAAAAAATACTTTCTTCTTTTTAATTATAGTTACATCTGTTATGTTGTGTTTTAGTTAGTAATCAATTTATATATCTGAAAAGCACATAAAATTTAACATCATTGATAAGTGTTTAATTTTGTGATCATACCACAATTAGAAACTCAGAAATTATAGTTTTGCACAAATGTCAACGTACTGTAGTACTTACTCAGTTCTGACATAGTTTATAATCTGAGCATAAACAAGCATATACAAGCAATATAAGTTAACTTGAAAATTGATATTTATTTGTTTGTTTGTTTGTTTGTTTATTTATTTAATTTTATATACTGCCCTATTCCCGAAGGACTCAGGGCGGTTTACAGGGCGAATTAAAACAATACAAATAAATACAATTAAAATATAATTAAATTAAGACTAGCCCACAATTAAAACAAATTAAAATTTAAAATTTAAAATTAAGTTAAAACCCCCTCAGTCCAGGCCAGAAAGATTGATTGATATGGTTATTATTATTCCAAACCTAAATAACAGTCAAGATATAACAGATTTCTTTTTGCTAAATATTTGTAACTGGATTTAAGGCAAAATAACAAATATGTATATATGTAATGATGGCTTTACATGAAATTACATTAGCTGCCAGAGGTTCACCTGGTGCGCCAGTTGCGGCCCTATCTGGACCGGGATGCCTTGCGTACAGTCACTCATGCGCTCGTGACCTCTCGTTTAGACTACTGCAATGCTCTCTACATGGGGCTGCCCTTGAGGACTACTCGGAGGCTTCAGCTGGTGCAGAATGTGGCCGCGTGAGTGGTGGTGGGGGTTTCCCGATACTGCCATGTAACACCTCTACTCCGCAAGCTGCATTGGCTTCCGGTAGCCCTCCGGGTGAGATTCAAGGTGCTGGTGATGACCTATAAAGCCCTAAATGGCTTTGGTCTGGATTACTTATGGGAGCACCTGCTGCCGGCATCAACTTCCCTTCGTCCAGTGCGCTCCCACAGAGAGGGCCTCCTCAGGGTGCCGTCGGTCAGAGTGTGTCGACTTGCGGCCCCCAGGGGGAGGGCGTTCTCTGTGGGCGCGCCAGACCTTTGGAATCGTTTACCGGTTGAGCTCCGGATGGCTCCTGACCTTCGCTCCTTCCGCCGTGACCTAAAAACTTACTTATTTGAACAAGCCGGCCTGGTCTGATGGGTTTGGGGTATTTTAATATTAATTTTATTATTTTTACTGTAATTGGGCTACAATGTTTAATTCTTTTTTAAGTTTTGTACATTATATTTTTATTGTATTTATTGCCCTGTACACCGCCCTGAGTCCTTCGGGAGAAGGGTGGTATAGAAATTAAATTATGATTATGATTATGATTATTATAATGAAATACCTTGAAAAACTGAATTACAATTTTGGAAATAGCAACAGCACTTAGACTTATATACCGCTTCACAGTGCTTTACATCACTCTCTAAGCGGTTTACAGAGTCAGCATATTGCCACCAACAATCTGGGCCCTCATTTTACCAATCTCGGAAGGATAGAAGGCTGAGTCAACCTTGAGCCCCGCCAGGATTGAATTACTGGCAATATTGCATTCTAACCATGGCACCAATATTGGGTCATCTACTTCTCTGGGCCTCTCAAATTGGGAAAGGCCAGCATACAGAATTAATTAATATATTAATTAATTAATTAATATATTTTTCTGCTATACTATTTATTAGTTGGATTTTTGTGCAGAACCTCAAGGCAGCATACATTCCCTACAATAAAAGCCCTGGGAATTAGACTGGACCAGGGGTAGGCAACCTTGGCTCTTTTATGACTCGTGGACTTCAACTCCCAGAATTCCTGAGCCAGTCAAGCTGGCTCAGGAATTCTGGGAGTTGAAGTCCACGAGTCATAAAAGAGCCAAGGTGGCCTACCCCTGGACTGGACTGAGGCAATGAGAAATATTTGCTTCTCTTTTCAAATAATATTATACCAGAAAAGGAAACTGGTCGTGCCATTAACTATGATTTATTGAAATAAACTTTGAACCTGAACCTGAATTTGAAGTGTTTCTGCTTGCAGAAAGCATAAACTAATCAATAAAAAATAATAATCAAGATAGACAGTTACTATGTTCTTCATATCTACAGATATTAAACAATTTGAATGAATAGAAACTCTACTTTTTCCTATCATTAAAGCTCGGAAGAACTCTTCAAATGTATCATAGGGAGGATAAGGACTGAAGTTGTTTGAAAAATGGAAAAAAGATGCAGCAACATCTTTCGGATTTCGAATCAGCATCAGTACCTAAAAACCAAAAAGATTAGAATAACAAATGAGAAAGCATAGATTGTATCTCTAAAATGCACCAGATTCTCTGAAAATTATCCTAAGCTACTTTTTATCACAGAAAGTTTATATTCCCTTGCCTGTGTGAATATCTGAATCACATTCAGTTCCTAGTACTTTATATAATAAAGTATATAATTATTATTATATAATAATAATAAAATTATTATTATTATTATTATTATTATTATTATTATTATTATTATTATTATTATTATTATTATTATTATTATTATTATTATTATTATTATTTACTAATGCAGACATGACAAACAGAAGGCCCGGGGGCTGGATCCGGCCTGTGAAGTGGTTTCATGTGGCCTGTGAACCCATCCTGGAAACAGTGAGGGAACAGCCCCCGCTGCCTTGGCCCTGGCCTAGGTCGGCTGGGAGCCAATGTACAATTTCATGGTGGCCATCTATGCGGAAATGCATTCAGTCTTAGCTCCACAAGGCTTTCTGGAAACAGCAAGGGACCGGCCCCTGCCGCATTGGCCCCACCCACTGGGCACGTATCACTCTTTGGTGGGGAGGTATCACCCTTTGTGAGGAATGAAAAAATGCACCATTGCCTAGAAGTGGCCAGCACATGGCCCTGCCTACTTCAGGCAGGCTAGGGGCTGGGCAGCATTGTGCTTCTCTTCAGATTCATGCCACCCGGCTCAGCACTGTGAGGAGAGCACCCGGCTGCCTGCCAAAACCAGGGAGGCTGGGGGCTGGGCAGCATTGAGCAGGTAACATTGACTCTCATGCTGGTCATCACATCCCCTCCCCCAGAGCCCACCAAGCCGGATATGTGAAGTAGGTGAAGGCCATGTGCTGGCCACTTCCAGGCAGTGGTGCATTTCTTCATTCCTCACAAAGGATGACACTTCCCCAGCTGTGTTTCTTGCCTGTTTTTCTCCCTCCCTCATCTCAAATCGGTCGGTCCTGTCTCCCCTCTTGTTCAACATCTGTATGAAGCCACTGGGTGAGATCATTCGTGGTTTCGGGGTGGGGTATCATCAGTATGCTGATGATACCCAGCTTTTTCTCTCCACCCCAAACCAACCCAGTGATGCCCTTGACCTGATGTCCCATTGCCTGGAGGCGGTCCGGGTCTTGATGGGGAGAAACAGGCTTCGACTTAATCCCGCCAAGACTGAGTGGCTGTGCATACCGGCATCTCGGACTAACCAGTCTATTCCATCGTTAATTATGGGGGGGTGAGGTGCTACCTCCCCATAGATAGGCCCCGCAATTTGGGCGTCCTCCTGGACTCACGCCTCAGTTTGGAAGATCATATAGGAGCCGTGGCCAGGGGGGCTTTTGCCCAGGTTCGCCTGGTGCGCCAGTTGCGGCCCAACCTGGACCGAGACGCCCTACGTACAGTCACTCATGCACTCGTGACCTCCTGTTTAGACTACTGCAATGCTCTCTACATGGGGCTGCCCTTGAAGACCACTCGGAGGCTTTAACTGGTGCAGAATGCGGCCGCGCGAGTTGTGATGGGGGTTTCACGATACTCCCATGTAACACCTCTTCTCCGCAAGCTGCATTGGCTTCCAGTTGCCCTCCGGGTGAGATTCAAGGTGTTGGTGATGACCTATAGGGCCCAAATTTTCAGGGCTATTTAATTTAATTCTATTTTAACTTTATATATTGTATTGTTTTAATTGCCCTGTAAACCGCCCTGAGTCCTTCGGGAAATGGGCAGTATATAAATCCAAATAATAAATAATAAAGAAATATTTTCCTACCACTCTTAGGAAGGAAGGAAGGAAGAAAGGGAGGGAGGGAGGGAGGGGAGGGTCTGAGGGAAGTCCTGCCTTAGTCCTTCCCTGCTGCCCTTTCACCATCCCCTTGGCCCCTCCTCCTAAACTATCCTGGGGTGTCTCCCATCGTATTCCTAAGGAACCTTTGGATACAAAGCCAGGTCTCCTCACATGGAGAGGGAGTTGGACTCCCTCTTGATTTTGCCCTCATACCCATCATGAGTAACCTGGCTAAGGAGAGCAAGCACAGCAGCAGCAACCTTGAGGAATAAGTGCAGCTGGACACCCCCTTGGGGAATTGGGGCTGGGCTTAGTGCCATGGGTGTTTGAGGACTGGGCTGGGCATTTGACCTCCGTGCCACTGTCCACCCCCCCCCTTCATGGCCTGAGAGGAACAGTAAGGCTCCTCCAATGGACCATGCCTTGGCACTTGCCCCGGTCCCATCTCCTTCTGCCAGAGACCCTCAGATCTGCCCCACTTCTGCCCAGGCCCCCAAAGGCACCCTTGACATGAATGATGTATAGCTGGCCATGCCCACCCAGTAGGCCACACACACTCCAGCCATGCCCACCCAGTAGGCCACGCCTACCGTGGCCACACCCACCCGGCCCCCTGACGGCAACCGCAGGGCTGATGTGGCCCTCAATGAAATTGAGTTTGACACCCCTGTATTAATGAAAGGATGTTAGGGAACAGAATGGCCTACTGAGACAATATATTGCCAGATTAGGTGGACGGGTGGCAAGATTGGAAGATTTTGAAAGTAGCTTGCCCTTGCCTTCTTCTTAGGCAGGGGTGTCAAACTCAATTTTATTGAGGGCCGCATCAGCATTGCAGTTGCCCTCAGGGGGCCGGGTGGGTGTGGCTGGAGTGCATGTGGCCTACTGGGTGGGCTTGGCCAGCTCTACATCATTCGCGTCAAGGGTACCTATGGGGGCCTGGGCAGGAGTGGGACAGATCTGAAGGTCTCTGGCAGAAGGAGATGGGACCAAGGCAAGTGCCAAGGCATGGTCCACTGGAGGAGCCTCACTGTTCCTCTCAGGCCATTGGTGGGGGGGGGGGGAACTGGACGGTGGCACAAAGGTGAAATGCCCAGCCCAGCCCTCAAGCACCTGTGTCACTAAGCCCAGCCCCAATTCCCCAAGGGGGCACCCATCTGCACTTACCTCCTCAAGGCTGCTGCTGCTGTGCTTGCTCTCCTTAGCCAGGTTGCTTATGATGGGTACAAGGGCAAAGTCAAGAGGCAGGCCAACTCCCTCTTCATGTGAGGAGACCTGGCTTTGTATCCAAAGCTTCCTTAGCAATAGGATGGGAGACCCCCCAGGGTAGGCCAGGAGGAGGGGGCAATGGGATGATGAAAAGGCAGCAGCGAAGAACTAAAGCAGGAGTTCCCTCAGACCCTCCCTCTCCTTCCTTCCTTCCTTCCTTCCTTCCTTCCTTCCTTCCTTCCTTCCTTCCTACCTTCGAGTGGTTGGAAAATATTTGAGATGAGGGAGGGAGAAAAACAGGCTGGGGAAATGTCATCCTTCATGAGGAATGAAGAAATGCACCATCGCCTGGAAGTGGCCAGCACATGGCCATCGCCTACTTCACATATCTGGCTTGGTGGGCTCTGGGGGAGGGGATGCCATGAGCAGCATGAGAGTCAATGTTACTTGCACAGTGCTGCCTAGCCCCCAGCCTGCCCGGTTTTGGCAGGCAGCGGGGTGCTCTCCTCACAGTGCTGAGAGGCTGAGCCAGGTGGCATGAATCTGAAGAGAAGTGCAATGCTGCCCAGCCCCTAGCCTGCCCGAAGTAGGGAGGGCCATGTGCTGCCCACTTCCAGGCAATGGTGCATTTCTTCATTCCTCACAAAGGGTGATACCTCCCCAGCACATGCCCAGTGGGTGGGGCCGACACACCAGGGGCTTGTCCCTCGCTGTTTCCAGAAAGCCTTGTGGAGCTAAGACTGAATGTGTTTCAGCATAGATGGCCACCACGAAATTGTACATTGGCTCCTGGCCAGCCTGGGCCAGGGCCAAGGCAGCGGGGGCCATTCCCTCACTGTTTCCAGGATGGGTTCATGGGCCACACGAAACCACTTCGCGGGCCACATCCAACCCCGGGCCTTGTGTTTGACATGTCTGCATTAGGGTCTAATTTGAACGAAATAGGTGGCCCTGTGTAAGTCCCCAACTTAGAATCGAATACGTCTGCAAATTTCCAGGATGGGTTCATGGGCCACATGAAACCACTTTGCAGGCCACATCCGGCCCCCGGGCCTTGTGTTTGACATGTCTGTTCTTAGGGCTGAAAGAGAGTGACTGGCCCAAAGTCACCCAGCTTGCTTTGTATCTCATTTAGCCTAATGCCTTAACAGCTACACCAAACTGGCTATCTAGATTAGTATGGAACCTCCATTTCAGTTCTATTTACAGCTACTTTCCCAAATGATGCCTCTGAACTACTAAAGGGCAGGGCTTTAATTTGGAAATTGTCATTATCCTGAAAATGCAATTAAGTTGCACTACAGTAATTATAATTATCCAAATTTAAATGACTTATCAATAAATAACTATAGTAAATACAATTATTTACTACCCAGCCATCAATTTGTATGGTACATAATAACTATTATATTAAGCATGCGCTTGCTTATATTTTTCTTATTTTTTTATTGTTCAAGGCTAACCTTTAGAAGTGCTCATTGAATTTTATCAAGATTGTTACAATTTTAGGGCATTAAATCGGCTACTTACTTTGGCTTTGTTCTTGAAAATAGATGGTGGGAATCTATCAGGACGGAGATGAGTAAAATACAATCTCCTGGAGGGATAAGTATCCATCCTCTTCCAGAGCCAAAATTAATTAAATAAATAAATACAATACAATACATAAATACAAACAATACACACATACATACATCCCAGAATTCCCCAGCCTGCATGAGAAACACCAGATTGGATGATTCAGAATAACTCTTGGACACTCTTTAAATTAAAGCTTTCAAAGTCACAAAAGAATTTCCCTTTACTCTCCTCCACCACACAATCATAAAATAAGGAATTGCTTGGAAATAAATTTATTGAACTCAAAAATCACTCCTGGTTTTGCAGGGGGAAAAGTCTAGGTAAATATAATCCAAAGCATGGACTAGACTAGACTACACTAGACTACACTTTACTAGACTAGAGTAAATAATCACACATTTCAAATATGCATACCTCAAATTTTTCCAATGAATGCTAGCACTGAGGGTAATACACTTACTGGTCAGTGGATTGGTTAATATATAAGATCAATTTTACTCTTCGAAGACTGAATCATGCAGAATCAACCTAGCTGTTTTTGATCTGATTGACTGATTTTACTCTATGGACATCCTGCAAAAATACTCACCTCTATTACTGTTTTAATATATAATCTGATGAAAATTTATCACCATTGGGTAGGCGGTGTCTGTCAGTCAGCATAAATAATACTAACCTTATACTTTTCAGTATCTCCTAATTCGAGATAAGGAATTTCTGCTAGGAGAAGTTTTTCATTCAACTTATCTGGTTCATATTTCTTTGCAGATGTTATTACTAAATCGGTAACAATCTGGCCAACCCAGTTGGTACCTGAGGGGGGGGGAAACAAAATTAAATATAGTATGTGGTTATGTAAAACCAATACCAATACCAATCAATTACAAGAGCTGTCCTCATTTACATGAAAATATATTTCATTATATATACTGATATTCAGGAGACTTAAAAGGTTAAGAGTTTGGCAAAAAAAACAAGGTAGTGCTTTTTCACAAGACTCCTCACCAAAAAATATATAAGTCTCTATATAAAAATAAGGGACGCGGTGGCTCAGTGGGTTAGGACGCTGAGCTTGTCGATCAGAAGGTCGGCAGTTTGGCGGGTCGAATCCCGAGTGCCGCATAGCAGAGTGAGTGCCTGTTACTCGTCCCAGCTTCTGCCAACCTAGCAGTTCGAAAGCATGTAAAAATGCAAGTAGAAAAATAGGGACCACTACGGTAGGAAGGTAACAGCGTTCCGTGCGCCTTTGGCGTCTAGTCATGCCGGCCACATGACCACGGAGACGTCCTCGGACAAGCGCTGGCTCTTTGGCTTTGAAACGGAGATGAGCACCGGCCCCTAGAGTCGGAAACGACTAGCATGCATGTGCGGGGGAACCTTTACCTTTACCTTATATAAAAATAAACTATGAAGAAAATTCTGCCTACCTACTTTATCCATACTTCCATTCATCCATCTACACACATACACACACACCATGATTTTGAAGGATATTTTGTAACAGCAGACTTTCTGATGTTAGAGTGTCACATTCAAATTTTCTAATTACTGTGGCACACTTTGATCTTGAATGACAAAATAATGCAGCAGAGATTTTAGTTTCCATTGGACAAGAACATGCCAAATGCAGATGAAAAATTGAGTAAGGCTTATGTAATGTTATGTAATGTTTACCTATGTAATGTTGGCCCGCTGGAGCATGTTCCTGTTCTTAGATAGAAGTAATCCTGTGGGATGAATAGTTACATAACAGGACACTGGATATTAGTCATGGAAAGTTATTTCTCAAGTTAATGCTGGGTGTCCAATGCCTGGACAGTAGAAAAATATTCCTTAAGGGTGGGATGAATGTTTTGTTCACTTAACATTTCTAAAGGGAGAGGAACACCAAAGTCAGATCCATCATGGAATTTGTAGGAACACCCTTGCTTTAAACTGATATAAAGGTAAAGGTAAAGGTTCCCCCGCACATGCGTGCTAGTCGTTTCCGACTCTAGGGGCCGGTGCTCATCTCCATTTCAAAGCCGAAGAGCCAGCGCTTGTCCAAGGACGTCTCCGTGGTCATGTGGCTGGCATGACTGGACGCCAAAGGCGCACGGAACGCTGTTACCTGCCCACCGTAGTGGTCCCTATTTTTCTACTTGCATTTTTATGTGCTTTCGAACTGCTAGGTGGGCAGAAGCTGGGACGAGTAACAGGCACTCATTCTGTTATGCGGCACTTGAGATTCGACCTGCCAAACTGCCGACCTTCTGATCGACAAGCTCAGCGTCCTAACCCACTGAGCCACCACGTCCATCATTGTACCCTTTACAAAAGGGTAATTTCCTTGTAAAGCTGTCCAAATATTTGCCTTACCTTATACTTAATATTGTTCAACTCTATGGTGTAATAGCTATATATATTGTTTTGAGTCTACAGCTAGGCAGCCTTTCATTACTGACCTAGGATTCTAAGATTATGAGAAAGGACTGGTTCATTTTCTCCACAGGATACATAATGTTGTATATCTTTTTCCTCTCTGTGTGCGTTGTTTCTGGTTATGATAAAGGAAATGCATATTTGAACAAACTATACATGCTCCATAAATGTTTAAAGAAGTTGGCATGTGACAGCAAACAGCCCAACCAAAGAATCTCTAAGATTACTGGCACCAACACAGGCAGGGCAAACCACCATAATATGAACTGACAGCAAACCACAGTCCTTAGTAGCACTGCTGATGTTACCTAGTTTTCTGCAAGAAAACAAGCAAGCTCAGAGAATACCAAGGACCCCTCATTTCAATCCTGAATTACAACATTCTCCTTTATTGATGTGGAAATTGTAAAAACAGTCACAGAACCCCACAGAAAAGCTAAAACAAGACAGATTATGCTAAAGCTCTTAAGCAAATTACACATTCTAAAAAGCAGACCCCAAGTACTATTCAAATATAAGGAGGTTTTTGTTTTAAGCGTGTGTTTTTGTTTTGCTTTATTTTTACTGAACTTATATATTAAAGTGCTCTTTGCTGAAATTATTCAGAAACTTTCTTGTATAGAGGACTTGTCTTTGTGTGTTATGCTCCTAGTCAGCACTAGATCAAAAATTCCCATTATGGAATATAAAATATATGAAAATGTGCCCATTCCAAAGAAGGTTTTTCTTTGAAATTCTAAAAAACTGAAAGTCCCATGAAAGACATTGAACCTGCAGGTTTACAATTGCTAGTATCATTAAACTTTTTCAGATAAAATGTCAACAATATAGTATATAGCACGTGGTGGCATATATTCAATTGATCAAATTGAACTCTGTTTTAACGCTACATTCTTTCTCTCTATAAACATAATGATAGTTTTGTTTGCACAGTGCAGCTTCAGAGACTAAGTAGATATTATTGAGGCCCAAAATTGCTCAGGTAACAGCAGACACCAGTAAATTACAGATATGCAAAGATTTTTCATATTATTCCTATTATTACCCTTTGATTTTATTTCAGACTGTTACCCTGCAATTCATCAATTCATCACCATTTCAAGTAAAATCTAATGGGGCAGGGACTTTTTTAAAATAGGTATCAAAAGCCCAGGAGACACCTTTGTAGGAAAACAAACAAACAAACAAACTCACCAGATTTGCAGTATCCTGCTAGAAGTACATCATCACTCCTGGCTTCGAAGGCTTCCATAGCTTTGAACTGCTCTGGGTTGCAAAACACAGTTGGGTATACAACTCCTTCATGAGTCATCAGCATCTCCTCTGGTGTCATCTGCTTTCCTTCTTTCATGACTTTTTCTAGAATCTCAATAAACTTTATTCTCACGTGTGTCATTTCTGCTTTTTTGGGGGGAGGGGGGTATGTGTGGTGAATCTGTTCAAACAACCCAATTGGTCTTTTAAAAACTATAAAGATGAATGTATACGTTGTTTTCAGCTGTCAAAGAAAGGCAGTGATTAAAAACCTGTATTTACAATCCATACCAAACTATCCAAATAGAAACAAAAAATAGCCATTTTTCTGCAATTGAAGGCATTTCTGTTAGGATGAAATGGGAAAAATAGTAGTTTTAAATTTTATAAAATCTAACGACAATGTCCCTATAAATTCTTATTCTGCTAGAGAGGTTAAGCTGTTGCAGATACAAGTTGTAACCTTCTCTAATATAATGCTATTCGGTTCAGCTGCAACAAGTAAGTACAACTAAAACATGAGCAAATATTTTTCCCCATTCTTAAAAAAAAATCATTTCATCCTGCTTCATTATTTCCCTTTCACCCAGCTTTGCTTTTGTCTGTTCCTCAGTATTTCTGCATTCTTTGAAATATATCAGATTGGCTTACATTCTTCCACACTCTTCCCTCTGCAGTAAGAGACAAGTGTTTCTGATGCACTTCAGTATATCAGCTCTCGAGAAACTAATCAGTCTTGATGGAGATCTCAGCCTTTTTCCCCCTGGCTATTTAACGCGCAACAACACACAACCTGCAGACATGTGGTCTGTGTGCGCCAGAATAAATCCATACCCCTGCCCTCCCCACTTGTTTCTCTTTCTGATTAATTTTGTGTTTCACGTCACCGGCTAGCATTTTCCCCCCTTTTCTTTCTCCCTCCCCTCCCCCCATTTTAATTGTGAGTTTTTTGACCCTCACATGTCGTTTTAATTTTGATTTACTGAGTTTGAGAAGAATCATGCGGGAGCACTGTGTGTTTTGCTTTCCTACTAAAGAATACTCATTTCTGTCATTTTTAGAGCTGGTTCTGTTCATCGGCTTTGAAAATGCTTCTGCTAGTTTTATTTTTTTAAAAATATATATTTGTTTTTTTAAAAAAAACATTTATATGGCTACCCATCTTTACATCAAACTCTGGCCAGCTCCCAACTAATAATTAAAACAACATCAATAGTAAAACAAAACAATACATACAGTACATCTATTAAAAACCTGGATCTTATTATTTAACTGGAACGATCTGCTCAAAGACACAAATAAGAAATTAATATGCTGCACAGGAGCTGGTAGACATTTTTATTTTATTGTTGTATGGATGAAATTCAGAGTTAACAAGCCTCTGAGAACAGCCTTCCTGATCTAGTGTCCTCGATACCTTGGATTACAAGTCCCATGATCCCCATATAGCATTGTCACCCTGCATAGTCACTGACTACCAAGAATAAACACACACCTCATACTTGCAAACCCAAAACATTACAGATTCTTGTAGACTGTCTTATTATTCAGCGCCCATTCTAAGACATCTATATCTAACTACATTAATGCCAAAAAGACAAAACAGGCTCTGATCTTTCATGTTTATTTTGCAATGTTCTGTCCAGCTGAGTAAGAGGTGGAGCTTCCATTGCAACATCACAGTTCATCTTTTCACGCTTGCCCCCATTCTGCAGATACCACATTATCTACTCAGGGATTTCACCTTACCCTGTAATTTTTATTAGCATCTGCTCCTCCATATGATATGAATAGCCGAAACAACAACTCTTTTGATGTTGTACCGGCTTGCCCATAAAGCCTTTTATTTTAAAAATGTAAACTCCAGGTCTGTTCCTGTTGCAAGCCAAATCCCCAAAATATGGCAATAAAAGCATGAAGAGTCAGCAAATTACAGATTTGTCAACTAAGGCTTTCTCTGAAAAAATGAACTCCTCTGCCTCTGTTGATTTATTCAGCAGACGGTCAGTGTCCTCCTTTATGTTAAGTGGACTCCAGGAAAGTAGGAGATAATGTAAATACTCGTTCATAGACAGAGTTGTTTATTTTACAGGTTGTCCTCAAGTTACCATTATTTGTTTAGTGACTGTTGCAATAGCACTGGAAAAAGTGACTTTGACTGTTTTTCACATTTATCTCTATTGTAGCCTCTCCATGGTCACATGATCAAAATTTGGATGTTTGACAACTGGCATGTCAGCACTGGGGAACTACCAGATGACTGGAAAAGAGCTGATGTGGTTCCCATCCTCAAAAAAGAAAAAAACAATGGATCCAGGAAGCTACAGACATATCAGCCTGACATCAATATGTGGAAAAGATAATCAGAAGGATCTCAAACAAATTTCCAGGGCAAATGTATTCCTGGAGGCTTCAGCTGGTGCAGAATGCAGCCGCGTGGGTTGTGATGGGGGTTTCCCGATACTCCCATGTAACACCTCTACTCCGCGAGCTGCATTGGCTTCCGGTTACCCTCTGGGCGAGATTCAAGGTGCTGGTGATGACCTATAAAGCCCTAAATGGCTTGGGTCCAGGATATCTGAGGGAACACCTGTTGCCGGCATCAAGCTCCCTTCGTCCTGTGCGCTCCCACAGGGAGGGTCTTCTCAGGGTACCGCCGGTAAAAGATTGCCGGCGGACAATACCCAGGGAGAGGCCCTTCTCTGTGGGTGCGCCTGCCCTTTAGAACCAGCTGCCTGTAGAGCTTAGGACGGCCCCTGACCTTCGCTCATTCCGCCGGGACCTGAAGAGCTGGCTCTTTGAGCTTTCTGGCCTGGACTGAGAGTATTAATTGGGGTTTTAATTGTATTTTAATTGGGGTTTTTATTCCAAGGTTAATGTTATCATTTTAATTGTGTTTAATTTTTGTAATTTGCTGTATTGTTTTTAAAAACCTTGTGAACCGCCCTGAGTCCTATGGGAGAAGGGCGGTATATAAGTCTAATAAAATAAATAAATAAATAAATAAATAAATAAATAAATAAATAAATAAATAAATAAATAAATAAATATCTAATACAGAATTAGCTATGCTTAATCCCATCTGTTGCCCACTGTACTTAGCACTATTTTTTAAAGAATTGCTTGAAAATGTTGCTTATGGTGAAGCATTCCTGTTACTGTACTTGCTGTATAACTATGATTTTATAAGCATAACTAGTAAGATTGATAATCCAAACATCAGAAGCATTGGAACGTGTCTTAAACTGAATCAGATCATAGCAAGTCCCCATGGAATCATAGAGGAATCTCTCCAGTCCTATCTAGAAATTGAACCTGTGACATTCTGCATCCAAAGTATGTGTGCTCTGTCATTGGGGACCTCATGTACAAATACTCCTTGACTTAAAACCATTCATTTAATGACTTGGAAGTTACAAGAGCATGGGAAAAAGTGAGTTATGACCATTTTTCACTTTTAAACTGTTGCAGCATCCTTGTGGTCACAGGATCAAAATCCAGACACTTGGCAACTGGCATGTATTTATGATGGTTGCAGTGTCCCAAGGTCATGTGATCACTTTTTGTGACCTTCTGACAAGCAAAGTCAATGGGGAAGCCAGATTCACTTAGCAACGGTGTTGCTAACTTAATAACTGCAGTGATTCACTTATCAACTGTGGCAAGCCAAGTAGTAAAATGGGGCACAACTTACTTAATAACTGTTTTGCTTAGCAACAAAAAATTGGGGCTCACTTGTGATAGTAAGTTGAGGACTACCTGCTACATAACTTTTCTTGAGATGGTTCCTTGGCCTCTTAATGAACTTTGAATTTCATATAGTGACTGGACAACAGTATCATTCTTGTTGGCATCCATTTTGCAAAGGAATTTAGAACTGATATTGGGAGAAAATGTCTGATGACTGGCATAAAAAGGAGGTGCTATGGTGCAGCTGCTTAAGGATGCTGGATCTACCAAGCAGACATGGTTGATACTAATAATAATAAACCTTTATTGTCAAAGTACAACATGTGTACATTGAGATTAGCTGAGCCTCCCCCCGTGCTCTCTCCCCCCAGCACACAGTGACAACAAACCCTCCATTCTACCACACCACGTGAACCAACTAAACCACACACCGGCCTCCCAAGTCAATTCTGCATAAGATTATGTCTCATTTAAAAGCCTAACAGCCCATGGATAAAAGCTATTTTTCAGCCTGTTGGTTGTTGTTGTTGTTAGCTGCGAAGTCGTGTCCGACCCATCGCGACCCTATGGACAACATTCCTCCAGGCCTTCCTGTCTTCTACCATCTTCTGGAGTCCATTTAAGCTCACGCCTACTGCTTCAGTGACTCCATCCAGCCACCTCATTCTCTGTCGTCCCCTTCTTCTATTGCCCTCAATCTTTCCCAGCATTAGGCTCTTCTCCAGTGAGTCCTTCCTTCTCATTAGGTGGCCAAAGTATTTGAGTTTTAGCTTCAGGATCTGGCCTTCTAAAGAGCAGTCAGGATTGATCTCCTCTAGGACTGACCGGTTTGATCGCCTTGCAGTCCAAGGGACTCGCAGGAGTCTTCTCCAGCACCATAGTTCAAAGGCCTCAATTCTTTGGCGCTCAGCCTTTCTTATGGTCCAACTTTCACTGCCATACATTGCAACTGGGAAGACCATAGCCTTGACTATACGCACTTTTGTTGACAGGGTGATGTCTCTGCTTTTTAGTGTGCTGTCTAGATTTGCCATGGCTTTCCTCCCCAGGAGCAAGCGTCTTTTAATTTCTTGGCTACAGTCCCCATCTGCAGTGATCTTGGAGCCCAGGAAAACAAAATCTGTCACTACCTCCATTTCTTCCCCATCTATTTGCCAGGAATTGAGAGGGCCAGTTGCCATGATCTTGGTTTTCTTAATGTTAAGTTTCAACCCAACTTTTGCACTCTCCTTCTTCACCCGCAACAAGAGGCTCTTTAGTTCTTCTTCACTTTCTGCCATTAGAGTGGTATCATCTGCGTATCTTAGGTTGTTGATATTTCTTCCGGCAATCTTAATTCCAACTTTTGATTCATCTAGCCCTGCCTTTCTCATGATGTGCTCTGCATATAAGTTAAATAGGCAGGGCGACAGTATACAGCCTTGCCGGACTCCTTTCCCAATTTTGAACCAATCAGTGGTTCCGTGTCCAGTTCTCACTGTTGCTTCTTGACCCGCATATAGGTTTCTCAAGAGACAAATAAGATGGTCTGGTACTCCCATCTCTTTAAGAACTTGCCACATTTTGTTATGATCCACACAATCAAAGGCTTTAGCATAGTCAATGAAGCAGAAGTAGATGTTTTTCTGGAACTCCCTAGCTTTCTCCATGATCCAGCGTATGTTGGCAATTTGATCTCTAGTTCCTCTGCCTCTTCGAAATCCTGCCTGTACTTCTGGTAGTTCTCGATCCACATACTGCTGAAGTCTAGCTTGTAGGATTTTAAGCATGACTTTACTAGCATGAGAAATGAGTGCAATGGTGCGGTAGTTTGAACATTCTTTGGCACTGCCTTTCTTTGGAATTGGAATGTAAACTGATCTTTTCCAATCCTGTGGCCACTGTTGAGTTTTCCAAATTTGCTGGCAAATTGAGTGTAGCACTTTTACTGCACTGTCTTTTAAGATTTTGAATAGCTCAGCTGGAATACTATCACCTCCACTAGCTTTGTTGTTGCTCAGCTTTTCTAAGGCCCACTTCACCTCACATTCTAGGATGTCTGGCTCGAGGTCAGTGACCACATCATTGTGATTATCTGGGACGTTAAGCTCATTCTTGTATAGTTCTTCTGTGTAATTTTGCCACCTCTTCTTAATCTCTTCTGCCTCTGTTAGGTCCCTGCCATTTTGGTCCTTTATCATGCCCATTTTTGCATTAAACGTTCCCTTCATCTCTCCAATTTTCTTGAAAAGATCTCTGGTCCTCCCTATTCTATTGTTTTCTTCTATTTCTTTGCACTGTTCATTTAAGAAGGCATTCTTATCTCTTCTAGCTATTCTCTGGAATTCTGCATTCAATTGGGCATATCTATGTTTTTCTCCCTTGCCTTTCGCTTCCCTCCTTTCCTCAGCTATTTGCAAAGCTTCCTCAGACAGCCATTTTGCTTTCTTGCATTTCTTTTTCTTTGGGATGGTTTTGGTTGCTACCTGTTGTACAATGTC